>NC_087203.1:75929904-76101188 GCF_015104395.2 Macrobrachium nipponense | reverse complement strand
ATGGTAAATAGTAAAATGTGCAACTGAGTTATAAACTTGAATGTATTTCTTGTGGGTTAGGCTAGCACTAGGCTAAATAAAATGTTACAGACCATAACAATGTTACAGATCATAGCTCTGTAAGGTTTATTTTTAAACAGGTAATCACATAGAGTTTGAAATAGTATAGTACTGTATTTGGGTAGCATGCAGATATAGGGGTAACAACTTACTTGAGGGGGAGGCCTTTTACCTCCACCCTTGCCAGGCAAGGGCACCGTATCCTAGGTAAGGTAAGGTAATAGTAGGTCTGGTTAGGTTGTATTCTTTTTGAAATGCTTATTACATTAAAGAGTAGCCTAAGCCAAACCATGTGACCCTTTCCATCTACATTGGCTACATGCATATATTTTTTAAACTTTACATTCATTCCCAACTGAATTGGTGGATAATCCATTACACACTCCCCTAAGTCTAACAATAAAGAAATACCAGATTGGGAAGCCTTTGGTTTGGTGAGAGATACAAAAACTAGTGGTTTCCAGTAATTAACTTTATGTATAATGATATCCTGAACAACCCAAGGAAGGAAAACCATTCTGTAGCCCCTGTAGGGGTTAGTACCACCAAACTGTGTCTTACAAGGTGCACTGTAGGCTTTAATAAAAAGTAGCAGACTTACAAGAGAGAAAGACCCAAGAATTTTCATAATTAGTAAACAAATTTTTTTTTTTTTAAATATATTCAAGTTTATATTAGAAGACCAAGCATGTTGAATTAGCGCTTTTACTTTGTTTTAAAGTAATTAGTTACATTTTGTTTAATTTCAGGCTTAGAGTATACATTATACCTATAATGAAAGAGTTGTCTGAATTGCAGAAGTGTACCTATGTCACTTTTCCAGGTTTAAGTTTGTGTGTTACGATGTGTTGGATCTCATCCTGGATGTGGAATGTATGACTTTGATTGGCGGTATTATTGGAGTTATAATTGTCCAGATCCAGGTGACAAATGTGTCAAAGTCATTGAACAAAAAGGAGGTAAGGCCTTTTTTTTTCTTTTTTTTATTGGTATTCATACTTATCTATATGTGTGCAGTCTGGATTGTAATTGAAAAATTACATTTGCTAAGTTTTTTGTTTAGTTTATCTGTTCTAGTTAGTTAAAGATGTTTTATTTACTAATATGATGTAAGTTGAAGCTTTATAGGCTTTACATAATTCTCCTTCATTTAAAAATGGGTTATGTATACATATATTATTGCTTGGCTTTAGTGGGGCCAATAAACTGGCATTAGTTGATATCCAAAGTTAAACTGGAAAATGTCATTTTCTAGATCCATTTCATCAACAGGAAATTTTTTACTACGTATTTGTTGTTGCGAAGTGAAGCATGAGCGGGTATGAACTGCTAAAACTTATATATATAATGTTTTGATATCTAACTGTCATCTTTTTATTTTATGGAAAGTATAGACTTCAGTCTGTCAGTGACATGTAGTAAAGTATCAAGTTACAACTCCATATTATGATTTTGTCACAGCTGAACTGATGGTGATAAGAGACTGTCTCAGTTATCTGGAAGGACACAGAAGAGATATTCCTGCGGATCGGTACGAAGGATGTCGTCCTGCTGCAGCTGACCCACAGTTGGGACATTATATATTCCCATCAGTAGATGAGATAGATCACAGGAGGTATATATATAATTTATAGTGTTTATTACTTATTCCCCTTACAAATAGCCATCTTTTGGTCTGATTTTCACAGATTCAGCTTTCCAACTTATCTTGTTTTATATATACACTTAATAATAGATAAAAAAAACCATGAATGATGATCATAATAACAACAACAACAATAACCAAATTGTAAGATTTTCAAAGAGCTGTATTTAATAAATGAAATCTACTATGAGATTCAGAGCCTTTGTCCCGGTGTTTTTCCAGAATAACTTATTTCTGTGCATTTGTCAAAGATATTACTTAGCCATAGTATACTTTACATCCCTACCTAATTTTTGGCAGCATTCTTCATTACTTATATTAGAAAAAAGTATAATTATTCATAAGAGTAAAATAAAGCCGCCAAAGCCAGTTATGGAACACTGTAATGTATGGGTTCAAAATTATATGTGACGTAAAGATACGACGTGCCGACTCCTCCCACAAGGTGATGATGACAATCAGCTGTCTCTGTAATTCTGAATGAATGTTGGTGCCTTGTCAAGGCTTCGAGAATGGCGGCTATGATAAGTCATTGTCCCTGTGGTTGCCGGACAGCTTTTGTGATTCAACTTGCATGCACGATGGTTTGAAAGTGAGGAGGCCCGTGGAATACCCTACATAAGCTTGAACAGGTAAATGATTACTACGACTACTACAACTACTACAAAGTTTAAACAAGGAGTATTGGTTGTATTTCATTGTTGCCAGAGGTTGAGACTTTTTCAATAATAGCCAATCATCCATCGAGGAGGCAAGTTAATGACATCATAAGTTACGTCATTATATTTTTGAAAGACATTCCTCTGAGTTTGCTGGCAATGTCTACAAGAAGTTGGTGTTACTCTTATAATTACCAGAATTATGCAACTTTCGTAATACAGAATACAGTAAAAAATTAGGTAGGGATGCAAGATACCCTGTGACAGTGTCATCTTTGTCAGGTACATTGATAAAATGTTATTCCGGAAAAACACCGGGACACTGGCTGTGAATCTCGGTAAACTTTATCATTAGTACAGATAAATAATTTTGGCCAGCAATATGAGAGCTAAATGAATTATCACAGTGATCTGATTAAACTACCTAATAATCATAATGACACCCTTTTATAATAATATCCTTTTTAGGGATGTTGTGTACCCACTGTTAATGTTCTTAATTCATATCTACATGTACAATGCTCTTGATGCTGAAACTTGAGGTTTTGGTGGTCACCCTGTTGTTTTTATTCTTATATAATATTACTATATATATATATATATATATATATATATATATATATATATATATATATATATATATATATATATATATATATATATATATGTGTGTGTGTGTGTGTGGTGTGTGTGTATAAATATATTTTTTTTATCTTTCAGGAAACATTATAAGAACGTCACATTCTGTTTCTGTGATTTTGATGAACGTTGCAACAGTGCTTCTACAAGTACAGTGAGTGTAGCCTTCTTACTGCTGAGTGTTGGTGTCCTGTTTTTCTCACTATGTTCATATTGAAACTGAGCTGACATCTAGAAGTACAAAGAAGAGGGGAAGTACTGTAAGGGCTCTATTCCATAGTATATACTATTGTTATTATGATTACTGCCTGAGTTTTGAATGGCTTATGAGAACATTACAATTTTTATGGATGGTTTTATTATCAGGTATGAATTTTTTTTAAAATTTGAATTGCCAGCATATCTATACAGTATTGGGAAGTATTCAGACTATAGTTATTTAATATTTTGCAATAGGAAACCCTGCATGTAGTATAAATTTGATTAAAGAAACAATTTTCTTATTTAGGAACATTTTCACTGACTCGGAATTATTTATCTTTTTCACAAAAATTCAGTATCGTAGGTCTCATAGTATACATTGCATGAAAATCTTACCACTGATAATCTCATTCTTCCCTTATATCTTTAGGAGGCCATAACAATATGGACTATTCAAAGTATAGTATTAATGCTTTCAACTATGATAAATTGATAAATAAAAAACAAATGTCACTTGTTATTTGATCACTTTTAAAGAATATCAGGCAATAAAATCATTTCACAACATAACCATAGCTGCCTACCAAAATGTTAAACAGATTTTTCATTGTGTATTTATATACAATTCCAAAGCCTTGTACTGTATTATCTGGTAAGTATGGGTTTCCTAAAACAGCACGGTGGACACTTTTAAGAAGTATTGAAATTTAAAAAAGAATTTCTGGACTTAGCTATGGAGTTTTCCAGAAAGTACACTAATACTGCCAAGTGTAGGTGAATATATTAAACTTTCATTCCAGGATATGATCTTCCTGTATGTGACTTACATTTCATGCTCAGAAGTTTTATTTGTTACTTTTAATTTTTATTTTTTATTTGTAAATAGCATTTTCTTTTATTAGTACAGGGTACAGTATTAAGTATATACCTTGGAACTATTTGCAGTGATGATTATGAGGTTTTATGTTATGGTCATTGAAAAGCTTGTGTCAAAGGTATCTGTATTATGTTATAATGGTGTCTCGGGCCATTTTCTTGAATTCCCTAATGGTTTTTATGGCCTCAGGTAGGTTTGGCATTTCATACAATTGTAGTCAAGTACTTTTACTGCTGTGGTCAAGACTATAAAAATCTTGTTGCTTTGTTTCAGGTTAAGTAACCATGAATCTTTACAAATTTATAAAACAGATACATATTTTTTCTGCAAATATAATAAGTTTTTAAGGAAATTCACAATTGCCTTTTATGTTGGAGTATTCCTCTGCAAGCTGGCATTGTTCACAAACTTGATAAATAGGTAGCTAAATGGAAGTAAGGAAAGTGGCTGAAAACTGTCATTCACCTATCATCATCAAGTACTTTTTCTTTTGGCTTTGTCAAGTGTTTGGTTACTTTCAATGTGAAAAATGAACATAACAAAGGTGTGAAAAGTTTGGGCAAATGTATATGGCCCTCCAAGCACTCTGTTTAATTGAATCCCCACCATTACTGTTCCTTTGTAGGGGTAGGATCTGCAGTTGTCGGAAATTTTCGGTAGAGGAGGAATGTGACTAGTGTTAGCCTACCACTCCCTCCTCCCCACCATTAACCTCTCCCAGCTCCTTCATTATGTACACTGCTCTTTCAGCTGATAGGGGTTACGGTCAGAGAGTTGATTGATAAACCTACCCTTGCCATGCTACCTACTACCATTTTCTGTTGCCACACTTGGGAAAATTAATTCTATACAGGCATCTTCCCTTGAACTTGTTTCAGTGACACCTGAAGCATCAATAATCAACTTCAAGAGATCATCCTTCCCAGCTCATACATTTAGTGGGGAGATCACAGAGGACCTTGCATGGAGAGGGCAATCTTTTATGAATATCAACATTTTGGAAAAGCAAG
This sequence comes from Macrobrachium nipponense, assembly GCF_015104395.2. NCBI lineage: Eukaryota > Metazoa > Arthropoda > Malacostraca > Decapoda > Palaemonidae > Macrobrachium > Macrobrachium nipponense. Next base: position 76,096,097 of record NC_087203.1, on the reverse strand, counting down.
CAGCACCACTAACCCTGCAAGCCTTCCAGGATTATTTTGGTAGATCACATAATAATGATAATGAGCAACAACAGGATCATTATTTCCCTTCACCTTTGACATGCAAAGTAGATGCACAAATGTACAATTCACCATGCCTTCGAGCGACTATCCAGGTATATTTTGGGAGTGAGGAATGCTTTGACAGACCAGCTCAACTGGTTTCTTTATATAGAGAAGGCTATTTAAGCTCTAAATCACCAGTGATCAACCTGCTCATCAAGTGACTAAGCAGGGAGCTCCTGCGGTTGTGCTTTCCATTGTCAGATCCCTGAATTGCCCTGGAGGATGCCATTTAGCAAGCCTGGAATATTCTGTATGGCTGCACCTTTCCTTCGCGTACCCTATCCCACCAAGTAGTCAACCATGCATATATCACTATGGGGCTCAGATATCCAGATAGCTTCTTTTGGTTTCCCATTTTTCTGGTTCCTAACCTTGGAAAGTTGAACATCTATAATTCTTGACACAGACAGGTCTTTTTTTTTTCCCTCCCTAGTTAGAGCTTATGTTCAGTAGGTCATGGGCCTGGCAAGTAACATGCCCATCTCATCCAGTACTTGAAGGCTTGGAATCTCTCATGTTCATTAATTCTTGGGTTTGATGGAGAAACTCAAGACTCAGTTCTGATGAGAGATATAAGATATTTTTTATTTCCTCTCTTTGGGACCTTGCTGGTAGCCAAGATGAGAGGCCTTGCTTGGTATGAGCCGTAGTAAGACCCAGCCTCTCAGGCCATTGTGACAGCGCCTCATGCTATTACCAGCATACACAAGAAGTGGGTATCTAGGAACCTTTTTTTGTTGGTATGTGATGTATCAAATGACTATACGCACAAACTCGTTAAGTCAAGGGCTTTTGAACTGTCCTGAACATTTTGGAAAAACTTCCTGGCAACATGAAGCATCAAATCACCTTTTCCTCACTACCCCTAAGGGATGTCACCCACAGGTGCCCATACCTTTTTTAGGACCTATTGTGGTTGCTCAAGAGGTTGTGTAATCACTGCTTCTTTTGGGCAGAAAATCATTCTACCTAAGGTATCAGGAGGCCATAAGTCTGTGGTCAAATGGTAAAGTAACTGGCTTGTCTCCATTTTTCTATCTTCCTCACTCTACAGGGCAACAGCTCATTCTTAGTACATGCTGGACTGGGCATGTATTCAGATGGTTACTCAGTCAAGAAACCAGTCCTAGAGCTTCTGCAGATAAGATGTGAGTATCTGCACCCTTAATATTAACAAGAGGTCTGGGGTGAATAGTAGTTATATTCCAAAGTCATTAATTATATTGGTCAGAAGACATAGGTGCCCTCTGACTTGTGCAACTGCAAAGGGGTTGTACTTGTTTTTCCAAGGATTTTCATATTTGAGTGAGAGTCCAAACACACTCGCTTGAGCTCAGTGTGTTATAGCTTTATCATTCATATGCCAGATCAAGTAGTAGATTAGAGTCATTGCTCCCCTACTCATATAATGACCTGGAAAGTGACATTTTCACCTAAGGAGTAAGTTCCTTTATAAAAAGCAATGGTTTGTATTTCTGTAGAAACAAATAAACATATTTTCCTAGGGGTATGTATTTCCTGTCTCAACCACACTACTTTGTCCCTGATGCCAAAGAAAAAAGTGCTTGGTGATGCAGGTGAGTGAGTGTTCAGTATTTCCCATTCACCCTCTATAAATGCCTGTCAACTATTTTTGTTATAAAGTTTCAGTGACCAATTCCAGACTGCACTGAGGAATACTCCTACATATACTGTAATGGTGGTTTGGCTTGCATACCTAGGAAGAAAAAAAAAAAAGTAATTTCAAAATTTATTTTGCACACTGCTAATCTTGTATTTCAAGACAAATAATATATATATGTAGAGTTGTATATTTTACTAATTTACTTGTAGACTCAAAAAATGTGGCAGCTAAGGCAAGTTGTGACTTTAAGAAACCGGCGATGAATTTTGTATTTATGTCAGCACTGTTGTTCTCCAGTTCATGAGAGATACAGAGAAACTGCAGTTTTATAAGAATAATTTGTCACATTCTTAATTAATGCAAAACTTAATAATCAATAAATTGAAGTATTGCAAATAATGACTTGTAAAGTGATTGAACTGCTCAGTATTGAATTTAGTATACTGTTACTTTTGAGTATTGTATTATATTGACTGTACATAGACAGTTTCAACCTTATAACGCACAATAGTAAGTACAAAGTACTGTACTGCTTATGCTGTTATGTGTATTGATAGGATTATATTGATTTATTTTAACTTAGCACTTTGGTTGCTAAGCCTAGAAGTTCAACAATACCAACCATATTCCGGAAACAGTTTTGTAAGCCCATAAATTGCTGAAAATTGTGAATCAGGTTACCTCACTCTTATTAATGATTTACTCAGTCATCTGCTGTTTAAAAAACCTGCATTATTATTTTTCATGAAGTAGTTTCACTGCACCACCACTGTAACATTTCTGGGACAGAGGAGAATTAATAATGGGGTTAGACAGATACTGTAATTGGAAACTAAACAGAAGGATCAAAGGAGAAGGGAATGCAGCAAGGGATGAAGGAAAGTTGCAAAAATCTCTTACTGTTTTACTTACTGCCAAAGAGCTTTACAAGGCTCTAAAAGTAATCCCCTCCTACAGACACCCTAACTCGAGAGTAAGGGAGGGGTGTGCATTTTACAGTAGTACTATGTCAGTAGCACAGGCATCTTTATACTAGAGCAATACATACTATTGTTTCATGATGTTTTGTGATAGTATATTCTATGCTGCCCTGGGTAAGTTTCTTAGAATTTAAATTCAATGAATATTAAATAACTAAGAATGTTTGAGGTAAAAAAATAACAATGCATACCAGTAGTATAGTAGTTAATTTTGTCTGCCATTGTGAGGTTAACTAACAATCCTTATGCAGCCTATAAAACAATAGTTGAGACAAAACACTTGTTTAGCAATGTTGCAATTTACATTTAAAATATTGCCTTAAAGTATATTTTAGTCAAATTAAAAAGTCCTTCATGAAAGTAAATATATTGCACAGTATATAGTTAATTGTAAAAGTAATGACCATTGAGTGTTGGCAAACTATTGAATTTGACTGTTTTATGTCACAATTTGATATATAGGGTATTGTCAAGTAAGAACATTTATTTTTCTCCAGAATTAGGAATCTCACTTTAAAGTAGTGTTTGCATAGATTGTCTAATTATAAATAAGTGAACAGTAATGTGTAACTTGCCCAAAGTGATGTAAGCCATATGAACTTCAGTAGTAATTTAGCAATAGTGGTCAGTTGATAAGGTATATGTAAGTTTTGTACGAGTAATTTTAAATTCTTTCCTTTTAATGTCACATTAACAGACCAGAAAGGAGAATATTTTTTGAATAAATGCAGCCATGTACATTTTCTGTTTCTATATTTTTAGCGTCATTGATGTGTTTTCTTTGTGGCACTGTAACACGGTTAAATTACAAAATACAGTAAAAGTTTGTGATTGAAACTATGTCCGTCCATTTTCAGGAATATTACTAGAATAAATTGTTTCATATTTTTCTATGAGCTGAGAATATCTGAAATAAAATTAAAATGATCTTTTGTATTATTTAGATCACTACACCAAGAGATGAATACCTAGACCTGTTGGCCATCCAGGTTGAAAGAACACAGGTCAGAGAAAGGTTGAGAGCTTTCATATCATATTCGACACTAAAGTGAAAAGTTGACAAAAATGCACTTATGATGATGATACTCAGGAGGCAGAACTTTCTGAGTATTCAGATATCTGATTCATCCCAAATGACAGTTTCCAATGCTTATTAGAATTTCCATTTAGAATTGTACTTACAAAGCAATATAATGAAGTCTTGTTTTTACTTGAAGGTAAAGCTCCTCAATGTCTAATTGGGAACAGCCAGACACGGATAGTTGCTTTAATTATGCTGTATGACTAATAAAGGGATGTTCACAGGACTGTCTGGCAGGGTATCTTGTGGATTGTAAAGCCTGAAAGGACTTCACAACGAGCGGCCTGATCGGCATGCTCCGGGGTTGGCGGGCAAATTCTGGCGGGCTTACCCATGAATGTTGTCCACACAGGTGAGGTGATGGAGAGGTGGGCATGCCCGACAATGTGAGTAGTTTGTTCAGTGTGGTACGATAAACATAGTGCCTACTGCAAAGACGAAGATATTGTGTAGCATGATAATTGCTTTGTGTGTGATGAAAAAGAAGAAAAAGTAGAGAATATGGTGCAAAGAATGGCTCGGTAAAAGAAATGTATATGGTTAACGTACGTCTGCCAGGGTCGAAGCTCAAGCCATCGGGCACCACCATGGTGATTTTGCTACAAGACCAATCGGGCAATTTGACGGTTTGCCTGTCAAGTGTGCCCGTTAGAGGGGAGGTCCGCCGATCAGGCCCGGTCGTGTGGACAGGCCTTTAGTGTGCAAGAAGGAACTGATAGCCAAGGTACCATCCAGGTAGGAAGCTCGTGGGAGTAATGCTTAAAATAAAACCTGTTTTAGTTGAGGATTATGACTAACACTGAATTGATTCCAAGTTGAAGGTGTCCCATGCATCAGATTGAAGTCACTGATTCAACTTAAGGGAGAAAAGTAATGCATCAAAAGTCTCTGTAGAAATGAGAATACTTCTTAAATAGATAAAATGCTGATGTTGTCATCATTTGTGGTTGCAGATACATTTGTTTGCATGTACAGTACAGTATATATTTTTTATTTAAATTGAAAAAATTCCTGAATATGCAATGAGAAATGTTTGCTAACATTTGAAAAATTCTCAATGCAAGGATGATTGTTATTACATAAACATGGAGGTTGCAACCATTCATAAAAAATTTTAATAATCATAGCTTTGAATGACTGCTTTGTGTAGTTACAGACAAATGTGCCACTATCAATAATTAACTTACACATGAAGGGGGATAAGAGATACTAATCTTGTCTATACTTAAAAGACAGTTATGAATGGTGTTCATTAAGGATTAGCACAGTCCTTTTGTTTATCATAAATGAAGCATCTTTAAAGGGTGCACATATGAAAGTCTAGTGTTGACAATAGAATACAAGGATGATGAATGTAGAAGATATGCCTCAAAGTTATTGTAAAGAAAACAAAACTTGTGGTGAAAGCAAGCAGAATTAAATCACTATTGATTAAAGTCCTCATGGCTGCTGCGGATATTGGGATGTAGGGTTATACACATACGTGTTATACTGAAGGTAACAGACGGCATCACAAGAGATACTCGGAATTATTGCAAGATGTAAATGAAGCAGTAGATTTTAATACTCAAAATTTATAAGATAAGGAAACGGGAAGGAGGAACTTTGGTACAGTACATGGAAAGTCTTGGCAAATTGGAAATTTCCTTTACCTTTAATATGGATTTAATTTTAAAGCAGGAATCAAATTCCTGTAGGATAAGAATGGCAGGCTGGTTGCATGAAAGTTGGAAGAGATGTTGACTTTGGGAAAATGTGTGTCCCATAAGTAAATACACGAAGATTAAAAAAAAAAGCTAAAAATATGAAAAAGATAGAAATGGCAACGAATTTGAAGAGGTGTGACTAAGTGTGCTAAGTTTCATAGCTTAATAGTAATGGAAAGATTATACTACTGCTGAGGGAAGTTGCAGAGAGATAAGGTGTCCGAAGGCTGGATAATAGACTTGGAACGTTTTGGATATGTGATAAGATAGGTTGAGGAGTAGTTAGCCTGAAAAGTTGTGGATATGGAAAAATTGGGGTGAGGGCCAAGAAAAATCACATAGAAAATTCACTTGTGAAGATTTAAGATCTAGATCTAATGGAAATTCGAGGAGAAAGTTTGCAAGACAGAAGGCAGAAAAACCCCCGAAAACCCCCATTTTACAGCTAACCCATTAAAGGAAAAATTTTATGTAAAAACGATAAAAATGATACAAAACAAAAATTTATTTTTTATATGATCCATAAATTGTTGATAGGAAACAGTAAAAATGTACTTTTAGATATCTATTACATCTTCTACTTATTAAGTAGCATTTAGCTATTCAACTGATGAAGGGAAGCACTGATTAATTAGAAATAAGCAAACAATGTCCTTTAGCCATTCATGTAACTAACCAATAAAATCAGGAAGAACTTCCAAAATAACCATATCCTGTTAAAATTATTGTATTTGAGCAAATACTTATCTAAAAATAAATTATGTTAAATAGAACTACATGTATTTAGATATAATAGAGACAGGTATAAATCTAAAGGCACAGTGTTTAACATAACTGACTTTGAAACAACACACAACACTACTAATAGGGAGCTAGAGAGGGAAATAGGTTCTGAGCAGTATCTTTATGGTAATTTAGTGTTCGATCAACTGTCGGTAGAAATTCACACACACACACACACACACACACACACACACACACACACACACACACACACACACACACACACACACACACACACACACACACACATATATATATATATATATATATATATATATATATATATAATATAGTAATAAGGAAGTGCATGAGGTTCTTTATGGAGCCCTTACATAGACTAGACCTCGATACTACTACTATAAGCCAGTCATGACCACTAAGCAGTATAAGCTTAGAAAGCGACGATCTAACGAAAAAAAAATAAAAGAATATAATACAGTAGAAGACACCTACGTAAATGCAATTGAAGCATCGCCCGAAATTTATGAATTAATTGAGCAAGACATGGAAGTGAAGATACTGAAAAATACACAGTAGCGCATAGAGAATTATAGCATATAAAATTGCAGAAGGGATAGTTAAAACAAGGTAATACTTTTAGTACTACATAACATTGGGCAGGTTTAGAGGAGACAAGCAAAAATAAAACGAAAAGTAAAATATATTCGAAATAATGGCAGGCAACAACAGAAATATGCTAATTAAGGTACAATGGAAGAAAGTAAGGAGAAAATCAGAAATTAATATATATATAGCAAAAATAATCCAGTTATAGCAAAAAGCTGCAATAAATTACTGCTAAAAAAATAATTAGAAAGGATTAGTTCTGTGCGGTACCACAATGAAGAACATCAATGAAACATTAAAAAGGCCGCAAAAGACAGAGGAAACAGTGTGGTTGACCGCAGTTTATGAAGAACATAGAAGAAATAGGTGAGTTAGCATGAAAAGAGGGTAGGAACACTAAAAGATGTAACCATCTTTTAGAAGAGATGGAAACAGGTGAAAGAATACCAAGAAAGATGAAAGAAGGAGATAAGAAAGGATGAGAAATAGAGAGCAACAACTGGAAGAAAGAGGGCCCTTGGACAGCGGAAGAAGATTCTATATTGCAATTTGCAATGTAGTGCGTACACCATACCCTATTGGGGACGCCTAGAAGAATCTGACATATAACCTGTTGCCTGCATATGACTAGAATAAAATATTCTGTTTAATGACAGTAAACTCTCACGAGAAATGGTTAATATAATAAATACTAGGGGATCAAGTAAGAGTCTCCCGTGGACGGAGCTAAACAAAACTTCGTAACAATATGTAATAAATACAAAAATAGAAACAGAATAGCTGATCAAATTAAAAAGAAAAAAAAATTATTGTACTCGCAACTGTGTTAGTTAAATAAAGGAATCAGGAAGGAGATAGGCGTTGAAACAAATTAAAATAAAAGAATTGCATTTTACATCAAGAATGTGATGAAAATTTAGCAAAAAATTACTCGTTCATACAAGAAAGAGAATGGAAAAGAAGGCAGAAATATTGTACAACAAGAAAAAAAGAAGTTAAGAAGCGAGGATCTCAAGGAGGTGCCGATGCAAAGGAAATATTTCCGAACTGCACTGAACCGAACTGAACTGGAAAAGCTTGAACTGTCATTACATTTTGAGGGTAATTAAAGATTACTAATAAAGTTGCAATGGCGACATCGACAGCTGTGGAAAAATGTAGCTTGTAAGTAGACCGGTGTTCCTGTTTTTAGTAGTGTTCGTTAGCTAGTGGGTAGGTACTATATATGGACTCAGCTAATTTACCTACTAGCTAGGCCTACCTAGCCTATAGGTAGTAAGCTGGCTAATCTGTTCCAGGGTTTAGGCTAGTAAACTTCTCTTACTAGGGACTACCTAGGTACCTAGTATTACCTAGTAGCTATAGGTAGTAGGTATAGGTAGTACTTTGATCTACCTAGGACCATTTCTAGTTATAGCTATCAGGTTAGGCCTAGGTAGTACGCCTAGTACCTAGCTAATAGGTACCTACTAGGGTAAAAAACTGCATGGTACAGGGGTGGGACCATATACGATCAATGTGTACAACCCCAAGAAAAGTACATTAGCCTATTACGCGTCCTGACACCGGAGTAGAGGTCTTTAGCTCCGTTTCTCACCAACAACAAGTTGCGTCTGATGCCCATCTCCGATGTCAGGACGCGTTATATATTGTACTTTTCTTGGGGTTGTACACATTGATCGTACATGGTCCACCCCTAGTACCATGCGGTTTTTTACCCTAGCTACCTAGTAGTAACCTAGTACCTAGTACCTAAGCATTTCTGCGCTAGGCATTTCACAAGAAATGTAATTTAACCGGACTTACCTTTACCTAGCTAACCTAACCTGGTTGGAGGGGCCTCTGCCACCCAGGACCTCCCCGCCTAGTATATACCTAATTTGAGACCCTCCGATTTTGCATTCAGCCCAATTCTGGTAACCGGCCCAATAGGGTAAATGACTGAGTGGTGACATAGTAGGTAGCAACCACCTCTAATAGAGCGCAACCCCCTTCCCTAAAAAGTACTTGAATTCGCTGCCATGAGCAACGGAGCGTCAGTCAAAAGTTGTGGCCCATCCACGTGGCACACCATGATCTCTACATAGGGTAAAAAACCGCATGGTACAGGGGTGGACCATGTACGATCAATGTGTACAACCCCAAGAAAAGTACATTATAACGCGTCCTGACACCGGAGTAGAGGTCTTTAGCTCCGTTTCTCACCAACAACAAGTCGCGTCTGATGCCCATCTCCGATGTCAGGACGCGTTATAATGTACTTTTTTGGGGGTTGTACACTTTGATCGTACATGGTCCACCCCTGTACCATGCGGTTTTTTACCCTACCTCTTAAGGTAGGTGGGTAAATGACATAGCGGCCACCTCACTCAGAATGTGGCCACTTCCAGAATTATGTATTAGCTATTTCGTTATTTACGTGAAAATACTTACTTCGAGAGGAGCATAGAGATCTTGGTGTGCTGCCTGGATAGGTCACAATTCTTGACTGATGCTCATGGCAGCGAATTCAAGTACTTTTGCAAAAAAGTGGCTGCATTCCGGGATTGGTGGCCGCTATGTCCCCTTTTGGTTATATACCCTAAGGGTTTTTTCCAAAATTATGAAATAATGGCATAATTCAAGCACTTTTTCGGGAAGTGGCCGCATTCTAAGGGAGGTGACTCCATATAAAAAAGTAGGCTTAGTTAAACCTAGGCCTAGCCTACCAGTGAATTTACTATTGCAATGTTTTTTTAATTTTGAAATAAGAGTAGCTAGCAAGATATTTACCAATTAGCCTAATTTGGGAAGGAATTGTAATTCATGTTGACAACTGCCTTAATCCCGTAGACTGCTGGACGTGCATAATCTGTGATTTACTCGTACAGCCTACCAGTAGCCTGGGCTATAGGGTACCACATATGCCAGACTTGTGCTTGTGTGATCTAGATATTAATTTTATTCTTTTATGTAGGCTTAGGTTAACAATTACTTAATGATTTTTTATTAATTATTAATTAAACTTTTTAATTAAATCGAATATTATTTAATTCAGTTTTTAATGAAAAACATTTAAAAATATGTGTTATGCAGTTCAGGTGTGGTATCATGAAAAGTTTACCAAAATAATTTGAGAAATTTACTGCCGTTTATTTATGTTCATACGCTAATCCTTGTGGGGCTGGTACGTACTAAACATGGTGTCCTGGGTAGCTTTTCTGCGTAAGAACATAAACAAAAGATGGCGAATTCCTCACATTATATCTGTAAATTCCTCAAGTTATCTCACCTGTACTGCATCATGTGCACCCTCCTTTATATTATTCAGTAAACAAATTTCATTAATACATAATATCTCCATGAAGAGCTCTTCCTTAGAAATTCCAATAATTTTAGCCATTTAAAATGTGATAAGTTTATATTGTAAAGCATCTCACTATATTCATACACTGCCCACTCTACCTTTTATGCAGTGTAGTAAAAGATTGTGGTCAATCCAAAACCACTGGTATTGGAAAAAAAGGCTTCTTAAAAAAATTACCACTCAAGTTTTATTACTTTATATATATGCAATACATATGTAAGTCTTTTATTTCCAGAATATTGTCTCTACAAGACATGAAAAACCATGGGTTTAACCGGTTGTTAGAGAAAAGGTAAAAGTTACTACAAAAGATTGACATTCATTGTGTAACCGCAATTTCCTTCAAGGCCAGTTTGTAAAATTGGTCACATAGGTTACCGTAAGCATAATGGTAATGAGGAGCCTATTTTACTTCTATGAGGAGGAACATCCAAATAACTACATATCCTTTTCTTTGAGATTGCTGCACATTTACTGGCCAAGTCCCATAATTAAAACTTGCTTTGTGGGCTAATATGATCAAATTAGACCTAAGCTAGAAACTGTCACAGAACTCGAAGCTCGGTTCAGCTTCAAATTCTTCAGTCGGCAATTAAAACTGTTATGTATTGAATAGCTAATTTGACTAATGAATGAGAGAGAGAGAGAGTTAATGACAACAAGCCAAACGGGGGGACTGTGTAGTTTAGATAAATTTTCTCAAACTACAATAATGAGTTCCCTCTTGAGAAATATACCCCTATATAAAGGACTCTTGCTTGCATACCTATGAATAATACAAATGACATTACCTGAAAAATTTGTTATTATTGTTTGTTTACACAAACATTTGATGTTATTAAAATATATAGCTACAGTAGGGCAGACAAAACTTTGACAAAACATGCAAGTAGAACAGCAGGTTAAATCTTTTTAATGATAATGCTACTGTAATTTGTAAAGGAAAACAAAAACAGCTTAGGTGTAGCAGAAAACATTTTGTAACAAACTGTCAATGTAGAAGAAAATACCAATAAAGCAGAAAATCTGACAGGTAGAACTGTCCTTTAAAATAAATACACACACACACACACACACACACATATATATACATATGTATATACACACACATATATATACACACATATATATATACACATATATATATACATATATAGTTTATTATACTACATGCATGTAGTAATAAAACTGCATAAAAACAAAAGTACTATAGGTTTAGGAGAGAGCATGTTGTAGGAGGAACAACTAACAGTACAGTTATCATATACATAAAACTTAGTAAAAAGTTTGGAAAATAGTGCTCTGTAAAAAAAAATTAATCATAAGTGCAAAATTCTCCACAGTTATCACCATGTGCTTTTATTTTCACTTTTGTTGTTGTTATGATAATATGTACTCATTCTACAGTACTAAGATGCCCTCATCATGGACATCTGAACAGTATGTGTTTATCCAGATTAAGTATCACTTGTCAGAGCTTCTGTTCACTTCTTGACTGGTACTCAGTGTTGAATCTCTTTTGTGCTAGTTAGCTCCTTGGTTTTTTGGTGGAAACCCAGGATTCATCGGTTCTGACAAGAGATAAGAGAACTTTCATATTCTCTCTCTCTGAGACCTAGGGGGGCCTCCAAGCAAGAGACTTACATGCCTGGTATATGACGGATTGCTTGACATTATGTAACCCAGTGTTAATATTGATGGAACTTTAACTGAAATTGCAATGTTATAGGTCTACATACTTAATGATCTTTTATGGCCTAACTTGCCCCCAGATCCCTATTTAGTATATGTATAGTACATCACCCAGAAAGTAATTAATTTCCCATTATTAATAGTCCACTAAATTAGTATATGGAAAGTGACAAAAAGTGATGTGATCTCAGTACATTACATGGCTAGGATGCCTCTTGTTACTGTATGCCCTTGAAGGCTACCACAGAATAGAGTGCTGGTGCCACTAATTTTAGGAAGCTTTTGGATAAGGCTAGGGTGTGGTTGGACAAATACAGTTTGTCTATATGAATTATTATGTACAGTACTGAAATTAGCAAAACTTTTTCTTGTTATTTAGAAATTTCATTTAAAATTTGAGAGGTTAGGAGAATAGGGCAGTATTTAGGAAAATATAACAGTATCTGGTGTTTGCATGTTTTTTTAATTGCCTCTAATTTCTTTTTCAGTTGTGCAAATAATGCAAAATACACTTGCCCTAGGTGCAATTCTCAGTATTGCTCTTCAGCTTGCTACAGAAATGAAGCCCATGCTCAATGCTCAGAAAATTTTTATAAAGAGCAGGTGAAAGCAGAGGTAAGATGTAGTCATAGAGAAAGGATTTTTATAGGTTTAAGTATACCACTGCCATTATGTATTCCAGTATTTTGTATAAGTGACTTACCCAGTAATTTCATAGCTATAGTTTTCCATGTATGGCAGCCTAATTCAAATTTTGCGGGTAGTGCTTCGATTGCTCAGTGTAGTTATACAGTGCGTCCCCCCCTATTGGCAATACTAGGAATGACATGGCTAATCACCTCATTCTGTGTCCTGCCTTTTATTTGTTATTTTAATTCAGATTATCATCAAGCTGGCTACCTACAGTCGCTGGGAATAGTTTTGTCTTAAAAAAATAATTCTCAGATATTACACTATCGTTTTAGGCCAAAATTTTTGCATTTATGATTTGCTCACTGGGCTTAGGCTACGTGCAAGTCGCCTGTTAATAATTGCCTTAAAAGTAGTTCTTGGTTGTTATAACATTCAATTGGGACAAATTCTTTTGAATTCATGATTTGTCACTTTGCATAGGCTATTCGCATACTGCCGTCAAATAATTGCCTTAAAGTACTGTATGTAAGTTTTAATGTTACATCATCCCTTTAGGCTAAAACTTTTGTATAAATGTTTTACCTACTGGCCTTAGGCTGCATGCAAGTTGTAGTTTAATAATTGCATTAAGGTACCTAATTCTTGATGTTACATCATTCCTTTAGGACAAACTTATGCTTTTAGGATTTGTTTACCGGCCTTAGGCTTTTAGCAAGCCACGGGTAAATAATTACTGTAAAGTAATTCTCGAATGTTACACCATTCCTTTAAGGCAAAATTTTTTGCATTTATGATTTGCTTACCAGCCTTAGGCTGTGTGCAAGTCACCAGTTAATAATTACTTTAAAAGTCATTCTTGGATGTTGCATCTTTCCATTAGGCCAATATTTTGCTTTTATGATTTGCTTACCAGCCATAGGCTATTTGCAAGCCACCAGTAAATATGATTGCCTTAAAGTAGTTTGTGAATGTAAAGACAGTTCTTGTAGGCCAAACATTTGCAATTAGGCAAAAACATTTTGTTTTGTTAACTAAGCCTGGGATACTCCATCACGTTTCCATTTGCAGAGAACTGGAAAGTGTTTTGGGTTTGAAACATAGTAAGGAGAGAATGGTGTTGATGTTTGGCTGCTGAGGACCTTAGGTGGATGTGTTCTGGTCAGTTGAGTATCGACTATGGCTTTTTCCGTCGACAGTACTTTGGAATGTTATAGAGAGGGCTCACTTGGCCTTGGCGTATGGGGTATTTTCTTGGTGTCAGGCAATTGTGAATATTCCACCAGTTTGCTTGGGTGGACTGGAGCGCAGGCCACTTGAGTCCACTAGTGGGGCGCGAAATTGGTTACTGGATTCGATTAGTACTTCGAATTTCTGAAAATTCTAGTTAGGATTTCCTTTTGATTAATTGCTTATTAGTAAGGGATATTTGTTTTATTCTTTTATCACTAATTAGAGAATAAAAAAAAGTTTTTTATACATGCAACTTACCCGGCAGATATATACTTAGCTATAGACTCCGTCGTCCCGACAGAATTCAAAACTCGCGGCACACGCTACAGGTAGGTCAGGTGATCTACCATTCCCGCCGCTGGTGGCGGAATCCCGACCATTCCCGTTTTCTGAGTCAGATTTTCTCTGTCGCTGAGGCCGGCAACAACTGTTGTTTGGTCTCTCCTGATTGGAATTCTGCTCATTTGCCGAGAATTGGTTGGACTCATTTGGTGAAGTACTCTTGTTTATTCTCGGGATTGGCATACGCTTATTTTGGACTGGATTAGGACTTGGATTTGGTTTTTTCTATTAAGATGGCTGAAGTTAAAGTAACACCTAAGTTTAGGGTTTGTGCAAGGGAAGAATGCAGAACTAGGTTGTTTAAAGCAGAGGTAGATCCTCATACACTTTGTAGTAAATGTAGAGGTTCTGAATGTGCATTTGATAGAACTTGTGCTGAATGTGAAGGGCTTACGGAGCAAGGATGAAGGATTTAGCTTCTTATATTAAGAAAAGAGAGAAGGATAGAGCTAGGAAAGCGTCAGCTAGAAGCTCGAGTAGATCTTGTTCTTTTGAGCCTGAATTAGAAACTAACAAGCTAGATGATGTTTCTCCCATAACCTCAGCCCCTTCTCCCTGTGTTGAGTTCTAAGGATTCATTTTCAGAAATGGAAAAAATGAGATCCTCGATCAGGGAGCTTCAGGAGCAGCTTAAAGCTATGGAAACACAAGGTAAGAGTGTCAGTGAATACAGTGACCCCAGTGCAGTGGAGGGGGCGTCTGATCGGCTCCGCATTGCTCCTAGGCCTAGACCGCTTCCAAACTCCCAGGACCAGGGAGGAGGAATGTCAAAAGCCGCAGGGAGGATGTGGAGCATCCCCAACGATCAGGCGTCCCTTCGGCAGATCCTGAAGTAACGACCCAGGCTGCCTTGGATAGCCGTAGAAAAGGCATCCTGGAAGAGTGTTTTTCTGCGTCGGACTCCTCCTCGTCCAGGCGTGGATGGAGCTCTGCTTCGAAGTCTCGTCCTCTGAAGAGATCGTGGGTAGCGCCGAAAGGAGACGCTTTTTGATTCAAGCCCAGAGCGATTTCCAGAGGATTTTCCTTCGACTATAAGAAGGCGAGAAGACCGTCTCCAGCGCCTCAACGATCCGACTAAGCTTTTCCTGCTTAATCTACAGGAGCAAATATCCTCCTTGGTAGGCGCTCTACATAAGGATTCGTCTCGAAGAAAAGACTCCTCCCTTCCAGTGAAGAGATCGAAGTTTTCTTCTCCTGGTAGGAGAGAAGTTTCTCACTCTAGCAGGCGCTCGTCACCGGAGAGACTCTCTCGTTCTCCCTTTAAACGATCCTCTCCTATCTAATAGGAAGAAAGTTCCCAGCGGTAGCCGCTCGCAGAGCAAGCGATCAGCTACGTCTCTTAGGAGAAGTCAGGAGTCGGACTCCTCTTCTGAGGATCAGGATAGGCGTCAAGAGCCTAAGAAGCAGGAGCTTTTTAGACACATAGAGTTGACAGAGCCTAGTAGGCGCCAAGAATATCACAGGCGTATAGAGCCTAACAGACGCCAGGAGTCTTGTGAGAGGCGTCAAGAGCCTACCAGGAGTCACGACAAGCGCCAGGAGTCAAGCAGGCGCAGGAATCAAGCAGGCTTCAGGAGTCGAGCAGGCGTCAGGAGTCGGGTAGCGCCAGGAGTCTAGCAGACGCCAGGAGTCGAGCAGGCGGTCAGGAGTCGAGTAAGCGCCAGGCTCCTTGTACGAGCTTAGGTCAGAGTAAGACCCCTTCGCACTTTATGAGTTCTTCGGAGAGTAGGAGGCCTTCACCTGGTAGGAAACAGGTTCCTGAGAGATCTCGTGCGTTTAAGAACTCTATTGCGCCTTGTAGTAGCAAGGATTTGTCACACGGACGACGTTCTTCTTCGTTTGACAGAAGTCCCTCGACAACTAAGAACCGCTCTTCTCCGAAAGGATCCCCTACAGCCGGAGACTTAGAAGAAGTCTCGGATGAAGAATTACCAGTGGATGTAGTAGTCTCTGATTATAAGAGATTGTCCTTGTTGTTGTTGCAGGAGTTCGGGGATAAGCTTCAACCAGCGGATCCGCCCTCTCCAGGATCTTTGCTATCAAGCACGAAGTCTCCAAAAGCATCCTCCATTTGTAAAAAATGCGTCCAGCCCTTAGTATGAAAAAAGCGTTCAAAGGATTTGGAGAATGGCTTAAGAATAAAAGAGGGAGGCGGGCAAGACTGTTTTTTCATGCCCTCCTTCAAAGTTGACGGGTAAACCTGGAAGATGGTACGATACCCAGGAACCTATGGGCCTAGGACTGCCTTCATCGGCAGACGCAGATTACGCTTCCTTAGTAGATTCTTCAAGGAGGCGCGCTCTACTATCAGCAAAAGCTACTTGGGGATGTGTGAACTGGACCATCTACTAAAGGGACTCTTTAGGACACTCGAAGTATTCAATTTTATGGACTGGGCTTTGGGAGCCCTTGCAAGAAGAGAGCCCAAGATCCCGAATTTGTCACTATGGACGAATTATCGAGTGTATTATCGTGTCTGGACAGAACGGTGATGGACGGTTCGGTGGAAGTGGCTGCTCTTTTTGGATCGGGAGTTTTGAAAAAGAGAGCAGTGTACGGGTCTTTCCTGTCCAAGTCAGTATCTCCTCTACAGAGGTCGGCCTTGCTATATTCGCCACTTTCGAACCACCTTTTCCCACAGGACACGGTGAGGGATGTAGCAAAATCTTTAGCTGGAAAAGCCACACAGGATTTACTGACACAGTCAGCAAAGAGGTTCAAGCCTGCTGTTCCTTTTCAAAAGAAGGATAAAGCACCTCTTCAGCAGCCCTTTCGAGGAGCCTCTTCCTCCTCAAGAACCCCTTTTAGAGGTAGAAGACCGGATACCAGAGGAAGACCTTTCAGGAGACCCGCAGGGAAGGCAAATGAAGAAGAAGTCCTCCAGATAGCGGTAGGCGCCAGACTGTCGAACTTTGCCAGAGTCTGGGCGAAGAGAGGGGCGGACAGCTGGACCCTCTCGATCCTCGAGAGAGGATACCTCATCCCCTTCAGGGAATATCCTCCCTTAACAAGAACTCCAAGGGAGTTAACAGCGAGATACAAGGATCCTGTCAAGAGTCAAGCTCTCCTGCAAGCAGTAGAACTTATGTTGCAGAAAAGGGCAATAGAACCGGTTCAAGATCTCCATTCACCAGGTTTCTACAACCGTCTATTCCTGGTACCAAAAGCCTCGGGCGGTGGAGGCCGGTTTTGGACGTAAGTGCGCTGAACGTCTTTGTGATAAAGAAGAAGTTCTCGATGGAGACCTCTTCCTCTGTACTTTCTGCTCTTCGTCCAGGGGACTGGATGGTATCCCTGGACCTTCAAGAAGCATATTTCCATGTGCCAATTCATCCGGCATCAAGGAAATACCTAAGATTCATGTCACAGGGAAGAGTGTTTCAATTTCGAGCGCTTTGCTTCGGACTTTCGACGGCCCCGCAAGTCTTCACGGGTATCCTAAGGAATGTGGCGCATTGGCTACATTTAGAAGGGATCAGAATCTCGATGTATTTGGACGACTGGCTAATACGAGCAAAGTCGAAGCAACAGTGTCTGGAGGACCTTTCGGTAACATTAAAGATGGCGCAGTCATTGGGACTCCTAGTCAACCTCGAGAAGTCCCAGCTGGATCCCCAGCAGAACATAGTTTATCTGGGGATTCGGATGGATTCTCGGGGTTTTCTAGCGTCTCCATCAACAGAGAGAATAGAGCGCTGCCTTACAAAGGTGTCAGTATTTCTAGGGAAAGAGCATTGTTCCGCGAGGGAGTGGATGAGTTTGCTGGAACCGTTTCCTCGTTTGAGCAGTTCGTTTCCCTAGGGAGACTGCACCTAAGACCCCTTCAGTATTATCTGAAGGAGAACTGGGATCAAAGTTCCCAGGACCTCGAAGAGTCATTCAGGATAACGGACAAGGTCAAACAAGATCTTCGGTGGTGGTTAGACCCGAAGAAACTCGGTCAAGGAATATCCTTGCACATAAAGAGCCCTCTCCGAGCGTTGTTTGCAGACGCATCGGACGTAGGGTGGGGAGCAACGTTGGATTCGCAAGAAGTGTCGGGAACCTGGGAAGGAGCTCAGGTGTCCTGGCACATAAACAAAAAGGAACTGAAAGCCATTCACCTAGCTCTCTTGCACTTTCAAGAACAGATATTAGGATCGATCATTCAGGTCAATTCCGACAACACGACAGCCCTAGCATATATCAGGAAGCAAGGGGGAACTCATTCATTCTCCCTTTACGAGACAGCGAGGGAGTTGTTGCTTTGGGCGCAAGAGAAGCAGATCTCTCTTCTAACGAGATTTATTCAGGGAGAGAGAAATGTTCGAGCGGATCTGCTAAGCAGAAGAAACCAAGTGCTCCCCACCGAATGGACTCTCAACCCTCAAGTGTGCGATCAGTTATGGGGGTTATGGGGAAGGCCGAACGTAGACTTGTTCGCAACCAACTGGAACAAGAGGTTGGAGAATTATTGCTCCCCCATCGCAGATCCAAGAGCAATAGCGATAGACGGCCTCCTCATGGATTGGAAGGGAATAGACGGGTACGCTTTTCCCCCCTTCAAACTGGTAGGGGAAGTAATAAGAAAGTTTGCCTCCTCAGAGGGAACGAAATTAACTTTGATCGCCCCCTTTTGGCCAGCCCTAGATTGGGTGACAGAGTTGCTGGAGTGGATAGTGGATCTTCCCAGATCGCTCCCACTAAGGAGCGATCTTCTCAAACAACCCCACTTCGACAGGTATCACAAAAACCTCCCCGCTCTAAGTCTGACTGCCTTCAGACTATCGAAGGACTCGTTAGAGCGAGGGGGTTTTCTCGCGAAGCTTCAAAAGCCAAATCACAAGAGCCAGGAGACCATCCACATTACGGGTGTACCAGTCGAAGTTGGGAAGTGTTTAGAAGATGGTGCAGGACGCATGAGCTATCCTCTTCCAGTACCTCTATAACCGACATTGCAAATTTTCTTCTTTACCTTAGAAGAAAATGTGGCCTAGCTGTATCTACGATCAAGGGGTATAGAAGTATGCTGGCCTCGGTGTTTAGGCATAGGGGTCTGGATGTGTCGGACAATAAGGATCTACATGACCTTATTAGGTCTTTCGAGACCTCAAAAAGTCAGAATAATAAAACTCCCAGTTGGAACTTGGATATAGTGCTTCATTATCTGATGTCTGAAAGATTCGTACCTTCCAATAATTCTTCTTTTAGAGATTTGACAAGGAAGTCTCTATTCCTGTTCGCCTTAGCCACGGCAAAAAGGGTGAGTGAGCTTCAAGCGTTAGAGGGCAGAGTGGGTTTTAAGAAGGAGGCTGCAATTTGCTCTTTTAAGCCTCTCTTCTTAGCCAAGAACGAAAACCCATCAAAACCGTGGCCTAGAAGCTTCGAAGTGAAGGCACTCTCTTCTCTTACGGGGGAAGAACAGGAGAAGACCCTTTGTCCAGTAAGAGCGCTAAAATTTTATTTACAAAGAAAGTCTCTTTTGGGAGGTACGCAGGAAAGTCTTTGGTGTTCGGTCAAGGATCCTACAAGGCCAATATCAAAAAACGCCCTTACGTTTTTCATTAAAGACATTATTAAGGAAGCGCATCTTAAATGTGGTGAAGAACAATTTAAACTCCTCAGGGTAAAAGCACACGAAGTGAGGGCCATAGCAACCTCAATGGCTTTTCATAAAACGTGGTCCCTTCAAAATCTAATTGAATCCACGTATTGGAAGTGTAACTCAGTGTTCGCCTCTCATTATCTAAGGGATGTGAGAGTTACTTATGAGAAGTGCTTTTCACTGGGAGCGTATGTGTCCGCGGATTTAGTGCTGGGAGGAGGAGCTGAGGTTAATCCTAATTAGTTAGGTTATGTAATTTTAACATTATGGTGTTTGGTTTTTATGGTTGACTGAAAGAGGGTATAGGAATAACCCTTTTCAGTTCTTAGATTTAACATGGTTAGGAAGGTCAGGTGGTCGGGATTAACTTTTGGTCTCCTCATTGTGCATTATGTAAAGCCTAAAGCTCTGTCATGTAAGAGGGCTAGCCCCCATTGATAAGATACAGGTCAGGCTCTGCCATGTAAGCGGGTAAGCCCCATTGGTACGATCCATGCAGGTTCTGTCGCGTAAGTGGGCTAGCCCCCATTGACATGATCCAGAAGGGCTGTTCGGTCATAGGTGGTTTACCTCACTGAAGCTCTTGAGGCATGCAGACTAAATGACAGTAATCATGAAGTCTTTGGCCCAAACAGGTAAGAACCAAGGATTGATATCCTACAACAATTGTTGTTTCCCGTTATTAAATTTTTTTTTTTTTTTTTTTTTTTTTTTTATATATAGCTGTCTCTCGCCCTCCACCAAGGGTGTCAATCAGCTAAGTATATATCTGCCGGGTAAGTTGCATGTATAAAAATGATATTGTTAAGATACAATAAAGTTTTATACATACTTACCTGGCAGATATATACGATTAAGGGCCCACCCAGCCTCCCTCAGGAGACAGGTGTAAGAGAAAATCTGGCTCAGAAAACGGGAATGGTCGGGATTCCGCCACCCAGCAGCGGGAATGGTAGATCACCTGACCTACCTGTAGCGTGTGCCGCGAGTTTTGAATTCTGTCGGGACGACGGAGTCTATAGCTAAGTATATATCTGCCAGGTAAGTATGTAATAAAACTTTATTGTATCTTAACAATATCATGTTTTACAATATTAGAGTCGGTTTTGCCTTGATATTTTAGTACAAAAACTACTCTTTGATTTAAATTTATCTTTTATTTTAGAAGGTACAGTAGTCCCCCCGTATTCATGTGGAATGCATACCATACCCCCTCCCCCCCGCAAATAGTTTGAATCCCAATAAAAATGCTTAAAACCTCCTATTTTGTTAGTTAAAACTCAAGAAAAAAACACAAAATTTTTGTACCCTGTTTTTTAATGTTTTATCACAAAAAGTGCATTTCATGATAAATTGATTAAAAAAACTGGAATTTGTGGATATTTTTAATAGAAAAATATGGCAAATAGGTGAATTTCCCGCGAATAATGGGGGGGAATTGTTCCTGAGAGAAATCCGCGAATGCAGGAGTCTGCGAATCCGTAGAACACGAATACGGGGGGACTACTGTATATGTACATACATTTACATTACGTATCTTAAAACACATATATGTCTGAACGTATGAAATGCTAATGTTATTCATACATTTTATTCATGTTTTTATGCCTAGATGCCAGAATTTCTTGTAAAGATAGCTAGTAATCGATTACATACTGATCGATTATTTTCATGAAAGTAATCAGTAGCGTGTCGCCTGCTGCCTCCCTCCTCCCGTCTCCCACACCTGGCGCCAATTCTCTCCTTCTACTAGCCCTCCTATCTTATTTATTTCCTCCTGCGCCTGGCTCCCTCGCTTCCTTCCCAGGCTTTTGCCAGACTTTTATTTCAATTATCATGAATTTATCCATGTAACAGTAAAGTGTTGTGCAGTGGAGGAAGTGGTTACACATCCCTCAGTGCTCCTAGACAAAGGTGACTGTCCGCTCCTCGCACCAGGGAGAAGACATACCAGAGGTCCAAGGGAGGTCGGGGGGATTTGCTCTGTGTGGTTGCCCTCTCAGTCGAGCCTGTTGCTGTCCCAGGTATCTGCAGACAGCCACTGGAAAGGCGTCTTGTCGTACTGGTTGTGGTGGAGGATGTGGCTATCTGGCCCCTCGGTTCTCCTAGACCTAAATTCACTGTCCTGGTCCTCTGCACCAGGGAGAAGACATACATACTGGCAATCAAAGGGAGTCCAAGGTAGTAGTTGCCCCTTGGTCAAACCTATCATGTGTGTACAGTGGACCCCCGTATTCTATTCAAGGGGGATGCGTACCGGAACCCCACACGAATAGCTAGAATCCGCAACTTAGAACCCCTGTAAAAATGCTTAAACTACCTTTTCTGTTAGTTCAAACTCAAGAAAAACCCACTAAAATGCTTATACCTGGTCTTTTTAAAGTTTTATCACAAAAAGTGCATTAAATCATAAAATTAATATGAAAATTAATTAATTTGTGGATGTTTCTCATAGAAAAATACCACGATTACACGAATTTCCCATGAATAATGGATATATAAGGTCCATAGAGAAATGTGCAAATACATGAGTCCACGAATAGTGGGGGTCGACTGTACAGGTTTCGACTGAACGCTGCTGGAAAGGCATCTTAGTGAGTGGTGCTCAGTACTTGTCGGAATCAGAAGAGTCATCTCCTGATGAGAAACATTACTTATTATACTTAAATGGTATTAATTTTGAAGGTCCTGTGCTAGCACTTAGACATTTGGAGCATCGTAAGTGACCTCTTCCTTCCGATCGCAAGTTCTTTCCCAGGCATTCACTGCCAGGAGTGTTGACTCACACGCCTTCACCTATACGCTCCCCCTCCCCTCCCCCCTCTTATGTCAGTTGTCGGCGCCTAAAGTGAGTTGCTCGGCACCAGAGGTAGAGCGTTTGGCGCCAACTGTTTCTTCTAAGATGTCTGGTTTAGAGAATTCGTCTTAGCTCCACTTCATCAACAACTTCACGATCTGATGGGTTTTCTTAAGAAAACTATCACTCTTAAAGGGTGGGATAGAGTATAACCACTGTATTTACGGGAGATGCATACCAGACCCCCCTGCAAATAGCTAAAATCCACGAATACTTAAAATCCCTCTAGAAATACTTAGAACTGCCTATTTTGTTAGCTCAAATACAAGAAAAACCCTTTAAGAATGCTTATAGTACCTGAATATTTTAAGTTTCATCACAAAAACTGCATTTAGTCATGAAATTGGTATGAAAATACAGTTATTTGTGAATATTTCTCATTGAAAAATACTGTGAATAGGCAAATTTCCTACAAATAATGGGTAGTTATGGTCCAAAGAGAAATCTGTAAATAGGTGAGTCTGCGGATCTTGAGAATGCATATACGTATAGGTGATCAGCTGTACCACCTTGTCCGATTAAGAGGAAGTGGATCAAGACTTTGCTCCTGCGTTGATGTATTCGAGCCTTCTCAAATACTTTTTGTCCTGGCGCTCATCAGGATAGCACCAGTTCTCCTGATGAACACCAGGTGTTGGTGCTGAGGCGCTTGGATCTCTCTTGTATTGGGCATTTTTTGTCGAGTGCCAGTCTCCATCCAGGCACTCAGCGCCATCTGAGGTGCCACAACCCCCTTGCGCAGCTTGCTTGGTGCTTTCCATGCCTCACCTGGTGCCAGTTGTTGGTAGTTGGTACCAGTTGGGTGCCTGGCGCCACCATCTCCTCGTCCATCTTCGTCGACACATTCGGTAGCCCCTATTTGCTGCCACCGGGAGGATTGGATGGGCTTCATTAAGAGAGAGAAATCTGTTGCCAGGCAGGTGTCACTCTTTGTCATCCATCTCTTCTGACAATGAAGATCCAAACCATGACAATGCTGCTGCCTCTTCATATTCTAACCTTCTGAGGTTTCTTTTAGCAAGTTTCTCTGGACTTCTTTGTACCAGTGCTTCTTAGTTTGCCTACTTCCACTTTCCTCATAAGGAAACTTCCTTCCGATCCTTGCCTTTCCAAGTTAGTGCTTGGATGCTTGGCAGTCAAGAGGGATGAAGGCAAAGCTTCTTTCGCTTTTCCTTCATCTAAGCAGCTGAAGACATAGGTATGGCTTTTATTCATCCAGGGAGGCACCTTCCTCGGGAATGTCTGCTTCCTCACAGGGGGACTTCTATGGTTTGGTCGACGAAACTCGTCATGCTGCCTTTACTTCAGCCAAGTTTTCCCTTTCTTCATGTTGTGAGGAGTATTGTTAGTGTTGGAAATATTCAGTGTCCTAGACTGGGCAGTTGGTGCGTTAGCCAAGAAGGTTGAGGACTGCCCAGTACTTGCAGAGGATCTCTCTTCAGACTGGTTGAGTGGTCTTTTGTGCACCTATAAGGCATTTAGAGACAGTTTGGGTGAATTAGCTTAGCTTTTCGCTATGATGATCCCCAAAAAGTGAGAGCTTTGGTGTTCTTTCGATACTAAAGATGTGACAATTACTCACAATTAGGACGTCTTGTTTTTGTCCCTCGATAAGTCGCATTTGTTCCCTCAAAGCTCTGTGAAAGAGGTTCTGTCTGCTGTTCAGAAGAAACCAATGCACGACTTGATAGCTCATTTGACAAGGTGTCCACAGATGACTTCTGCTGCTCCTGCCTAGGTTTTTTTGCCTCGGGAACAGCCCCTTGAGGAGGAAAGTCATGTTCTCAAGAGAGACCCCTTTCCAACCTTCAGTAGTACAGTGGACCCCCCGTATTTGCGTTCTCCGGATTTGCAGACTCACACATTCACGGATTTCTCTCTGGAACATTTCCCCCCATTATTCGCGGAAATTAGCCTATTTGTGGTATTTTTCTATGAGAAATATTCACAAATTTCTTTTTTTTTTATCAGTTTCATCATAAAATGCACTTTGTGATAAAACTATTAAAAAAAACAGCTATAAAAATTTGTAGTGGTTTTCTTAAGTTTTAACTAACAAAATAGGAGGTTTTAAGCACTTTTATAGGGGTTCCAACTATTTGCGGGTTCTAACTATTCGTAGATTCTAACTATTCGAGGGGGGTTGTTTGGCATGCATCCCCTGTGAATAAAGGGGGGGCCACTGTATTAGTCCTCCAGGACAGATACGTACAGGATTCCATTCAAGGACTGTTGTCCCCCCACCCACCCATCTTAGAAACCAATATTTTTTCACACATTTCTTCAGGATTTGCAAAAATCTTTAGCCTTGTCAGCAGAGTTAGAGGCCTTGAAGTGCACTACAGAAGATGTAGAGCACCAGTCTCAAAGGTTCTACAGTCATCTTTTCTTGGTAGAGAAAGCAATTGGCAGTTGGAGACTGGTGACTGACCTCTCCCTGTTTAGTGAGTTTGTCCTCCAGACTTGTTTCAGGATAGAAACAGCATGTTTGGTGCTTTAATCTATTGGAGAGAGTGGGTTCATGCTTTTGATAGACATGAAGGATGTGTACTATTAATTACCTACTCATCAGGACTTTTGGAAGTAGTATATCTACATTGTCAATAATGGGGCAGTATACCTGTTCAAAGTTCTCTTCTTCAAACACAGTGGCCCTACAAATGTTTGCTCCAGTTTTCATCTTGATTTTGGCATGGGCCTACCTGCTAGGTAAACTCTTGATGTGTTACTTAGGCAGTTGGCTAGTTCTGGCTTCTGAGGTGCACTGCTTCAGGACAGAGATTACCTCCTCACATGTTGCCATGAATTTGAGATTGTGGTAAATTGGGAAAACTCTGATGACATCCCCAAGTTGCAGGCAAAGTATTTCGGCATGCTCATAGTCTTGGCAATAGCAAGGGGCTTTCCTTTGATCTCTCAGCAAGTTGGAAGAGGTAACAGAGCAGTTCGTGACCCAGCAGGAGCTGACAAATCAGCATTAGAATGTATCATTTTCGGAGAAGCTTGGTCTTTAAGGGCAGATCCATCAGCACTTGCTTATTGGCAGCTAAATAACATTTGGTCAGTTCATCAAGACCTTCCTTTCCGTCATGTGACTCTGAGCCAGGGTTGATAGATAACAGAACCCTCATAGCAGGAGTTTCCTTAACCTCTCCCCCTCTGGAAATGTACTTGTTCACAGATGCATCATTGAAGGCTTGGAGTGCACACCTGAAAGACATTTTTATTTCATGATTGTGGGCAAGGCTCACATCTCATATGCATATCAGTGTTCTAAAAGTGCGGGCTATTTGGTTAATATTACAGGTATTCCAACATCAGTTGACAGGTCTGTCAGTAGTGCTGATGAGCAACAAGACAACCTTAGTGGTAGTATATATATCAAAAAGTAGGGAGGGCTGGTCTCTTCCTCATTGCCAGTTAGCATTGCAGATATGTAAGTGGGTGGTTCACCATGCTGTTGAGCTGTTAGCCAGATACTTTCCAGGTAAGGGTCAGGTTGTTTGGACAGAATGGTCTCTGCATTCCCACAGCATAAAGGTTGTTTGAACTCTGGGGGTTACTGATACTCAACTTGTTTTGTGGTCTGACTGAACAGGAAACTCTCAGTGTTCTGTTCTCCAGTGCAAGATTCCTAGGTAGTGAAGATACTTTCATCTAGACTGTATGCCTCCCCACTTTTCAGCCATATTCATAAGTTGATCAACCGTATTCATTACCACCGGTCTCAGGATGACTCTGGTGGCCCCTTCATTTGAAACAAGTGGTAGTCAAATCTGCTGACTCTTGGTCACAGCACTAAGAGAGATTCCCCTGTGGCTCACTTTCTTTGCCAACTGCATATTCAGAGGTATTAACAGGCAATGCATTTCTTCACCTTTATGCATGGGGTTTATCCAGCGTGTCCTGCAAGAGGGGCTTTTATTGTGGGGCTGTGAGGGATGTCTGGCTACCTCTTGTTCCTATGCGAACATGTACCAAGGAGAGTGGTTTGTCTTCTCAGATTGTTGTCATGGAAGGGGTGCCTCTTTGGTGAGAGCATCTGTTCAGCAGATCACAGACTTCCTCACCCACCTTCAATGGGACAAACCTCTTTCAGTCTGTGGTGAAATGTTATTAGTCAGTCATGCTTCAGGTTTTCAGACTGAAGGGTCTGGATCCCTCTATTTTTCCATGCTCATGGGTTTTGAATACAGGCAGTCCCCAGTTATGGGCGAACACAATTAATGGCTATCTGCTTTCATGGTACTTGTCTAGCGCCATAAAATTGACGATTTATGCCGCCAAAATGGGCCGAGTTTCAGTTATTGGTGCCTCAACGTGCCGATAACAGAGTTATGGCGCCATGACATACCTAACAGAGGCACCATTAACCGGTTATGGGCGCCAATAACTGATTCTCAGCTCCATAAGTGCCATAAATCAATGAGTTTCAGTTAATGGCTTTTTTCACTTATCAGTACCCCACTGAGAATGGAAACCCCCCCAGTAACCGGGGACTGTGTGTAGTTTAACTTCCTCGGTGGCATGTATCTCACATCCTCTATACCCTAATTCATGTGACCTTTGAGTCCTGGGACAGGATTTGATAGAGAACTGATCTATAAGACTCTGTTCCTTCTAGTCTTGGCCTTGGCAAAACAGGTTGAGTTATATGGCCAGCCTCATCTCGTGCAGCCTCTGAGGGACGGAGATCCTTCTCCTTCTTCATTCCTGAGTTTGTGGTAAACACAGAACTGGTCAGCTGATGAGAGATTGAGTTTCATGATTTCCTCTCGCCAAGGCTTTATTAGTGATGACTCACAAGATGCTCTTTTGCCCTGAGCAAACCATAAGATACTATTTGAAAGGGAACTTCTTTCTTCATCTAGAGTGTCAGTGCCTTTATTAGTACAGGCAAGTGTATGAAGATGTCAGGGGACACACTTTTTTTCTGGCATCATGAACTAATCAAGCAAGCTTATTACTCCTTTGAGGAGGACTTCAATTCCTTGGATAACCTTAACCTTTCAGAACTTATCTGTTCAATAGGTAAAGAGGGCAGGTGTCTGGTGCAGGCAGACAACCTTTGCCTCATTCTAACTGTGGATGTCACCCACAAGTCCCTAGACACGTCCTCCTTGGGATCTGAGTGGCTGCTCAACAAATTG
This sequence comes from Macrobrachium nipponense, assembly GCF_015104395.2. Taxonomy (NCBI): domain Eukaryota; kingdom Metazoa; phylum Arthropoda; class Malacostraca; order Decapoda; family Palaemonidae; genus Macrobrachium; species Macrobrachium nipponense. Next base: position 76,068,417 of record NC_087203.1, on the reverse strand, counting down.
TGTAAGTCCCCATCTCCATTCAGACAGAGAAGTGTCTCGTCTGACAACTTTAGTGTAGTGTAAGTCTGGTTGTGTGAATGTAGAGTGACTGGATGTGCTTTCTTCACCTCCTTTTCCTTCTCAGAGCACCATCTAGGCTGGAGTATCTACTAGAGTTGGACCAGACACGGGTAACTACACTTCAAGCACCCTGTCTTAGTATACATAATATTCTTAGAAGGCTCTTCCTTAGTGTATATCCTAAGATGGATCTCCCTCTGGCCTTCCTTTTGACTAGAGGGTGGGTTATTTGAGTCAGTTATTCCCTTAGATTAGTCACTCAGTCCCAGGTCCCTACTGCTCTGCTATCCCAAATGCCAGATTGGGTAGGAGGTTATAACAAGATATTTTTTAAGTATAATTTATATTTTCCAAATTATACAAACCAGAGCCTTTTATAACATGAACCCACCAAAACCACACCACTTTGTCCCTGTGGATGAAGGAAAAGCGGCTGAAGGTGAATGAAGGGTATTTCTGGGCTCAGCTCGTGTCGCTGCGCGAAATATCCTTTAATCTATTATTTCTAGGGTAAATGTACTAACACAATACCAGAGAATAAATAAAATAAAGAAAAAGGTCAGTATAACTGACTCGCTCACCCTCCAGGAGGGTGTCGGTATGAACACTAGGCGAGTGAGACCACTACCACGAGCCAAATGCCAATAGAAATCTCCCACTACAAAAACCCTCCATGAGGGGAGCCGACCCACAGAGTGAGCAGCTCGTACTACTACTACTCCATCCCATGCTGCCGACTGCTGCGCCTCTGGTGGCCATCCTTTTCAGTTAGCGCACACGAGTCACACGTGCTATTTTTTCTCTCTGTGTTTTTTGTGCCCTTTCGTTGGATTTATCTATAATGGAGCGTGCAGCTATCGCAGCAGCTAAGTTAAGTACTCAGTATTTATGGTTAGTTAGTTTTTTCCGGCCCTGAGACAGTATTTGCCGTTTTTTAGGTATAAATACGAACTCTGGGTCGGAAGCATGGCAGCATGGTTCTGCCTCGTGGTGGGTTCGTTCTTGGTCTCCCATACCTAGAACATCCCCTTATCTATGTACGCTCTATATTAATTGTCCGCTTTACTTAGGGTACTGTCTACTCAGGTTTGTCATGCATGCATGTCTTTTACCTTATGTAGGCTTCTTCTATCCAGACCCTAGTCCCGGCTCTTAGTATCGGCCTCTGACTAGCTTTGAGTGGTAGACTTGCCTTCGGGTTAGTCGTACACTCCTGGATTTTTTCTCCTACTATATTGCTTTCTTTCTTTTATTTTTATCTAATTATATTATGTATTTTGTTATAGTTAGGTTAGTTAGGCGTCTGGCTTAGCCTAGGTCCTGGCTCATTGAGCCTATACTACCGCTCATCAGTTCGGTTGCTTCCCTATAGCATCTCTCTGATCAGTTGGTTTTGGCCCAGTGGGCCTATATGCTACTGCTTTTCAGTTCAGTTGCTTCCCGATAGCATCTCTCTGATCAGTTGGTTTGTCCTAGGCTTAGTTGTCTTGTTTTGGTCTTACCGCCTCGTGGTCACTACGTGATCACGAGGCAGCCAGACGCCTGCCCAGTCACCTTCCCCCCCCTCCCGCTCTTCCATAGAGTCGGGGGAGGGTGGGTCGGTCTGAGCCCGCATGCTCGCTCCACATACCCGAGCCTGTGCCTCCCTCTCTCCCCCCAGGCGGAGGGGCTAGGGAGACGGGACAGACCCAGACTGGACTCGACCTCTCCGGCTTCTCGGTGGCCGGCCGGGTGGTAACGTGGTGGGGGGTGGGGACTGGCCTTTCCCCCCCTCCGTTGCTACCTTGTCGCTCCGTGCTAGCTCGAGCCTGTATGTCTTCTCGCTCTTTCCCACCTTACTAGGGCTCCTTTCCTGACCGGAGTCCTGGCATCCAGCGGAAAGATGTTAGTCCACCCAGTAGAGTGGACCGGAACATACAGTGGGTCCCTGCTAACCTTACCGTATTGCTGAGTTACTACACTCCGCTACGCACTGGACTTGGTCCGGTTCGTTGAGTCTTAGGTTTAAGTGTTATTAGATTAACTATAAGTTTATCTTAAGTACCTTAAACCATCCCCCCCCCGCCCTTCCCTTACATGTCTTACCGGATCTCTCCGGGATTATAGCCTATTCCAGGCGATTCAGGGAGGGGTTATGCCCAAATTTTTTCCGAGCTCCGGCATGCAACGGAGTTCTTCTGTCCTTTAGCCTGTAAGTGATATTCTTTACGATACTCATGTGTCTTCCCACTTACAGGCCACCAACTGTGAGCATCCGGGGGATGCGCCGCCACACTTCAGGACCCATGTGGGCACGAAGTTTGCCGGTCCCATGCTCCATGCGCGACTCCGCACGGGGACATCCAGGTCTGGTACCATGAGACGTGTACCATATGTTACGATCTGGTGAGCCAGCTTTTAGACGGGGTAAGTATTCCATCTCCGGTAGCTGCTCCGCTTCTGTTTTAGTGCTTAAGTTTTCATCATTCACTTTAACTTAAGGCATCTAATTTAAAAGGTTATACTTTAAGTTTTAGTTTTTAAGTGATTCTTAAATCTAATCTACGCCTTCTCTTCCAGGCGCCGGCAGTGAGGGATACCGCACTGGCAACCCTGCGGGCCTGGGTCGGCGGTTTTGGGAAGAACGCCGCCAAGGGTATGCCCTACATCCTAGAGAAACGGTTGGCAGTACTAATCTTCCCCGGAGGCAAGGCGACAGGATAACGTCGACCCAGTAGAGGCGGCCCCGACTATCGCCTTCATCCAACAACAGCTGGCTGCCTCATTAACTGACCAAGACCAGGATATCTCCACGGACGTCGCGACTTTAGATATTAATGTGGAACCTATGGTAGGTGTAGACGACCTGTTGGTCGAGGTAGGTAAGGTGGACACCCAAGGGTCACCCTTGGGCGTAACTGTTTCTTCTAACTCCTGCAACCTCCTCCATCCTTCCAAGGCTTTACAGGTGATGAATTGTATACTCCTCCTGACGCTTCGGTTAGACCTAAGGTCAAGGGTCAAGCAGTGAAATCCTTGACAAAGACGTCGTCGTCGTCTAAGAGACGGCTTCGGCTTCATCCTCCTCGCGTAAGTCTCCGGCTGGGAATCCCGGAGCAGACAGGTCTAAAGCTTCTAGCTCCGGCTCTAAGTCCTCGAGGAGTAAATCCTCCAGAGAGAGTCTCGCACTCTGGCAGAGTCCACCAGTTCCGCTACCCTTGGTTCCGATTCAGAGCCACCCCTCCACCTCCGCAGCAGCTCCGGCTTTGGACTCCAATGCTGGCCTGTTGCAACAGGTGGGCGACCTGGTTGGGTCCCTAAAGAGTAGCATGGAACAAATGATCTCTCGATTGTCGGATAGGATTACTTCCCAAGACATCCATTTATAGCCGGACTGAGAGAAGCTCCTCTAGCCTCTCCTCCACTTTCCAATACAAGTGGAACTCAGCTGCCTCCCGTATGACTCGCTACCTCCGTTCTCGATGAACAACCCATGGAGAGTAGCGTCATACGCCCCCTTCCAAGACGGTCTCATTTCTATACCGGAATTTGGAACTCGAAGGATAGAGGACTTCGAGTTCTACCCGGAAGACCTCCTTCCAGCCTCCGTTCATAGGCTACGCAAGGCTCACAGCTTCAGCCATGGTTCGGGATGATAGGGTACCAAAGGAGACAGTCCTCTATTCACGAGACCAAGCTCAGAGAGAATGGCTCAGGTGTTTAGAGGACATGGATTGTTCTAATACCAAGATACAACCTTTTAAGAGTCCCTTTATACCATTTTCACAATGGATGAGAGTACCCCGCTCCCGTTCCTGACAAAGATCGCGAGGTCTACCATCCCAGCGGCCCAGAAGGGGGAAACCCATGCCTCAATTGAAGGAAGCAGATCCCACATCTCCGTTACTCCCCTCAGCCGGAGATTTGTGGGAAGACTTGCCGAACACCTTCTCAGCTGGCCAAACTCAACCGGACTGTGCTATGGAGCAGTTTTGGTGAAAAGCTTCCCAGGCTCCCAGATAGCCTTATTCAGGCTGAATTTGACGCGAAATCGCGATTAGCCAGATCAATTAACTCTATGGCTATGACCGAGGTGGCAACCATAGCCTATGGCTCAGAGCCGCTTTTTAAGCTCATGACCAAATCCCTGACTCAAACGGTACAGTCAGATATGTTTGAGTTTTGCCACTGCTAGAAACGAATTGTAGGAAGCATGTACTACAAGAGGCAACCATTCGGCATGAGCCGAATAGGTTACTCTCGTCTAACATCTGGGGAGCAGATCTCTTCCCAGAAGCTATGGTGAAGGAAGTCCAGTCAGAGGCTACGAGGCTGAACCAGAGCCTTAAGGACCGTTGGGGCCTTACGGCTAAGAGGAGGCAAGACCTAACAGCTAAAGGTAAGGGGCAGAGGAAACCCAGGCGTTTCCAACCTTACCAGAAAAAGCAGCCACGCTTTCCTCAGCAAGTTCCAGCGGTGCCCTTAGTGCAAACAGCCCAACCTTCCACTTCTAAAGCTCAATCACAGCCAATTTTATGTGATATCCCCTCAGCCTCAGCCCTCCACCTCTTTCTTACGCCATCTCTCAGCTTACAATCAAGCCTTCGAGAGTCAAGCTTCACAGAAGTATGACCGCTCGGTAAAGGAGGCAGAGGTAAGCGTTCCTTTCGTGGGAGATGATCGGGGGAGGCCCCTTTAATAGGGGTAAAGCACTTCAGAGGAGGCCGAGGCGGTTACCAGAACCAATGAAGAACTTCAGGTAGGAGGGAGGCTGTTTCACTTTCGCCACCGTGGAACTTTCAGCGAATGGGCTCAGAGCATAGTGTCAAAAGGCCTGGGTTGGAGCTGGTTGACGAACCCACCTCCATCCAGACCTTTCCGTCAACTTCCTTCCAAGGAATTGACAGAGTACGCGGAGGATCTCCTTCAGAAAGAGCTATAGCGAGAGTCAAGAGATTAAAATTTCAAGGTCGCTTGTTCAGCGTTGCCAAAGAAAGGCTCACAAAAAGAGGGTAATCTTAGACTTGTCCCGCTTAAACCTTAGCCATCCGCTGCGACAAGTTCAAGATGCTCACGATCTCGCAGGTGCGGACCTTACTTCCCCGTGGGGCCGTCACCACCTCTATCGATCTTACAGACGCCTACTATCATATCCCTATTGCAAGACACTTCCGTCCGTATCTGGGTTTCAAGATAGGAGACCAGACATTCTCCTTCAAGGTAGTTCCCTTCGGACTCAACGTGGCACCCCATGGGTGTTCACGAAGCTAGCGGAAGTGGTAGTGCACAACTCAGTCACAAGGGATTATGGTAGTAGCGTATCTCGACGATTGGTTGATCTGGGCTTCAACAGTCGAGGAATGCAACAGAGCTACACTGAAAGTGATTCAGTTCCTGGAATATCTAGGCTTCAAGATAAACAGGACCAAGTCAAGACTCACTCCAGAGTCAAACTTTCAGTGGGGCTGGGGCATTCAATGGAATCTATCCTCCCATACTCTGTCGATTCCATCAACCAAAAGGAAAGAAATAGCGAAGTCAGTCAAGCAATTTCTAAGTCACAAACTGGCGTCAAGGAGGACTCAGGAAAGGATCCTGGGTTCTCTCCAGTTTTGCATCAGTGACGAACGTCTTAATGAAAGCCAAACTGAAAGACCTAACCAGAATCTGGCGCTCACGGAGCAAATGTCAGGTCCAGGGACAAACTATCCTCAGTCCCCTCTGATTCTAAAGAATCGACTTCGGCCCGTGGGCGAAAGTCAAGAATTTGTCAGTGTCAGTACCCCCTTCAGTTCCTCCACCAGGGATCACCATCCACACAGACGCGTCCTTAAGCGGTTGGGGAGGGTATTCCCAGGTAACAAAAGGTTCAAGGAACGTGGTCACCTCAGTTCCGTCAGTTCCATATAAACGTACTGGAGGCAATGGCAGTGTTCTTGACTCTAAAAACAAGGTTGCGCCCCACCAAAGCACTCCCACATAAAGCTAGTCCTGGACAGCGCAGTGGTAGTACATTGTATAAACAGAGGAGGCTCCAAGTCACGTCATCTAAATCATGTCATGGTAGCCATCTTCTCCTGGCAGACAAGTTCAGTTGGCATCTCTCCTCCACTCACATAGCTGGAGTGAGAAACGTCATAGCAGACGCGCTATCCCGATCAGTGCCCCTAGAGTCGGAATGGTCACTGGACAACAGTTCGTTCCAATGGATCCTTCAAAGAGTTCCAGGGCTACAGGTGGATCTCTTCGCATCTCAAGCGAACCACAAACTAACCGTGTTATGTAGCCCCCAACCTGGACCCTCTGGTGCCTATGCCCACGGACCCGCCCTTGGGCTCCTAGAACTGGAACAAACTGGAAGAAGATTTATGTCTTCCCTCCAGTGAATCTTCTCATGAAAGTTTTAAACAAACTCAGGACATTCAAGGGTCAAGTGGCTCTAGTAGCCCCAGACTGGCCGAAGAGCAATTGGTATCCCCTAATTCTGGAACTGGGCCTTCGTCCTCTTCGATTCCCCAATCCAGGCTCTCCCAGTCAGTACAAACGAAGACTGTGTTCGCTTCTCAGGGATTCTCAAAACCCTAACTTTATGGATTTCATGAAGTTTGCGGCAAAAAGAGATGCGAATATTGACCCCGCAGAATATCCTCTTCTTGGAATCCGAATAAAAGGGATTCAACTTTGAGACAGTATGATGCTGCTGTCAAAAAGTTAGCAATCTTCCTGAGAGAATCAGATATTAGAATCATGACAATTAATTCAGCTATATCCTTTTTCAGATCCCTATTTGAAAAAGGTTTAGCAGCTAGCACGATTACGACAAACAAGTCAGCCTTGAAAAAGATATTTCAATTTGGGTTCAACATAGACTTGACGGATTCCTACTTCTCGTCTATTCCTAAGGCATGTGCTAGACTTAGACCTTCTGTAAGGCCTACGTCAGTTTCATGGTTCTTAAACGATGTTCTAAAAACTGGCTTCAGAAACCGATAATGACACATGCTCGTTTATAATGCTCTTAAGAAAAACCCTATTTTTATTAAGCTTAGCTTCTGGAGCAAGAATTTCAGAACTGTCGGCTTTATCCAGAGATCCGGATCATATTCAATTCCTTCCCACAGGGGAAGTCCTACTTTCTCCGGAACGTAGCTTTTTAGCAAAGAATGAAGATCCTTTGATGAGGTGGGAACCTTGGAAGGTACTACCCCTTCCACAAGATGTTATCTCTTTGCCCAGTTTCAACCTTACGAGCCTTTTCTGTCCAGGACCTCCTCATCCTCATCGGGTCCCCCACCTCTTTAAGAGGGAAAAAGGTGGAACTTTATCCATTAAAGGCATCAGGCAACAAATCCTGTACTTTATTAAGCAAGCCAATCCTGACTCTTTTCCCGAAAGCACATGATGTCAGGGCAGTAGCCACCTCAATTAATTTTTTCCCAACATAGACTTCGATGAGTTTGAAAAGTATACCGGATGGAAATCGCCGACAGTGTTCAAACGTCATTACCTTAAGTCCTTGGAAGCTCTGAAATTTTCAGCAGTAGCAGCGGTAACATAGTTTTCCCCCTGACTCTAGCTAATCTGTAGTAGAAGATTCAGTCCTCCTTTCTACCTGCCTCACCCAACAGTTCGTCTATTCCTGCCTTGTTCATTTACATTCACCTTGTGTCTTAGCTGCTTTTATGATGGTGTAGTGGGTGCCCCTTATTTTTTTGCTAGGGACACTCACAGATGATTATAGATATTGATCTCATGGATGTTATCCCCTTATTTTTATGCTAGGGGATACATCTTATTTATAATGGTTACGGGTTTTGTATATTAAGTCATATACATTCCTTTATATATTATTATTGTTGATTGGTTTGTTCATTTGATTATATTAATTGCTATAATATTTTTGATACATGCCTTTACACAGATACCATTTTGATACATGTAAGCCATTTTACCTCTGTATATATGTAAATTACCTTATGATAAGAAACATGATTAGAATTAAGTGTAATTCAAGCATATTTCTATTTTTATTGTAGTGTCTTACCGAACAATTATAGAGCCGTGATTTCCACGAGCGGCAGGATACTAAATTCAAATTTAGCGCGTCGGCGTCGCCAACACTGGTGGTGATGACGTCATCTCCCTCCACTCGCGGGAGAACCAGGTACAACTGCCCAGGTGAATCCAATTCTTTTCCTGCCGGCGTCCCGGTGAACATCTGTGGTCGGTGTGGTTGGATGACTTTGCTTCGCTTTTTTTCTTTTGTGGAATTGATCTTCGGAATTGGTGAAGTACTCTTTTTTGGCGTTGTTGTTATTTTGCTTTTTATTTAGGCGTTGCCATGTCGGATTCTAGTCCGTCGGGAGTTAGGTTTTGCATCTCAGGATGTAAAACTAGATTATCCAAGTTAGAATATGATTCTCACACTAAATGTGTTAAGTGTAGGGACAGGTTTGTTCAGCAGATCGAACATGTAACGAGTGTAGTGATTGGACTGATTCTCAATGAAGTTTTTTAGTTCATACTCCGGAGAAATTTATACTTAAAACCGAAAATTGAATTAGCAAAAGCCCCGCTTATGGGAAAGTAGACTTAGCTCCGCTTCGTCTTGCGATGCTTCTGTTCCTTCTGTTTCTCCTCAAATTGTTATGTCTCCTTTAACTACACCTCCTATTCCTCCTACTAATCCCGCTTCTCCGGCTTCCCGTGTAGTTTCTTCCGACACCATTTTAATTTTCGGTACTAGCGAATACGGTTTTGCAACTTGGTAATTCAGTTAAGACGTTTTTGGAGAAAGCGGCTTCAGGTAAGAGTGTAGTTGAGGGTGCGTCTGTCTGTCCTGACACGTCTCCTAGACAAAGGTCACTGTCCCAGCTCCCCCGCACCGGGAGAAGACATACCGGAAGTCCAGGAGTCGATCGGATTTTGCCCACAGACAGGCGCCTCTCTTGTTGAGCCTGTTGCGCCTCAACAGGGCTCGGTTAAGCGTTGGAAAGGTGTTGCGGTCAGACGCCTTTCGAATGATTCAAGCGATTCGTCTCCGGTCGCGCGGCGCTCTTGGCGAGATTTCGCCCGTTTCGCGTCCCTTAAAGAGGCGTTCAGGCGCCGATTCTTCGCCTCCTCCAGTCAAGCGGTATAAGGAGCCTGAGAGTAGGGTTGCGCCGCGGCCATTAGCGGCTCGTTCGTCGCCTCAATCTGTGCCTTTTTCGGCTCCATCTACTAGTAGAGATTGTGGTTTTAGCGCTTGTAGCTAGCAGTTCTAAGGGTGTTTCTTTAGGCGCTTTTTTCGTCTGTTACGCCTGATGCGCCTGTTTCGCCTCGAATTTCGGCGGCTCCGAGCGAGGCGCAAGTAGTTTTTTTTTCCGCCTCCTGCTGAACATTTAGGCTCTTCCAAGCCTACGTTAACTGTTTTTGATTCGTCTCTGGCGCCTTTGCGCAAGCAGTTAGAGATGTTAACCAACTGGATGAATGAGTCCAAGGGTGGTTCGAAACCTTCAGATCCGGTTGTAGTTCCGTCTACTTCTTCGGCGGTATCGGAGAATGAAGAAGAAGTAGAGGAGGGAGGATTCACATCACCTCTCGTGTTATTCACGTCTCCTTAGATTTCTTCTGGTATCTTATCCAGATTATTTTGAGAAAGCGCCCCGCGCTCCCCAACTTCGACTTTTTTGATGAGGAAGGAAACAAACTTCAGACCCTCTCCTCCCAAAACTTGTTCTATCTAAAGCGGTTTAGACATTCGTTGAAAGAGACGGAGAAATGGATGTCATGAAAAGAGACTTAGGGAATGCTCTTTTTGCTTACCCTCCCTCTAAGTTGCTTCGTAAGAGGTATAGGTTTTATGTAACTGGGGAAGCTCCTTCTCTGGGAGTTTCTGCCTTCCTCCCAGGGAGACTTCTCCAGTTTAATCGACTCCTCTAGAAGATCTGCTTTCGCCGCAGCGAGTTTTCTTTTACAGCGCCTGAGTTGGACCACGTTGTAAAGAATCAATTTAAACTTTGGAAGTCTTTAGCTTCCTGATTGGACTATTGGCGCTTTAGCGGCCAAGATCGAAGACTGTCCTTCTCTTTCTCAGGAGTTAGCGGAGGATTGGATTGGTGTTTCTGTCCTGTGCGGACAAATCCATTAGGGATGGATGTGATGAGTTAGCTTCGCTCATCGCCTTTGGTACCCTTAAGAAAGGCAACTTTGGTGCTCCCTTTGCTTCTAAAAGGGTTACGTCCCAACAGAAGTCTGCTCTCTTGTTTGCTCCTTTTGTGAAAAATAACCTCTTTCCAGACGATGTAGTGTTGTCAATTTCGTCTGCGCTAGATAAAAAGAAAAAAAAAATCTACTTCGGATTTACTGGCACAGTCTACTAAGAGACCTAAAGCTCCTGTGGAGACTGTTCCTTCGGTTTCTCCTCTGACCCAAGCGCCTTTTCGAGGGAGAAAACCCAAGCGCTTCTTTCGGCCGAAGTCGAATTTGCGACCTCAGTCTAAGGCCTCGGCCAAGGTTAACAAACCTTCCAAATGAAAGCTCGGTTCTTCATGCACCAGTGGGAGCCAGGCTGGCGCTGTTTTGGGAGGAATGGGAAAACAGAGGAGCAGAAGCCTGGGTAGTGCAAGTACTCAAGTTCGGCTATCGTATTCCTCTCGTTTCACCTCCCTCGCTCTCACCTGTGCCAATTCCCATTCCAGGCATACTCTCCGGCTCAGACAAATTTCTGGCGCTAGCCGCAGAAGTGGAAGCGCTTGTTCTCAAAGAAGCGATAGAACAGATAGAAGGGATTTTCCTCCAGGCTTTTTTAGCAATCGCCTTTTTGTAGTTCCCAAGTCATCAGGGGGGCTGGAGGCCGGTTTTGGATGTGAGCGCCCTGAACTTGCATGTCCCAGAAAACAAAATTTCATATGGAGACCACTCGGTCGGTTCTGGAGTCCATCAGAACCAGGGGGATTGGATGGTCTCTCTGGACATGCAAGACGCTTATTTTCACATTCCGATACATCGCGAATCTCGGAAGTACCTGAGGTTCATGTTCGAAGGCAAGGTGTTTCAGTTTCGGGCGCTTTGCTTCGGACTAGCGACCGCTCCTCAAGTTTTCACCAGGGTTCTATCCCCGATAGGAAGCTGGCTGCACATATTAGGAGTAAGAATCTCCCTCTATCTGGACGATTGGCTTCTCCGGTCGGAATCAGAGAGTCGGTGCATGAAGGACCTTGGAACAACTCTGGATCTTGCCAGAAAGTTAGGAATTCTGGTCAACAAACAGAAGTCCCAGTTGGTTCCATCTCAGAGCATCCTTTATTTGGGGATGATTCTGAATGCTCAAGTTTTTCGGGCTTTTCTGTCCCCGAAGAGGGTTCAAGGCTGTCTGGAGACAGTTCAGGAGTTCTTGGACAAAAAGGTAAGTTCTGCCAATCTGGATGAGGCTCCTGGGCAAATTGACGTCAGTGGAGAAATTTGTGACGTTGGAAGACTGCACATGAGACCTCTGCAGTTTTTCCTGAGAGCCTCTTGGTGCAGGAAGACACAACCCAGACTCGATTACCTTTCCTGTCACAGATCAAATAAAAGAGGACCTAAGGTGGTGGCTCTCTCGAGCAAGGTTGGAAGAAGGGTTAGATTTACGACCCATCCTCCCGAACCTACAGTTCTTTTCCGACGCATCGAACACAGGTTGGGGAGCCCTACTGGGAAATCAACGGACTTCAGGAGCTTGGTCGGAGAAGGAGAAGAAGTTCCACATAAATGTAAAGGAACTGTTAGCAATTTTCTGGGGCTCAGACGTTTTTCGGAGCTTAGTAGAAGGTCGGGTAGTGGCAGTGCATTCCGACAACTCCACGGCTCTCTCGTACGTGCGGAACAGGGGGGGACTCAGTCTTTCTCTCTGTACGAAGTAGCCAAGGATCTCCTCCTGTGTCAAACGAAGCGAAGGTTCAGCTAGTCCCGAGATTTGTTCCGGGAAAGATGAACGTCCTGGCGGACGAGTTAAGTCGTCAACAGCAAGTGTTACCTCTGGAGTGGACTTTGGACAACAAGATTTGTCAGAAATTTTGGCGCCTTTGGGGACGACCGTCAATAGACCTGTTCGCGACATCAAGGAACAACCGTCTTCCTCTCTTTTGTTCGCCAGTCCCAGATCCTCTAGCTTGGTCGGTGGACGCAATGCTGTTTGGATTGGTCGGGTCTGGAAGCTTATGCATTCCCTCCGTTCGGTCTAATAAGAGAGGTGCTGAACAGTTCATGTCGCACAGCAATGTAACGCTAACGTTAATCGCTCCCTTTTGGCCCAGGAAAGAGTGTTCCCGGACCTTCTCCAGTTGTTAGTAGACTTCCTCAGACTTCTTCCTCCAGAGAAGTGGCTTCTCAAACAACCTCACTTCAAGAGGTTCCACCAAAACTTGTCCGCTCTAGCTCTGACAGGGTTCGACTGTCCGGATCTTGTCAGAGCGAAAGGATTTTCAAGAAGAGCTGCAGAAGCTATCGCTCGTTGTAGGAGAGAGTCTTCTAACAACTCTATCAAGGGAAGTGGAGAATCTTCAGAGAGTGGTGTAGAAGTGCTAAAGTCTCTACTTCTGCGACCTCTTTAACAGAAATAGCAGATTTTCTATATTTCTAGGAACTCTAAGAAACTGGCTCCTTCGACGATCAGAGGATATAGAGCCATGCTCTCTTCGGTTTTTCGACATCGAGGTTTGGATATTTCCTCCATTCAGATCTGTCGGACCTCATTAGGTCTTTCGAAACCACTAAGCTCCCGCAAGATACAGTGGCTTGGAACTTAGATGTGGTGCTTAAGTTTCCTCATGGGGCCACCGTTTTGAGCCTTTGAAGTCGGCTTCACTCAGGAACTTGACTAAGAAGGCACTCTTTCTTATTGCACTAGCTTCTGCTAAGCGTGTCAGCGAATTGCACGCTATAGACAAAAGCAGTCGGTTTTCTCTCAAGGCAATGCTGTATTTTCGGTATCTTTGACCTTTCTAGCCAAAAATGAGAATCCTTCTAATCCTTGGCCGAGGAGTTTTGTGGTAAGGAACTTATCTGATTTGGTTGGACATGAGGAGGAGGAAAGGCTCTTATGTCCAGTCAGGGCTATTAAGCAGTATCTGTTTGCCACTAAGGGTATTAGAGGACAATCTTCTAAGCTCTGGACCTCGGTTCAAAATCCCTCTCGTCCTCTTTCTAAGAATGCTATATCGTTCTTTATTAGAGAGCTTATCAGGGAAGCTCACTCGCAGTCCGAGAACGACAATCTTTCCGTTCTGAGAGTTAAAGCTCACGAGGTTAGTAGCAGTGGCAACTTCTTTAGCATTCAGAAAGAATTTATCTTTAGCTTCGATTCTTCAGAGCACGTTCTGGAGATCGAATTCGGTTTTTGCGAGTCATTATCTCAAAGAGATAGAAACGGTTTTCGAGAATTGTAAAACGTTAGGTCCGGTGGCGGTTTCTGGCATGGTGTTGGGAGAAAACGGCACAGGGGTCGTCCACCTCTATGCTAACTTTTCACCTTGAATAGGTTGTCGAGTTCAAGGGAAGCTGGGGGTACTGAGTACCTGGGATACTCACCAGTCTGTTAGGTCAGATTTTACAATGGTTGGGTATATATAAATCTGGTGTTGGTGACAAATGTTTTGTATGATTGAATTTCTGGTCTTAGCCCAGGGCAAGGCAATCTTTGTTGTTACTATCCTCCGTCAGTCAGCCTTGACTCGCTTGAACTACGGAAGGATTCCACTCCTGTAGAGGCTAACTTTGGTCAAATTCCAATTCCTCTACAATAGTAAGAAGAGCACCGACCAGAGGCAGTAACAGTCTGCTGTAGCTCTCTTACAAGTAAGGTACAACAGACACCTTGAGTGTTTACTGGTATTGCAATAAATGTAACCATTTAAAAATACTAGTGGTCCACTGAATCCCACCTTCCCATAAATGTGTAATCAGCTCTATAATTGTCAGTAAGACACCTACAATAAAAATGAAATTTTCATTATTAAAATGAAGTTTTATGTATACTTACCGAACAATTATGATTATACCCACCCTCCTCCCCTTAGGTGGACGGACGGGCAGAAAGAATTGGATTCACCTGGGCAGTTGTACCTGGTTCTCCCGCGAGTGGAGGGATATGACGTCATCACCACCAGTGTTGGCGACGCCGACGCGCTAAATTTGAATTTAGTATCCTGCGCTCGTGGAAATCACGGCTCTATAATTGTTCGGTAAGTATACAATAAAACTTCATTTTAATAATAAAAATTTCATTTTTGTATCACTGTGTATATGTATCTTTTTAGCATTATATTCTTTTTATATTTATTTTACCTTTTTATTTGAGACTATTCTGATTTATTTTATTACTTTTGTTTTACAATCTTGTGCTATTTCTCTGGTACGATTTCGCGCAGCGCACGAGCTGAGCCCAGAAAAGGGATTTTTGACGTAAGGAAAAATCTATTTCTGGGCGATTGGCTCGTGTCGCCAGCGAAATCCCACCCTACCCATCCTTCGCCCAAGATTGTCTGCTAACTTCAGGATGGCCACCAGAGGCGCAGCACTCGGCACGCATGGGATGGAGTAGTAGTAGTACGAGCTGCTCACTCTGTGGGGTCGGCTCCCCTCATGGAGGGTTTTTGTAGTGGGAGATTTCTATTGGCATTTGGCTCGTGGTAGTGGTCTCACTCGCCTAGTGTTCATACCGACACCCTCCTGGAGGGTGAGCGAGTCAGTTATACTGACCTTCTTTCTTTATTTTATTTATTCTCTGGTATGTGTTAGTACATTTACCCTAGAAATAATAGATTAAAGGATATTTCGCTGGCGACACGAGCCAATCGCCCAGAAATAGATTTTTCCTTACGTCAAAATCCCTTTTCTCCACTCACCCCACCCCCTCCGACAATAACCAACAGTCATGACCTAGTTCACACTGAGGGTACCTCTATATACAGGCAGTCCCCGGGTTACGACGGGGGTTCCGTCTTGAGGCGCGTCGTAAGCCGAAAATCGTCGTAAGCCGGAACGACTTGGAAATATGCTTTAAACTAAGAAAAAGTTAGAGAGACCTTACCTGTGTGACATGCAAGTATTGCATGATGTGTAGTGTGGTTATTTCAATGGCAAAGGATGGTTCTTGAGGTATAATTCTTTATTAAACTCTTGTGACACTATAAAGCACAATGTACTACACTTAATCCTTAGGTTAGATTATACACTAAACACTATTATGCACTGTACACTACGTAGTATGTAATCCTTTGGTAGATCCTGGAGTACACTAAAATCCCAGTCTGGTAGCTCTGGAAGGTAAAGTATAACACAATTAGTACAAAATACTACACAAAGTCCTGAATGCAATATGTAAATTATAGATATCAAGAGTAAAAGAGTTAATGTATGTTAATTAATTCCTTACTTTTAGTTTTATAATTCCTTACTTTGAGTTATATCAAGAGTAAAAAACTTAATGTATGTGAATTAATTCCTTACTTTTACTTTTAGTTTTAAGTTGTCATGCTATGTAAACCCTGGATGCACAAAGTCTTATGTGGCCCCATAGCCTACATCATTGTCAGGGGGTTCTGGAATGTACAAAAAATAATTAGTATGTCAGTAAAGTACTCATGCATAGTAAGTTACATACAGTAATATGCACCATTACAGTGGTTTTAATATCACATATATAACATGTATAAAACTTAGTTAATGTATGTATTAATTCCTTACCTTTAGTTAAAGTTGTCGTGCTATGTAACCCTGGATGCACAAAGTCCTTATGTGGCCCCATAGCCTACATCATTCAGGGGGTTCTGGAATGTACAAAAAATAATTTTGTCAGTAAGTACTCTATGCATAGTAAGTTACATACAGTAATATGCACCATACAGTGGTTTAATATCAACTGGTATTGCCATATTGTAAATGATTGGTCTACACCCCCTGTTCAGCAGGGAGTGTACAGTATGTAATTCCATGAGGGACCTTGATCACTTATCCCATGTGAGAGATCTTGGTCACTTTTTTTAGTATGTACGTATAAAACTTACTTAATGTATGTTTACTACTATGTATAATTCCTTACCTTTAGTACAGTAGTACATAGTTTTTACAGTTGTCATGCTATGTTATGTAGTAACCCTGGACAAAGTTTTATGTGGCCCCATAGCCTGCATCATGGAGGGGGTCCTGGTTTTCTGGAATGTACAAAAAGTATCAAAGTTAAGTCATGTTATGTATGTTTAGTAAGTTACATACAGTAACCATACGTACAGTGGTTTATAAACATGTATGTACATAATCAAACTTGGTTGGAAATTCCTGTAAAAAAAAGTTATGTACGTATGTAATACTACTGTATGTAAAAAACCTTACTGTTCATACTTTGTTACACTACATGTTTACATGTGATACGTATACTTTCCTGAAGGGTTTTTTCATCCAAAAATGGTGCTTCTACTTGTAGTTATCCCTTGATGACACTTGTATAATTTGTTAGTAACAACCTGGAGTTGTGTGAAAAATGTTTGGTTCTGGAAGGAAAAAGTACAAAAATTAGTGTACAAAATATACACTACAGAAAGTTGTGAATGCAATATGTTAATTACTGTAGATATATCAAGAGTACTAAAAGAGTTAATGTATGTTAATTAATTCCTTACTTTTAGTTTAAAGTTGTCGTTCAATGTAACCCTGGATGGACAAAGTCTTATGTGGCCCCATAGCCTACATCATTCAGGGGACTCTGGAATGTACAAAAAATAATTTTGTCAGTAGGTCCTCTATGCAGGAGTACTTACATAACAGTAATATGCAAACCATACGTTGTTAATATCACATATAACATGTAGTATAAAACTTAATTTAGAAATTCCTTACATAACTTACCAACTTTTAGTGAGTCTCATAGCTGTTACCTAGGTTGTGGGAGATGGAGGTGGGGTGTAGAGCATTCATGATAAGGATGCATTCCCAACCTAACTTCAGTGTGCTTTATCACAGATAACAGCTAGGATGATGGGCAGTCTGGAATGAAGAATTAATATTAAAGGACAGTATGTAACCACTTAGGTGTACAAAATTTATTGTACGTATGCAAACATTAAACACAACTGAGAATTCCTTACTTCAGCAAAATGAAGACATGTAGGCTATGTAGAGGTCTGGTTTATGTAAGTGCACAGGTGGCATGCCAGTCTGGAATGATAATGTAATAGTACATATGATTATAGTATGTATGTACATACATAACATGGTATTACAT
Organism: Macrobrachium nipponense; assembly: GCF_015104395.2. Lineage (NCBI taxonomy): Eukaryota > Metazoa > Arthropoda > Malacostraca > Decapoda > Palaemonidae > Macrobrachium > Macrobrachium nipponense. The sequence continues at coordinate 76,051,139 of NC_087203.1, read as the reverse complement.
ATGTAATAATAAAACATTAATAAAAAAAAATGTCCTTACCAAATTCTAGTGGTTGGCTTGCTTACTGGGATGGCCATATGGTACATGAGAGTGGGTGGCTGGGCTATGGAGTGGGATGGGCAGGTGCTTGGGAGTCTGGAATGATAAAAAAAAATATATAAAATGATAGTTACTACTACTGTAACTACTGCACATGTTATTACTGTTTGACATATGTAGTGTGTAATACGTATGTTCAATATAAAAAATGAAGAATTCTTTTACCTGAAGGAATGGGAGAGGTGATACTACTCGTATCAACTGATTTGGGCTCTGGAGAGGTGATACTCGTATCAACTGATGAGGGAACATCTAGATCTCTTGGAAAGAAATGATAGGGGGTACCTAGTAAAATAATTTATAAGGTGTGGATGTAATTGTAGCATATGTACACTTTTAATAAAAATTTCTATTAGCAATTTATAAAACATTTTATACAAATTTGTTAAGGATTCCTTACCTGATGTATAGGGCGAGGCATCAAAACCATGGAAAGGCTCAGGGTCATCTGGGTCACTGTCACTATCAAAGGGGTGGCTGAAATGAAAAAAAAAAAAATAATAAGGTTATGCAACATCAAACACATTGTACCACTATGTAAGTTAGTGTGTATGTAGGGTGTAACAATTTCCAACATGAAAATGAGAAAATGAAATTGCTTACCTGATTGTACACGTACATAGGTGGGGCGGGCTGCTACAGAGGGTCCGGCGGTAACAGGGGGGATCTGGAACTGTCACAGGTAGTACAGGGAGAATCTGGTAACTGTCACAGGTAGTACAGGGGAGGGGATCTGGAACTGTCACCACTTCTGCAATAAATTACAAATGATGAAAATTAATGAAGTTACAATTTACTCTTACATTTAGTTGTTACATTAAAAAACTTAACACATTTTAATATGTACACTATGTAAACACATAAATTAGTAAACAGTCAGAATTCCTTACCAGGACTAGGAGTGGGAGGTGGTGGTACTGGAGACTTGTGAAAGAAAGTGTCAAGCCTGGACTGCACACTTCTCTTCGTCTGCTTCTCCTTCAGGGTCTCCTTGTAGAAAGTCACCAAATCCATGATTCCTCTCTTGATTTTGTCAAACCTAGAAACGTTAGGGGTCTTCTGCCTCAAAAGAAAGCCAAGGCTCTCTCCAATAATGAGTAAAACCCTCTGGACAAGCCTTTCACAGTTTAATGACCTGGGTTTTGGCTCTGGTGCCGCCTCCTCTTCCTCAATCATTTGTTGTTCAAGTTCAAGTAGTCCTCTGCAGACAATTCCTCTCCATGGGAAGCCAGCAGCTCTGTTACATCATCAGGTTCAAGATCTAGTTTCAGCCTCTTGCTTAGCCCTACGTCTTCCTCGTTCACAGTCTCGACGTCTTCTGCCTGGTCAAAGCCTTCAAAACTACTCGTTGCAAAACAAACTGGGGTGGACACAGTTTCTTCCAGGCCCCATTTAAAGTGGTCGTCTTCACTTCGTCCCAAGCACTTGCAATTTTATTTTTGCACTGCATCAGCAATGTTGTAGCCCTTCCAGAATTGCTTCAGTGTCAACTCCTTGTTAGCTTCTATGGCCCTCAAAGCAAAACGTATGGTCCTTCTAAGGTAGTAAGCCTTGAAATTAGCTGTTACTCCCTGGTCCATTGGCTGTATCAGCGATGTGGTATTGGGTGGGAGGTACACCACCTTCACATTAGGATGCATGTCGCTCAAATTTGAAGGGTGACCAGGGGCATTGTCCAGGACTAAGAGGGCCTTAAAAGGCAGACCCTTCGAAGTCAAATACCGCTCCACTGCTGGCACGAAATGGTCATTGAACCAATCTTCGAAGACCATTAAGGTAACCCAAGCCTTCTTGTTTGATTTCCAAATCACAGGGAGTTGACTCTTGAAAATGCCCTTGAATGCCCTGGGATTCTCGGCCAAATACACCAGCAAGGGCTTCAGTTTCAAATCGCCACTTGCATTGGACCCAAACAGCAAAGTCAGTTGCTCCTTTCTTTCCAGCTTTATGGCCAGGTGCTGACTTCTCCTCCTTGGAAAGGTACGTTCCGATTTGGCATTCTTTTCCAAAATAATCCAGTCTCATCCACATTAAAGACTTGGTCAGCCGTGTAACCACCATCCTTAATTATCTCAGCCAAACCACCTGGAAATTTTCTGCTGCTTCGCTATCAGCACTAGCAGCTTCACCTTGCAGCTTCACATTATGCAAATTTGCACGAGCCTTAAAACGGTTAACCAACCTCTACTCGCGGGAAATTCACCACCAGCACTGCCTTCGCCAAACTTTTTCACTACTGCCTCATGCAGCGCTCTAGCCTTCTCCTGGATCAACTTAAGCTCACCGGAACACGTCGCTGGTTCTGGTCCTCCAGCCAGATCATGAGCAATTTCTCCATTTCAACAATGCTCTGGCTACGTTGCTTCTCGTTTATCACCGTTGACTTGCATCGGTGCAGCATCCTTAACATGCTTCAGAATACGTTCCTTGTCCTTCACAATGGTTACCACCGTGGTCCTGCTCAAGCCTAAAGAACGGCCTATTTCGGTGTTAGTTTTTCTCCCTTCTCCGAACGCTTTACCACGTCATATTTGACCTCCATCGTGATGACCTTCCTCTTCTTGGATGAACTATCATCGGAGGAAGTACTTTGGCGTTTAGGAGCCATTGTAAATTTGCGAAAATGGCAAGGAATTTCAGCAACGTCTTAGCACACAACCGACTGAACTTCAGGCAGACACGCGATTGAAGTGGCGTCCTTTCGTATTGTTACGCTTGGCGTCCTCGACCGTCCGAGGTCTTTGTTCGTCAACTTTACCATACAAGTTTAATCGCGTTAATTCATTTATGCACCCCGCTCAAAAAACTAGTTCTGCATATGAGGTATCATTAAAAAGCATACACAAAAAGTCGTAACCTTGGAATTTGTGTTGTAATCTAACCAGAAACTTAGTTTTTTTAATTATGTACTGGAAACAAGCAATGATTTTTCATTATATTTACGCTTTTGGACTGTTTTAAACTGCGCATCCAGCTAGTGTATTCATTCGCCCGCACACTAGTTCCGCATATGCGGCGTCACTAAAAAAATTCAAAAAATACGAAAAAAAAAAAAAAGTGTCAAAAATCATCATAACCTCAAAATTTTTGTTGTAATGTAACCAAAAACATATTTTTATTATATACTGTGCTAAACTATAAAGGATTTTTATCATAGCATGCGTTTTTTTTAAAAAGCGTCGTTAACGTCGAGCGTCGGAAGCCGTCAGCGTCGTAACCTCGGAACAAGCGTCGTAACCCAGGACGGATTTTCCATTGAATATTTTAAGAAAAAGCGTCGTAACCTCGGAACGTCGTAAGCCGGAACCGTCGTAACCCCGGGGACCGCCTGTTATGTAAATGCCTCCATGTACTGTACTTAGGAAAAATACAAATTACTTCAAAATTGTCAATTTGTTGGAGGCAGTGGCAGCTTCTTTAAAAACATTGGCTTATATGTACATAGTATATACTATGAGAAAGGGGAAATGTAAAAGTTCAGGTTTTAAAGTTTTCTTAAGTAAATGAGACAGTAATACTCACTTTTACTCAATTTTAATATATGATTAATTGATGAATTTTGTTCACTGCACCACTATGAATTATTCTTTACACTGGAAAATGTAATATTCTTCATTATTTCTCTGACTGTGGAAGCAGCTTGAAGACAGCCATTTGCCAAAAGAATCACGTAGAAAGATGGAGGAGATTCTAAAGCGTGTTGAATCTGATGGTTCTGTCTTACCTGATGGCAATGAGGTTCTGGATTCAGACGATGATGAAGATGAAGTGGACCTAGCAGAGAGGATGGCAGGTATGATTTGAGTAACACTTTTGTGATAGGGTATAGATATGATGTCTAGTTTTTCCAGTGAATTAAAAGTTGTGCAGTTAGAACTTTATTTGCAATGAGGTGATATATGGCAGTGTGGTTAATTTGAAATTTAAAGTAATACAGTGTATTTTAACTTAAATTGTTGTTTAGTTATGGTGGTATAGTCAAGCACTGTACTTTTAAATATACAATAAAAAGAATCTCTATGTTATTGTGACCTATGTATGCATAGTCAATAATTTTTTTCATTTTATGATAAATCAGACATGGGCAACTTTTTGGTAGCTGGGTGCTTCATTATAACTTTTCCAAGTGATCTTTGGCAGCTTGATATTTTCAGTAATATTTGAATGCTTTAGGTACTATTACCAAACTGCAGCAAAAGCATGCCTAATTATATATATATATATATATATATATATATATATATATATATATATATATATATATATATATATATATATATATATTTATATATATATATATATATTTATATATATATATATATATATATATATATATATAGATATATATATATATACACATATATATATATATATATATATATATATATATATATATATATATTCTATATATATACTATAATATATAATATATATATATAATATAATTAATATAATATCTATAATATATATATATTAAAAAATTTATTTTCTATATATATATCTATATATATATATCTATATATATATATCTAATATATATATATATATATATCATATATATCTGTATATATATATATATATGTATCATGATAATATCTTCTATATATATATATAATATATATTATATATATATATCATAGTATTATATATATTATATAATATATATTATCTATATCTATCTCTTATCATCTATACTATATATATATATATATATATATATATATAGATATATATATATATATTAAATCTATATATATAATATATATATAATATTATATATAATAAAAATTATTATAATATTAATTATATATATTATTTAATATAATATTATATATATATATTATATATATATATATATATATATAATATATATAGTATATTATCATATATATATCCATATATTATCTATATACAAAAAAAATATATATATATATATATATATATACTATATATATATTTCTGGGCTCAGTTCGTGTTGCTGCGTTGAAATCAATCCTTAAGTTCATTATTTCTAAGGTAAATGATGCTAACATATACCAGAGAAAAAAGAAATTCAGGAGGATGTCAGTATGACTGACTCGCTCACCCTAAATAAAAGGAGGGCGTCGGTATGGTATCTGGGCGAGTGAGACCACTACCACGAACCTCTTGCCATTTTGAATTCTCCCACACCAAAATCCCCCTCCTGAGAGCGCCCCGACCACAGGCGGAGGCGGGCAACTACTACTACTACGCCACGCACCACGCCGACTGCCACGCCTCTGGTGGTCATCCTTTTTCGTTAGCTATCTAGGTAGCACGTGCCCATTTTTACTCTGTGCTTTTGTGCTTATTTCATTGGATTTTACTTCAACCATGGAACACGCAGCTATCGCCGCAGCTAAGTTAAGTAACCCGAAAGGTTTGGATTTAGTTTTGTCAGCCAGGGATCCTTTATTACCGTTTTTTAGGTCTGAAATGGTCACCTGGTCTGGCACATGGCGGTCCCCCCCCCCCCCCCCACGGCTCACCTCGTGTTCGGTTAGATTTCTCGGTCCCCTATACCGAGACATCTTTCACAGAATTTTACCTTTCATGGAATTTGTCACGTGCTACACTAGTTCCCAATATCTTTTACATCGTATTTAGGGAATTCATAGCCTATACCTTTGATCTTAGTTCATGCATGCATGTTTCTTTGTCTAGGTGGGTAGGCGCTAGAGTGATTATTTTATTTTCTTCTGGTCCAGCATCCTGGCTATTGCCCTCCTTTTACGTGTCGGCTAAGGCTAGCTTCTGAGTAGTCGGCTTGTTCCTTCGGGACTAGCTTCTTCTCCTGGATATCTTTCTCTCTCACTCGTGTTTTCCCTCTCTCTCTCTTTACGATGTAAATGTTTTTATTTATTTATCATTTTATGTATTATGTTGGGTTAGCATTTAGGGCAACCAGTTTATCCTAGGTGGTTTTGTTGCATTAGATCTCGGTCTATCTACTGTTTTGTTGCATTATTGCCCCTTGGTCCTCTCTAGCCCACGTGGTCACTAGGTCTAGTCGGTTTTGTTGCATTATCACCTCTGGTCCACATGTGATCGCTTGGTGTGTCTGGTCGCCCTAGTCCCAGTCCCCTTCCCTCCCTCCCGGGCGGAAGGGGGGGTCTGTCCTGGCTCTCTTACGGTCGCTATGGCAACCATCCGAGCACTTCTCCCCTCTCCCCCCAGTCAAGGGGGTCATGGGAGTTTGGGACAGCGGGGAGCACTGGTGGGCCGCATGTTCTCTCCTCGGGCTCTGGGGGAGCTCCGGCGTGGTCGGGAGCGGGGGTTGGCCACCCCTCCTCTGGTCGCTTCGGTTCTTCTCTGGCGTACCTTGGGCCTGATTTCTCTCCCTCCTCTCCTGTTGTTTACCCTTTCGTCAGCGGACGGAGCACCTGCTAGCTATCCGGGTGTACCTTCGGTTGTCAGGGGGGTAGCTGGCTCCGCCAGCTACTGGAGTGGGAACGATATCAGTTGGTCCTACATGCTTTCCCTATTTTATGTATCCCCTGTGTCATCCAGGCGGAGCGCTTGCTTGCTATCCAGCGCTCCTCTAGTTGTCGGGGGGGGGGGGGGGGGTTACGGCGGAGCTACACGCTCCACTATTAATGTAAATAAATTTTTTCTAGTTTTAAGAAGAGGGCATCCTCTCCCGTTCTCCGGCGTGGTGTACTACTCCTTGAAACTCATTATGGGTGTATGAAAACATCTGGTTGGATCATACTCTTCCCTCCGGTGTACACCGAAGTTCCCAACCAGTTTATTAGGTCATAGACCTTCTTCCACATGGAGTTCAGGGTGGATTATGCCAATAACTTTAAGCTACTCCGGCATGCAACGGAGTATCACAGTAGCCCTGTGAGTGTATAACATTGATACTTATGTATCTTTTCACTTACAGGCTACTAACTGTCAGGAGGCGGGGTGCAACGCCGTCCTCCAAGACCCCTGCGGACATGAGGTCCTGTAGGTACTACAACGCTCCCTGCGCTACCCGCCACAACGAGCTGATCGTCTGGCATCACGAGCTTGTACCATCTGTTTACGACTTGGTGAGCCAGTTTTGACGGAGTAAGTATATACGGTGTCAGGTTCGTGCCTTACATGGCGTATGCTGTCACATATCTTAGTCTTAATTCTAATATGGTCATATTTATCATTGTTAATGATCCGTCCTCGGGGCTTCGTTGTAAGGATTACAATGACCCGCCTCTTTTCCAGGCTGCCGCCGTCAAGGAAGTCGCATCGGCTACCCTGCGGGCCTGGGTGGAGGCTTCGGCAAAAATGCGCCAAAGGGACAGCCGTACTTGTTGGATAAGAAGTTGGCTGTCCTGATCTTCCCAGGCTGGAAGTCGACGGGGTATGTGGACCCCACCGCAAGCAGCTCCGACAATCGCGAGCATACGCAACAGGTGGGAACAAGCCCTAATCGAAGGAGGTTGGCCAGGACATCGTGGCGGATGTAGCAACCTTAGACCTTAATTTAGAGCCAATGACGGTAGGTGCTGAAAATTTATTAGTTGAGGTAGGTTTGTTGGGCGCCCAAGTGCTTTCCCTTGGGTGTTTTTCCTCTGGATCTTCTTCCCTGTTCCTTCATCTTCCTCCTTCCAAGGCTTTACGGGATCTGAGATCCCTACTAGTACGCCTGCTGCATCTGTAGTCCCCAAAGTCAAGGGCACAGAGAGCAGAACCCTTCAGAGACGTCGTCCAAAAAAGACGTCGTCTTCTTCACCTCTCGTAAGTCTCCGTCCGGCTTCCCATCCGGAGCAGAGAAAGCAAAGTCCTCTTCTTCTTCGCACTCGGAAGGGTCGAGAGGTAAGTCCTCTAAGGAGAAGGCCCGCGCTTCCGTCGAGCCCAGTACCTTCGCCTGCTGCTAACCGTAACTCCTCCGGTGGACTCCTGCCGGGGCCAGTACATCTGGTACCTTCGATCCTGCTGCATTTCAGCAGGAGTCATGCAGCAAGTAGGAGATTTGGTTGGATCGATGAGCACGAGATTCGAACAAATGTTCGCCCAAATCTCCACTTCGCTAAACCAGTCGGGACAATCAATTCAGAACCTTACGGAACGAATGTCCGCCACCAGGAGAATCATCTGGCAGGCCTGACCAAGCTACCTGCAGTCCAGTCCCGGTAGCAGGAGCTGGACTTGCTCAGTTGCCAGATTATAACACCCTTCCTTCCTTCTCTATGAATAATCCTTGAAGGGTAGCAGCCTATGCGCCCTACAATGATGGCATGATCTCAATCCCGGACTATGGAACTTGAAGGATCGAGGACTTCGAGTTCCATCCAGCCGGCTTACAGCCTCCTTTCATGGGTTACACTAAGCTGACGGAGACAGCCTTAAATAGAGAGGACAAGATTCCCAGAGAGAGAGTTTTGTATAGCTGGGATCAGGCTCAAAGGGAATGGTTACATTGCCTGGAGGATTGGGATTGCACAAATACCAGACTCCAGGCATTCAAGAGTCCCTTCACTAGTTTTGCCACAGAGGAGGAGGCACCACTCCCCTTTACGACCGAGATAGCTGAAAGCACCTTGCAGGCTGTTATGAAGGATGAACCCCTTCCTCAGCTAAGGGAATCGGACCCTACGTCTCCACTCTTCCCTGCTTTTGGTGATTTGTGGGAAATCCTACCGGCCACTTTTACGGTAGGCAAACTCAAGCCGGACTGTGCCATGGAACAGTTTTTTTTTCGGTGAGAGGGTACCCAGGTTGCCAGAGAACTCATTCAAGCAGAGTTTGAGGCGCGAAACCATACTGGGTCAGGACACGGAACTGAACCTCTGGTTATGACGGCAAGTGGGCTGCCTCTGACTTATGGTACGGAGCCTTTTTTAATTTAAGCTCCTAGCCCAAGTCCCACAGACGACAAACCGTACAAGCTGAACCTGTACCAGTTTGCATTGGCAAGAAGGAACCTGCCGGAAGCATGTCCCCTTCAGGAAGCAACAATTCCGTTCACGAACCGAATAAAGTTGCTTTCCTCCAACTATCTGGGGGGCGGACCTTTTCCCTTCCCATAATCAGTAGTTAACGAGGTCCAACACGAGGCGACGAGGCTTTACCAAAGCCTCAGAGCTCGTTGGGTCTCTCCTAGTAAGGGAAAGGAAACCCGAGAACCCTTCCTCTTCTACTAAGAAGTTTAAGAAAACGAAGATGGTTCCAGCCCTACCAAAAACCAACAACCAGCAGCAAACAAACACTTTGTAGCAAGCTGTTTTCCGGTTTTCTGCAGGCCAGGACAACCGGCAGCAGCAAAAGGGACAAAGCCAACCTATTCTCCTGTTGTTCCCACAAGGTCAGCCCTCGACCTCTTACGCTGTTTCCCCGGCATTCAACCCAGTGTTTGAAGGCCAAGCTTTTCCAAAACCATTCAACAGTTTCGCTAGGGGAAGCAGGGCTAGAGGTGCCTTTTGGCAGCGAGGTGCTGGAAGAGCTACTAACAGAGGGAAGCACTTCCGTGGAGGACGCGGAGCTCACCCCGCACAACAGCAGTGAGATCTCCCAGGTAGGAGGGAGGCTGTTCCTCTTCCGCCACAGGTGGGGGTTCAGCAAATGGGCACAGAGCATTGTGTCCAAAGGGCTGGGGTGGAGTTGGATCAAAGGTCCCCCTCCACCCAGGTCATTCCTTCAGCTACCATCAAAGGAATTGGCAGATTACGCAGAGGAGCTCCTTCAGAAAGGAGTAGTGTCGAGAGTCAAGCATTTAAAGTTTCAAGGACGCTTATTCAGCGTGCCAAAGAAAGGCTCATCAAAAAGAAGAATAATCTTAGACTTGTCCCGGCTAAACTTATTCATTCGTTGCGACAAGTTCAAAGTGCTGACCATCTCACAGGTGCGGACCTTACTTCCCCGTGGGGCCACCACTACCTCTATTGATCTTACAGACGCATACTATCATATCCCAATCGCGAGACACTTTCGCCCATACCTAGGCTTCAAGCTGGGAGACCAGGCATTCTCTTTCAAAGTGATGCCCTTCAGGCTGAACGTAGCCCCCAGGGTATTCACGAAAATAACAGAAGTAGTGGTACAACAACTGAGATCACAAGGGATAATGGTAGTAGCGTACCTCGACGATTGGCTGATTTGGACATCAACCGTCGAGGAATGCCTGAGAGCCACAAACAAGGTACTTCAATTTCTGGAACACCTAGGGTTCCAAATAAACAGGACAAAGTCCAGGCTCATTCCGGAGTCTCGTTTTCAATGGCTCGGCATTCATTGGGACTTGACCTCCCACAATCTGTCAATTCCTGTGGCCAAAAGGAAAGAAATAGCCAAGTCAGTAAGGCAATTCCTCAAGAACAAACGAGCATCAAGGAGAAACCAGGAAAGGATCCTAGGTTCACTCTAATTTGCGTCGGTAACAGATGTTCTGTTGAAAGCAAGACTGAAAGACATAAACTGAGTTTGGCGCTCAAGAGCAAATGTCAAATCTCGGGACAAGTTGTCAGTAATCCCGCAGATTCTTCGCAATCATCTCTGTCCATGGGCGGAGACAAAGAACCTGTCCAAGTCAGTTCCTCTTCAATATCCTCCCCCGGCGTTGACCATCCACACAGACACCTCGCTAAGCTGGTGGGGAGGATATTCTCAATTCAAGAAAGTTCAAGGAACTTGGTCACCCCAGTTCCGCCAGCTCCATATAAACGTATTGGAAGCCATGGCAGTATTTCTCACCTTGAAGAGTCTTCTTCCAGCAAAGAACTCACATGTAAAACTGGTCTTGGACAGTGCAGTAGTGGTACACTGCATCAACAGGGGAGGATCCAAAGCAAAACATGTGAACCATGTCATGATAGCCATTTTTTCCCTAGCAAACAAGTACAAATGGCATCTATCCTCCACCCACCTGGCGGGAGTAAGGAACGTGATAGCAGATGCCCTGTCTCGATCAGTTCCCCTAGAATCAGAGTGGTCCCTGGACAACAAGTCGTTCCAGTGGATACGCCGGAGTGTTCCGGGTCTCCAAGTAGATCTTTTCGCATCTCAAGCGAACCACAAGCTACCTTGCTATGTGGCCCCCAACCTGGACCCTCTGGCATATGCCATAGACGCCTTGTCCATAGATTGGAATCAGTGGAAGAAGATATACATCTTTCCTCCAGTGAATCTTCTTTTGAAAGTACTGAACAAACTCAGGACTTTCAAGGGACAAGTAGCTCTAGCAGCCCCGGACTGACCCAAGAGCAACTGGTACCCTCTGCTTCTGGAATTGGGTCTTCGACCTCGACAGATTCCGAATCCCAAACTATCTCAGTCAGTACAAATGAGGACTGTGTTCGCTTCCTCAGGAATTCTCAAAACCCTAACTTTATGGACTTCATGAAGTTTGCGGCTAAAAAAGATGCAGATATTGATCCCCAGAATATCCTCTTCTTAGAATCAGATAAGAGGGAATCAACTTTGAGACAGTACGATGCTGCTGTTAAAAAGTTAGCATCTTTCCTGAGGGAAACAAACACCACAACCATGACAGTTAATTCAGCTATATCCTTCTTCAGATCTTTATTTGAAAAAGGATTAGCAGCTAGCACTATTACCACTAATAAATCAGCTTTAAAGAAAATCTTTCAATTGGGTTTTCAAATAGACTTAACAGACTCTTATTTTACGTCTATTCCTAAAGCTTGTGCTAGACTTAGACCTTCTGAAAGGCCTAGTTCAGTATCATGGTTTTTAAATGATGTCCTCAAACTGGCTTCAGACACTGACAACTCTTCTTGTTCATTCATAATGCTACTAAGGAAGACGCTTTTCTTACTGAGTCTGGCCTCAGGAGCTAGAATTTCAGAACTGTCGGCTCTTTCCAGAGATGCGGGACATGTAGAATTCCTCCCTTCAGGAGAGGTTTTGCTTTACCCGGATCGTAGTTTTCTGGCAAAAAATGAGGATCCTTTGATGAGGTGGGCCCCTTGGAAAGTCATCCCTCTTCCTCAATTTACAATGGTACAAAAATTATGCCAAAGTGACGAAATAATTTCCGAGATGTGTCACAGATACACGATTGTAAACAAAACAACACCTTGATCCGTGAACTCCCAGCATCCCCCAAGGCGCGTGATTCAAAAGTTTTAGGCTGGTAGGCCTATAAGTATTTTTCCGCGAATTTTAAAAAAAACTTTTGTAAGTCGACGTAAAATACGTCCAGTCGGCACACGAGAGACAAAAAATGTTGACGTAAAATACGTCCAGTCGGCAGTAAAGGGTTAATATTTGAAAATAGTAAATCATTTATTTATCATACAAAAAAACATACATCTTTGTAGTAGAGAGAGAGAGAGAGAGAGAGAGAGAGAGAGAGAGAGTATTTATTATTTTTATTTTTATTATGTGATATCATTTAAACTTATTAAACTTACTAATAGAGTATTAATCAAAATTAATATTTGAAAATTAGTAAATCATTTTTGTATCATAAAAATGTATTTAGTCATGAAAATAAACATCAAAATACACTAATTAGTGATTATTTTCGTCGGAAAATCTGCGAATGGGCGAGTCCGTCCGCGAATAATTTTCTAGATAGGTTCCAAAGAAAAATCCGCCGAATGTGTGAGTCCGCGAATCCGGAGAACGCGAATACGGGGGGAGACCACGGTATATCCTGTTATATATATATATACTATATATATATATATATATATATATATATATATATATATATATATATATATAATATATCTTATATATATATATATATAATATATATAATATATATATATATATATATATAGTATATGACTGGTAAAAAATGTTCTGTAACAACAGAGTTCCATCTAATAAAAGGAGCCCATAAAAACACCAAAATAGAGAAAAAGTACTTATATTTCAGAGACTGCTGTCTCCCTCTTCAGGTAGAATGAATGAGAAAAGTTCACAGAAAAGGTGGTATTTGTATACCAAGAGGTCCATCCACAAACAAGCCATTTTAAGTCCTCCCCGCTGATAATCTTCCTCTAATCTTCTTAAGGGTTGGTTGAATGAAGACGTCGATCGTGTCCGAAATCCATCCTCCTTTTTGAGATGTTCATTACCTGCCTCTCTTTTATTAAAGGCCGATTCCATCATTTGACTCTTGTACCGGCAGTTGCTGCTATAAATTACACGTGACAAATTCCAGTTTATTCTATGGTTATGTTCATTTATATGGTTGAAAATAGCCGAGTTCTGTTGTCCATACCTAACTGACCGTTTGTGTTGTATTAATCTCTGGGAAGGGGATTTACCTGTAAATCCGATGTAAGATTGGTCACAGTCCTGGCATGGGATTTCGTATACCCCAGAGTCCTTTGGAGATGTCTTTTGTTGGACGTTAATCAGGGATTTGGCTAAGGTGTTTGGGAATAAGTAAATACAAAAGGGTTCGATTTTCCGAGGGGGTTGGTTATTCTCTAATCGTGTCCAGGTGGGGAATTATTATTTTATTGTTGGGTGTATCTCTGTCTTGTCTTTGTAGGGGGTCGGTAGAAAATTACGTTAGCTTTGTGAATTGCTTTCTCAATTATATGGTCAGGATATTTTTAAAGACGAAAGTTGCTTGCGAATTAGTTCAAATTCTTTTTCCAGGAATTCTGGGGAACAAATTCGTAAGGCTCTTAAGAACAAGTTACTAGCTACACCTATTTTATTAGAAATGTCATGATAGCTAAAGTAGTGAATGTATGAAAGTGAGAACGTTGGTTTTCTGTATATGGTAAATTTGTATTCTGTCGTATCTCTGATTATTAAACATCAAGAAAAGGAATTTTGTTGTCTGTTTCCCATTCAACTTTAAATTTGATGCTGGGCACTAATGTGTTTAATTTCGAGAGGAATTCATTGAAATTGCCCCACCTATTATCCCAAAATGTTAGGATATCATCCACGTATCTCATCCACAGCATGTTTTTGGGTTTTATTGCATTTATTACTGTAGTTTCAAAATATTCCATGTACAGATTGGCTAGAACAGGACTTAAAGGACTACCCATACTACACCCGAATTTTGCTTGTAGAATGATTCCCCGAATGAAAATACGTTATTAGATGCACATAATTCAACTAGCTTTATTATTTTGTCAAGCGCCAATGGGAAATGATCTGAATATCCGGGGGATAATTTTACCCTTAAAAAACTGAGAACGTCCTGTACTGGTACTTTAGTGAACAAGGAATCTACATCAAGGCTTAAAAGTTTTATGTTGTGAAGTGGTATATGTGCTTCTCTGAATTTGTGACAAAATCTTCGAATGTTTAATGTGACTGGGAGAAAAAGTGCCTAAAAAAGGGGAAAGGAGGCCAGCTAACCATTTAGAAATTTTGTAATTGAAAGCACCGGCACATGAAACAATGGGTTCTGAATGGAAGATTGTCTTTGTGAGTTTTGGGAAGGCCATAAAAATAGGGTAATTTAGGATTAATTACTTTAAATTTGTCTCTAATAGTTCCAATACTCTTTTTGTCTTTGCCAATTAATCTTACTTTCCGAAAAAATTCTGTGGGAACGTTTTGGAGGGGATTTTCGTCAGTTTTTCGTATGTGTTTGTGTCGCTAAGGAGCTGGTTGATTTTGTCAAGGTAGAAGTCTTTGTCCATTATTACGATTTTGCCGTCTTTGTCGGATCTACTTATTATAACATCTAACTTTTTTATCGAGTGGACGGCTATCATGAATCTGCGGGGAACAGGATATTTCTTATGTAAGTCAGTTAAAGCATTTAGTAACACTCCTTTTAAACATATCTCTTCACGGTTGTAGTTTTTGTCAGATATGAATTTATCTGACAAAAACTACAACCGTGAAGAGATATGTTTAAAAGGAGTGTTACTAAATGCTTTAACTGACTTACGTAAGAAATATCCTGTTCCCCGCAGATTCATGATAGCCGTCCACTCGCTAAAAAAGTTAGATGTTATAATAAGTAGATCCGACAAAGACGGCAAAATCGTAATAATGGACAAAGACTTCTACCTTGACAAAATCAACCAGCTCCTTAGCGACACAAACACATACGAAAAACTGACGAAAAATCCCCTCCAAAACGTTCCCACAGAATTTTTCGGAAAGTAAGATTAATTGGCAAAGACAAAAAGAGTATTGAACTATTAGAGAAATTTAAAGTAATTAATCCTAAATTACCCTATTTTTATGGCCTTCCCAAAACTCACAAAGACAATCTTCCATTCAGACCCTCGTTTCATGTGCCGGTGCTTTCAATTACAAAATTTCTAAATGTTAGCTGGCCTCCTTTCCCTTTTTTTATTTTTTGGCACTTTTTGCTCCCAGTCACAATTAAACATTCGGAAGATTTTTGTCACAAATTCAGAGAAGCACATATACCACTTCACAACATAAAACTTTTAAGCCTTGATGTAGATTCCTTGTTCACTAAAGTACCAGTACAGGACGTTCTTCAGTTTTTTAAGGGTAAAATTATCCCCTATTCAGATCATTTCCCATTGGCGCTTGACAAAATAATAAAGCTAGTTGAATTATGTGCATCTAATAACGTATTTTCATTCGGGGAATCATTCTACAAGCAAAAATTCGGGTGTAGTATGGGTAGTCCTTTAAGTCCTGTTCTAGCCAATCTGTACATGGAATACTTTGAAACTACAGTAATAAATGCAATAAAACCCAAAAACATGCTGTGGAATGAGATACGTGGATGATATCTAACATTTTGGGATAATAGGTGGGGCAATTTCAATGAATTCCCTCTCGAAATTAAACACATAGTGCCAGCATCAAATTTAAAGTTGAATGGGAAACAGACAACAAAATTCCTTTTCTTGATGTTTTTAATAATCAGAGATACGACAGATACAAATTTACCATATACAGAAAACCAACGTTCTCACTTTCATACATTCACTACTTTAGCTATCATGACATTTCTAATAAAAATAGGTGTAGCTAGTAACTTGTTCTTAAGAGCCTTACGAATTTGTTCCCAGAATTCCTGGAAAAAGAATTTGAACTAATTCGCAAGCAACTTTCGTCTTTAAAATATCCTGACCATTAATTGAGAGAAAGCAATTCACAAAGCTAACGTAATTTTCTACCGACCCCCTAAAGAAAGACAAGACCAGAGATACACCCAAAACAAAAAAAAAAAATAATAATAATTCCCCCCACCGGACACGATTAAGAGAATAACCAACCCCCTCGGAAAATCGAACCCTTTTGTATTTTACTTACCCAAAAACCACCTTAGCCAAATCCCTGATTAACGTCCAACAAAACATCTCCAAAGGACTCTGGGGTATACGAAATCCCATGCAGGACTGTGACCAATCTTACATCGGATTTACAGGTAAATCCCTTCCCCAGAGATTAATACAACACAAACGGTCAGTTAGGTATGGACAACAGAACTCGGCTATTTTCAACCATATAAATGAACATAACCATAGAATAACTGGAATTTGTCACGTGTAATTTATAGCAGCAAACTGCCGGTACAAGAGTCAAATGATGGAATCGGCCTTAATAAAAGAGAGGAGGCAGGTAATGAACACTCAAAAGGAGGATGGATTTCGACACGATCGACAACGTCTTCATTCAACCAAACCCTTAAGAAGATTAGAGGAAGATTATCAGCGGGGGTGACTTAAAATGGCTTGTTTGTGGATGGACCTCTGGTATAAATACCACCTTTTCTGTGAACTTTTCTCATTCATCTACCTGAAGAGGGAGACAGCAGTCTCTGAAATATAGTACTTTTTCTCTATTTTGGTGTTTTTATGGGCTCCTTTTATTAGATATATGTATATATATATACATATATGTATATGTATATGTAAGTATATATATATATATATATATATATATATATATATATATATATATATATGCATATATACATATACATATATACATATATACATATACATATATATTTATATAGTATAATATATATATATTATTTATATAGTATATATAAATATATCATATATATATATATATTATATAATATATATATATATATATATATATATATATATATCTATATATATATATATATATATATATATATATATATATATATATATCTATATATATATAATCCTATATATATATATATATATATATCTATATATATATATATATATATATATATATATATTATATATATATGTATATATCTATATATATATATGTATATATATATTATATATATATCTATATATATATATATATATATATATATATATAATATATATATATATATATATATATATATAGGAATATCTTATCACATGCACCGTGAGGTCATATAAACCTCATTCAAGCTACAAATGTCCTTTAATATCTAATTCGCTCTACCTCGGAATTGATATATTTTCATATAGTACGAAGGGGAAGGGAATTTTTAGTTGATAATAATTTCGTCCCCCATGGGATCGAACCACCGTCCAGTGGACGGGGAACGAAATCAGAACGGATAGTTACGCTATCGGCTCAGCCAACAGAGGGGCTATATGTTTATATCGATTCTGACCATTACAAATCACCGTCGATCTTTGTGTTTTCGTAATTAGAATCGATATGAAACCCCCTCAACCATGTTAGCCGATTCGAGCGTTTGACCAACGTAGACTTGTTATGAATACTTATCACATCACCGTGATTCATATAAATCATTCGAGCGAATTAGATATTAAAGGACATTTGTAGCTCGAATGATTTATATGAATCACGGTGATGTGATAAGTATTCATAACAAGGCTACGTTGGTCAAATGCTCGAATCGGCTAATATGGTTGAGGGGGTTTCATATTGATTCTAATTACGAAAACACCAAGATCGCCGGTGATTTGTAATGGTCAGAATCAATATAAACTTATAGCCTTTCAGTTGGCAGACCCGATAGCGTCACTGTCCGTTCTGATTTCGTTCCCCATCCACTAGACGGTGGTTCGATCCCATGGGGAACGAAATTATTATCAACTAAAAATTCCCCTTCGGTACATATATGAAAATATATCAATTCCGAGGTAGAGCGAATTAGATATTAAAGGACATTTGTAGCTCGAATGATTTATATGAATTACGGTGATGTGATAAGTATTCATAACAAGGCTATGTTGGTCAAATGCTCGAATCGGCTAACATGGTTGAGGGGGTTTCATATTGATTCTAATTACGAAAACACCGAGATCGACGGCGATTTGTAATGGTCAGAATCGATATAAACTTTTAGCCTCTCTGTTGGCTGACCTGATAGCGTCACTGTCCGTTCTGATTTCGTTCACTGTCCACTGGATGGTGGTATGATCCCATGGGGGGACAAAATTATTATCAACTAAAAATTCCCCTTCGGTACATATATGAAAATATATCAATTCTGAGGTAGAGCGAATTAGATATTAAAGGACATTTGTAGCTTGAATGATTTATATGAATCACGGTGATGTGATAAGTATTCATACAAAGCTACGTTTGTCAAACGCTCGAATCGGCTAATATGGTTGAGGGGGTTTCATATCGATTCTAATTACGAAAACACCGAGATCGACGGTGATTTGTAACAGTCAGAATCGATATAAACTTATAGCGTCTCTGTTGGCTGACCCGATAGCGTCACTGTCCGTTCTGATTTCGTTCCCCGTCCACTAGATGGTGGTTCGATCCCATGGGGGGACGAAATTATTATCAACTAAAAATTCCCCTTTGGTACATATATGAAAATATATCAATTCCGAGGTAGAGCGAATTAAATATTAAAGGACATTTGTAGTTTGAATGATTTATATGAATCACGGTGATGTGATAAGTATTCATAACAAGGCTACGTTGATCAAACTCTCAAATCGGCTAACATGGTTGAGGGGGTTTCATAACGATTCTAATTATGAAAACACCGAGATCGACAGTGATTTGTAATGGTCAGAATCTATATAAACTTATAGCCTCTCTGTTGGCCGACCTGATTGCGTCACTGTCCGTTCTGATTTCGTTCCCTGTCCACTGGACGGTGGTTCGAAGGGTATGAAATACACATTTCGGTTGCTATTTAAGCAAGATGCTACCACTAAAATCCAGTAAACAAAAACTGGAAAATAAGAATAAAGTGCCACCATTACACACTCAATGTTTCCATGAGTGTGGCAGAAAAAAGAATGAGGTGGTTGGCCAAGTCGTTACAGTATTGCCATTAGTGGGTGGCACCTTGTACCTACACTGAGCTTTCAAAGACTTCCCAAAAAATTTGGTTTTATTGTAGTGTCTTACCGAACAATTATACAGCCGTGATTTCCACGAGCGGCAGGAGGACTAAATTCAAATTTAACGCGTAGGCGTCGCCAACACTGGTGGTGATGACGTCATCTCCCTCCACTCGCGGGAGAACCAGGTACAACTGCCATGGTGAATCCAATTCTTTTCCTGCCGGCGTCCGGTGAACATCGGTGGTCGGTGCGGTTGGATGACTTTGCTTCGCTTTTTTCTTGTGGATTTGATCTTCGGAATTGGTGAAGTACTCTTTTTTGGCGTTGTTGTTATTTTGCTTATTATTTAGGCGTTGCCATGTCGGATTCTAGTCCGTCGGGAGTTAGGTTTTGCATCTCAGGATGTAAAACTAGATTATCCAAGTTAGAGTATGATTCTCACACTAAATGTGTTAAGTGTAGGGGACAGGTTTGTTCAGCAGATCGAACATGTAACGAGTGTAGTGATTGGACTGATTCTCAATGAAAGTTTTTTTAGTGCATACTCGGAGAAATTAGCTAAAGACAGAATTAGAAAAGCAGCGCTTAGGGAAAGTAGGCTTAGCTCTGCTTCGTCTTGCGATGCATCTGTTCCTTCTGTTTCTCCTCAAATTGTTATGTCTCCTTTAACTACACCTCCTATTCCTCCTACTAATCCCACTTCTCCGGCTTCCCGTGTAGTTTCTTCCGACACCATTGCCAGTCTGGAATCGAGGTTAGATCAGAAATTTTCGGTACTAGCGAATACGGTTTGCAACTTGGTAATTCAGTTAAGACGTTTTGGAGAAAGTAGCTTCAGGTAAGAGTGTAGTTGAGGGTGCGTCTGTCTGTCCTGACACGTCTCCTAGACAAAGGTCACTGTCCAGCTCCCCCGCACCCCCGCTGGGAGAAGACATACCGGAAGTCCAAGGGAGTCGATCGGGATTTGCCCACAGACAGGCGCCTCTCTTGTGAGCCTGTTGCGCCTCAACAGGGCTCGGTTAAGCGTTGGAAAGGTGTTGCGGTTAGACGCCTTTCGAATGATTCAAGCGATTCGTCTCCGGTCGCGCGGCGCTCTTGGCGAGATTCGCCCGTTTCGCGTCCCTTAAAGAGGCGTTCAGGCGCTGATTCTTCGCCTCCTCCAGTCAAGCGGTATAAGGAGCCTGAGAGTAGGGTTTGCTGCCTCGGCCGTTAGCGGCTCGTTCGTCGCCTCAATCGTGCCTTTTTCGGCTCCATCTACTAGTAGAGATTGTGGTTTTAGCGCTGTAGCTAGCAGTTCTAAGGGTGTTTCTTTAGGCGCTTTCTCTGTCTGTTACGCCTGATGCGCCTGTTTCGCCCTCGAATTTCGGCGGCTGCTGAGCGAGGCGCAAGTAGTTTTTCCGCCTCCTGCTGAAACATTTAGGCTCTTCCAAGCCTACGTTAACTGTTTTTGATTCGTCTCTGGCGCCTTTGCGCAAGCAGTTAGAGATGTTAACCAACTGGATGAATGAGTCAAGGGTGGTTCGAAACCTTCAGATCCGGTTGTAGTCCCGTCTACTTCTTCGGCGGTATCGGAGAATGAAGAAGAAGTAGAGGAGGAGGATTCACATCACCTCTCGTGGTTATTCACGTCTCCTTAGATTTCTTCTGGTATCTTATCCAGATTATTTTGAGAAAGCGGCTCCGCGCTCCCCTACTTCGACTTTTTTGATGAGGAGGAAAACTTCAGACCCTCTCCTCCCAAAACTTGTTCTATCTAAAGCGGTTAGACATTCGTTGAAAGAGACGGAGAAATGGATGTCTATGAAAAGAGACTTAGGGAAGGCTCTTTTTGCTTACCCTCCCTCTAAGTGCTTCGTAAGAGGTATAGGTTTTATGTAACTGGGGAAGCTCCTTCTCTGGGAGTTTCTGCCTCCTCCCAGGGAGACTTCTCCAGTTTAATCGACTCCTCTAGAAGATCTGCTTCGCTGCAGCGAAAGTTTTCTTTACAGCGCCTGAGTTGGACCACGTTGTAAAGAACCAATTTAAACTTTTGGAAGTCTTTAGCTTCCTTGATTGGACTATTGGCGCTTTAGCGGCCAAGATCGAAGACTGTCCTTCTCTTTCTCAGGAGTTAGCGGAGGATTGGATTGGTGTTCTGTCCTGTGCGGACAAATCCATTAGGGATGGATGTGATGAGTTAGCTTCGCTCATCGCCTTTGGTACCCTTAAGAAAAGGCAACTTTGGTGCTCCTTTGCTTCTAAAAGGGTTACTTTCCCAACAGAAGTCTGCTCTCCTGTTTGCTCCTTTTGTGAAAGATAACCTCTTTCCAGACGATGTAGTGTTGTCAATTTCGTCTGCGCTAGATAAGAAATCTACTTCGGATTGACTGGCACAGTCTACTAAGAGACCTAAAGCTCCTTTGGAGACTGTTCCTTCGGTTTCTCCTCTGGCCCAAGCGCCTTTTCGAGGGAGAAAACCCAAGCGCTTCTTTCGGCCGAAGTCGAATTTGCGACCTCAGTCTAAGGCCTCGGCCAAGGTTAACAAACCTTCCAACTGAAAGCTCGGTTCTTCATGCTCCAGTGGGAGCCAGGCTGGCGCTGTTTTGGGAGGAATGGGAAAACAGAGGAGCAGAAGCCTGGGTAGTGCAAGTATTCAAGTTCGGCTATCGTATTCCTCTCGTTTCACCTCCCTCGCTCTCACCTGTGCCAATTCCATTCCAGGCATACTCTCCGGGCTCAAGACAAATTTTTGGCGCTAGCCGCAGAAGTGGAAGCGCTTGTTCTCAAAGAAGTGATAGAACAGATAGAAGGGGATTTTCCTCCAGGCTTTTATTTATAATCGCCTTTTTGTAGTTCCCAAGTCATCAGGGGGCTGGGAGGCCGGTTTTTGGATGTGAGCGCCCTGAACTTGCATGTCCAGAAAACAAAATTTCATATGGAGACCACTCGGTCGGTTCTGGAGTCCATCAGACAGGGGATTGGATGGTTTCTCTGGGACATGCAAGACGCTTATTTTCACATTCCGATACATCGCGAATCTCGGAAGTACCTGAGGTTCATGTTCGAAGGCAAGGTGTTTCAGTTTCGGGCGCTTTGCTTCGGACTAGCGACCCGCTCCTCAAGTTTTCACCAGGGTTCTATCCCCGATAGGAAGCTGGCTGCACATATTAGGAGTAAGAATTTCCCTCTATCTGGACGATTGGCTTCTCCGGTCGGAATCAGAGAGTCGGTGCATGAAAGACCTTGGAACAACTCTGGATCTTGCCAGAAAGTTAGGAATTCTGGTCAACAAACAGAAGTCCCAGTTGGTTCCATCTCAGAGCATCCTTTATTTGGGGATGACTGAATGCTCAAGTTTTTTCGGCTTTTCTGTCCCCGAAGAGGGTTCAAGGCTGTCTGGAGCAGTTTCAGAGTTCTTGGACAAAAAAGGTAAAGTTCTGCCAATCAGTGGATGAGGCTCCTGGGCAATTGGACGTCAGTGGAGAATTGTGACGTTGGGAGACTGCACATGGAGACCTCTGGCAGTTTTCCTGAGAGCCTCTTGGTGCAAGGAAGACACAACAGATTCGATTTGTCTTTCCCTGTCACAGATCAAAAAAATTAAAAGGAGGACCTAAGGTGGGGTGGCTCTCTCGAGCAAGGTTGGAAGAAGGGTTAGATTTACGACCCAGGAATCCTCAGGAATTCTCAAAACCCTAACTTTATTGGATTTCATGAAGTTTGCAGCGAAAAGAGATGCGAATATTGACCCTCAAAATATTCTCTTCTTGGAATCTGATAAAAGGGATTCAACTTTGAGACAGTATGATGCTGCTGTCAAAAAGTTAGCAACCTTCCTGAGAGAATCAGATATTAGTATCATGACAATCAATTCAGCTATATCCTTTTTCAGATCTTTATTTGAAAAAGGCTTAGCAGCTAGCACCATTACGACAAACAAGTCAGCCTTGAAAAAGATTTTTCAATTTGGTTTCAACATAGACTTGACAGACTCCTACTTCTCGTCTATTCCCAAGGCTTGTGCTAGACTTAGACCTTCTGTAAGGCCTACGTCAGTATCATGGTTCTTGAATGATGTTCTAAAGCTGGCTTCAGAACTGATAATGACACATGTTCATTTATAATGCTCTTAAGAAAAACTCTATTTTTATTAAGCTTGGCCTCAGGAGCTAGCTAGAATTTCAGAACAGTCGGCATTATCCAGAGACCCGGATCATATTCAATTTCTTCCCACAGGGGAAGTACTACTTTCTCCGGAACGTAGTTTTATAGCAAAGAATGAAGATCCTTTGATGAGGTGGGAACCATGGAAGGTTGTACCCCTTCCACAAGATATATCTCTTTGCCCAGTATCGACCTTACGAGCCTTTCTGTCCAGGACCTCCTCATCCTCATCGGGTCCTCTCTTTAAGAGAGAAAAAGGTGGTACTTTATCTATTAAAGGCATCAGGCAGCAGATCCTGTACTTTATTAAGCAAGCCAATCCTGACTCTTTCCCAAAAGCACATGATGTCAGGGCAGTAGCCACCTCAATTAACTATTTCCAACATATGAATTTCGATGAGTTGAAAAAATATACTGGATGGAAATCGCCGACAGTATTTAAGCGTCATTACTTAAAGTCCTTGGAAGCTCTGAAATTTTCAGCAGTTGCGGCGGGTAACATAGTTTCCCCCGACTCTGCTTAATCTTTAGTAGAAGATCCAGTCCTCCTTTCTACCTGTCTCACCCAACAGTTCGTCTATGCCTGGCATGTTCATCTACGTTTACCTTGGGTCTTAGCTGCTCTTATGGTGATATGGTGGGTGTCCCTTATTTTTTTGCTAGGGGCACTCACAATCGATTGTATATATTGATCTCTGATGTGATCCCCTTATTTTTATGCTAGGGGATACATCTTATTTACAATGGTTACGGGTTTTGTATATTAAGTCATATGCATTCCCTTCATATATTGTTATTATTGAAGTTTGTTCTGTTCAAGTTGTTGTTATAATTGCTTTTGAGTTCTTTGTACATATCTATACACAGATACTGCTTTTAACATATATTCCATGTAAGCCCTGTATATATGTAAAGTTAAGTTAATTTTAAGAAATATTATTAGCTTTAAGTTTAATTTAAGTAATATTTCTAATTTTGTATCATTGTGTATATGTATATTTATTAGCAATTATATTCCTTCTTTTTATGTTATCTTTTATTTGAGACCCTTTTTGTTTAATTGAATTTTCTTTACAATCTTGTGCTATTTCTCTGGTACGATTTCGCGCAGCGACACGAGCTGAGCCCAGAAAAGGGATTTTGACGTAAGGAAAAATCTATTTCTGGGCGATTGGCTCGTGTCGCCAGCGAAATCCCGCCCTACCCATCCCATCGCTCAAGATTGTCTGCTAACTTCAGGATGGCCACCAGAGGCGCAGCAGTCGGCAGCATGGGATGGAGTAGTAGTAGTTGCTGCCCACTCTGTGGGTCGGCTCCCCTCTTGTGGGGATTTTGTAGTGGGAGATTTCTATTGGCAAGCGGCTCGTGGTAGTGGTCTCACTCGCCATAGTGTTCATACCGACACCCTCTTGGAGGGTGAGCGAGTCAGTTGTACTGACCTTTTTCTTTATTTATTTATTCTCTGGTATGTGTTAGTACATTTACCCTAGAAATAATAGATTAAAGGATATTTCGCTGGCGACACGAGCCAATCGCCCAGAAATAGATTTTTCCTTACGTCAAAAATCCCTTATTTATCCAGTACTAATTGACATATACTAGTACTTATGATTTCCTTATGAGAGCTATGACTGAAAATTATATTCTGGTTTATGAAAGGCATTATTTGTTCCAGAACTTGAATTATAATCTTTCATTTGATGACTTTATCTTAATTTGATGACTTTTACAGGTGTTGACCTCGGTGACAGCAATACTGTTTGGAAGCTTCTAAGTGATGAAGAAAGAGAAGAATTTCGTGAACTGGTCAATTCAGGAAACTTTGAAAATTTGATACCAACTTTTGACCCATGGTGGGAACAAGAAGTACCTCTTGTACAGGAAGTCAAGGATCAGAAAAATTCTACTCCAGAGTATTATTCAAACTGTCCCCCTCTGACAGAAGTTCCTGTGTTGAGTGAATTAACAGTAAGTTTCTTTGCTGTTTCAGTTGTTAGTTATTTAACTGGCAAATAATGAATAACTTTGTTGTGAAGCTGTGAGATTGTTTATTATTGATCATGATATAATACTTTATCACATCATAAAAGTATTTTTGCATGCGTGTAGAATCCTTATTGCTACAGTATACCATTTTGATGATAAGAGAATAAAGATGGAAGAATTACTTATCAGTTGGTATCAGTACAGTTTACTCCTTAAACTGGCCATTGAAGGAGGAGAAACCCCCTCCCAAAATGGTGTTGCCAACTTCCTCCTATGTTGCCTCTTCTTGGCAAAAGCCCTCCACTGCTCAGGGATCCGAGAACGACACTCAGAACAATGAATAGTAACATTAAGAACATTAGCTCTGCATCCGTTGCCAAGTTAAATGAGGGTCAGTCTCAACCAAAGCAAGAAAACGAGAGCAATAGTTGTTACCAACACCAGGGCATTTTCTTTGAGGCTTATAATTGGGTGGCTTAGATGAGTTTTGGGTTTGCATTTTCAAAAGCAAAACAAGCACAAACACTCTATAGCACTATTCCACAAAACAAGCAATTAAACCAAAGAAAACACGGGTCAAAAGAGAAGGAAAACACCGGCTTTGGTAGGAAGGGCAACACCACGTCATATGAGTAAGGCGGTAAGGAGGAAATTTAATGTGTCTTGGCATTATGGGTGAGAGAAGGTCTGCTAACGCCTCTTCCCTCATCCCTTTGGCAGAACCCTGTTGCCACCAATTCCTTGTTCGGCAATTTTATATAATTTTTACTGAATTCCAGCTGCCACTAGAAGAATTCATTGTCCATTAAGACTGCAGGGTTAGTAGCTATGAAAAATGCAAATTAATAGAAAATTTGTAGTATTGTGTACAGTCTTTTTAAGGTCACTGGATCCTTTCATGTAATCCTTGTAATTAACATACATCTTGGGAACATAACTGCTGTTTGCTATTGCTGCCTTGCTGTATTCATTGGTAGTGATTATAAGAATGATAATGAAGAGCTTAGAAATCATTTTATACTTACTCCACTGCATTCAAATCATGGCATTATAATCCTTTTTTCTACCAGTGTTTGAGAGTTACACTACTCACAATATTAGAATGACTTCATAGTTCAGTGTTTCTTGAATGAGAATATGCTGTTGTAACAAGCCCCAGTTTATTGTTCTTAACCCTCTTACGCCGATTGGACATATTAAACGTCGACATTAAAAAGTTTTTTTAAAAATTCGCTGAAAAATACTTATACATAGGCCTACCAGGCGAAAACTTTTAAATCACGCGCCTTGGGGGATGCTGGGAGCTCACAGATCAAGGCGTTGTTTTGTTTACAATCGTTACGCAGGCGCACAAGCGCGAATTTCTTTCTTATCGCACTAAAAAGTATCAGTGACACATCTCAGAAATTATTTCGTCACTTTGACATAATTTTTGCACCATTTTAAATTAGCCATTACATGGAGTATTATATATTAAAATGTGCACAATTTCATGTAGAATACAACAAAAAAATACTCATGATTGTAGCTTTTATCAGTTTTGAAATATTTTCATATAAATAACGATAAGTGCCAAAATTTCAACCTTCGGTCAACTTTGACTCTACCAAAATGGTCAAAAAACGCAATTGTAAGCTAAAACTCTTTTATTCTAGTAATATTCAATCATTTACCTTCATTTTGCAACAAATTGGACGTCTCTAGCACAATATTTCGATTTATGGTGAATTTATGAAAAAAAAATTTCTTTTAAGTCCGCGCGGTAACTCTTCGGATAAATTTTTTCGTGCGATTGTCGTAATGTTTGCACCATTTTAAATTTGCCGTTACATAAAGTTTTATGTATGGAAATGTGCGCAATTTCATGCACAATACAACTAAAAACAACCCATGGTTGTAGCTTTTATGAGTTTTGAAATATTTTCATATAAATAACGATAAGTGCCAAAATTTCAAACTTCGGTCAACTTTGACTCTACCGAAATGGCCGAAAAACGCAATTGTAAGCTAAAACTCTTATATTCTAGTAATATTCAATCATTTACCTTCATTTTGCAACACATTGGAAGTCTCTAGCACAATATTTTGATTTATGGTGAATTTATATAAAAAAAAAAAATTTTCCTGTCGTCCGCGCGGTAACTCTTCCGAAAAAAATCTGAATTTTTTCGTGCGATTGTCGTAATGTTTGCACCATTTTAAATTAGCCGTTACATAAAGTTTTATATATGAAAATGTGCGCAATGTTATGTAGAATACAACAAAAAATGATTGAAGGTTGTAGCTTTTCTCATTTTCGAAATATTTGCATATAAATCACGATAAAAAGAAAAAAACCACGTTCGGTCAACTTTGACTCTACCGAAATAGTCGAAAAATGCAAATGTAAGCTAAAACTCTTACAGGCTAGTAATATTCAGTCATTTATCTTCATTTTGAAATAAATTCAAAGTCTCTAGCACAATATTTAGATTTATGGTGAATTTAAAAAAAAAAACTTTCCTTCCCTCCGCACGCGGATTCTCTGCCGCAAATCTCTGAAATGCGTACATCGCATTCTCGTTATATTTGCTCCGTTTCATATTAGGTGTTTCACAGAGTTTTATAAATGAAAATGTGCACAATTTTATGTAGAATACAACAAAAAATAATTGAAGGTTGTAGCTTTTCTCATTTTCGAAATATTTGCATATAAAAAAATATATAAAAAAAAATAGACATTCGGTCAACTTTAACTCGTCCGAAATGGTCGAAAACTGCATTTGTAAGCTAAATCTCTTACAGTATAGTAATATTCAATCATTTATATTCATTTTGAAACAAATTGGAAGTCTCTAGAACAATATTTAAATTTATGGTGAATTTAAAAAAAAAAAAATTTTTACGTCCGGGCGTTACGAATTCATGCATCATTTCGTGATAATATTTTCTCTGTGCTGCTTTGGTCGTTTTACAATGTGTTATATACCAAAATGATCGCAATTTAGTGTACAAAACAACGAAAAAAATTAACTCGTTAGCTTTAACCGTTTTGCTCACAGCGCGATTTGAATACAACTATATATATGAAATTTTTTTTTGTGCTATCATATATCGCATTATTTATATATGATCATGATTTTTTTTTTCATTTCTGATGGTTGCATACTAAACTTCAGTCAGTGACATAAAAGGAGCCAAAAATGAACTCTTAATCTTGAAAACTAAGCGCGCTGTGATTTTTTGAAAAAAATATTTTTTCCGCTTCGGCGCTCACTCCGAGACCCCCTCGGCATACGGGAGACGATTTTTATCATACCCCTTCGGCGTAAGAGGGTTAAGTGGCTTCATTTTTAATCTGTTGTGCACGTAGGCAGTAGATTTGCATTTGCCATGGCTGACACTCAGTTCTCAGTTAGGATGTTATGACATGTAAGTTATTCCCAGTATAATTTGTTTCTTTTAAAATGTTAATGACTGTTTGCCTCTAAGCTGTTTTATCCATGCTTAATTTTTCTTAAGTTTTATTGACTGATGCATTTGTGCATCAATATTGCAATTTGTGCCTGGGGAAGTAAGAACATTGCCTTTTCAGTAGGAATAGTCTTCAGTGCAAGTTAGAA
Organism: Macrobrachium nipponense; assembly: GCF_015104395.2. Lineage (NCBI taxonomy): Eukaryota > Metazoa > Arthropoda > Malacostraca > Decapoda > Palaemonidae > Macrobrachium > Macrobrachium nipponense. Next base: position 76,022,137 of record NC_087203.1, on the reverse strand, counting down.
TCAGTCATTAAAACTTGGTAACAAGGTAGCTTACTGTTGGGTAAGATGGGGGAATATCCCTACTCACTGCCATCATCAAGCACTTTCTGCGCTGCCATCCTGGTGTTTTTTTTAATGCTTTGTTTATTTTACCATTTTTAAATGGGGGAAAGATATGACTTGAGTGTGTGGCTTTTCATGTCCTCCATTTAGATGGATCCCAATCTGCAGTTACCATAGGAAGGATTCAGTAGGAGGATGCTAGAAATGTTCGCCTGCCTCCCCCTTCTCCCCAACCCAAACCTCCCCTTGCTCCTTGTACTAGTGACTTCTCTAAAAATTGGAAGTTCAAGAGAGATCAAATGTGACTTACATAACAAATGGCATGATCAGATGCTTGAAGTCACTAAACAAGTACTGTCTTTCACAAAGTCAGTAAAACCACAGCAACTACCTAGGTAAGTACAATTCTGGCCTTCTAAGTAGGGGTCATAATTATACATGCTTGAAATAGGAAGTGGGCCAATGATTGAGACCAAAATTATCAAGGAGTCTATGACCACCTCGACTACCTCTGTCAAAGAGTAATAGGTGTCTGGAATGGGGTATAGTAGTGTTTTATAGGAATCTGGTTACAGACAGGATAGTATTTTATATAAATCAGGTTACAGGTACCAAATGCCAACTTGACAATGACCTGTTGTGTAAACTTGTTATCAGAAGAGCTTGGGAGTCTGTTGTGAATAACAATTTTGGATTTAAAAGTGATGGACTAAGTTTTTGTATGAACACATGAGAAAATTCTAAGATACAGTCATACCCCTACATACAAAAGTCCCTACATACAAAAAAATCCAGGTTACAAAGGCAAAGATGAAGATTATTTTGTTTCTGTGTACAAAAATAATTCAGGTTGCGAAAGGGTAAAGTCCGAGATTCGCCCGGGCCGCCGAGAACAATTTTAAAACTCGTGCCCTGCCAACTCAGTAGACTCGCCACCATCCTCCCGCTCTCCCATTGGTTCCTGATGCTAGTCACCGCCGTGAGATCCTGTTCTCCTATTGGTCAGCATCCATCCCATCATGCCTCTATGTAAAGATGTTCCTTGACCTTTTTTTGTGGCAGCGTTATTGTAAACACCTGGAATTCGTTCTTTCACATAGATTTAATTTGTTAACGTAAATTCGTTTTAGTGATTTCATTTTCGATGTGCTGTAAGTTACTTTATCGTGTTGTGTGTGAACTTAATTACTTAATTACTTACATTATTGGCCATGAGTCCCAAGAATGTTGCTGAAGTTCATGGAAAGAAGAGGATGCTTTCAATGGAGACAAAGATGGAGGTAATCAAGAAGTGTTAATGTTTTCTGCCATTTGTTAATGTGTTTCGTAAAGTTAAGTGTTCTTCATGTTTTCTGCCATTTATCCCCTCCCCTGTAGCCACTTTCGGACATCGCCTCACTCGAAAGGTAAGGTTCCACATTTTACTACTTGCGTACGTACATGTGTGTACCGTATTTCTTGTACCCTGTACACTAACACTTTATTTACAGGTACAGTCATGGTTAGGTTAGGTATTGACTGGTCCAAATTGTTGTATTTCATTGTTTATTGGTCAATTTAGCTTTATTGTAAAATTTACTGTGGTGTTTTTGTAGAGCTTGCAACGAATTAGGCAATTTACACGTAAAACGTAGTTCGAGGTACGAAAAAATCAGGTTACGAAGGCCACTTCGGAACGGATTTATTTCGTAACCTGAGGCACTACTGTATTGATTTTAGTGCATTTTTAAAAATTTAATCCTTCCATTTACATATATCAGTGGCCTACATGTTTAATAAAGAACTGAAATTTTATGTCAGTGTTTAATAAAGAACTGAGATTTTATGTCAAGAAGAGACTCCATATGTAGAGGTGTTTAAACAGTCTCCCATAAGCTGCCTTGGTTGTTTGTAACTTAATTTGTTACGGTTACACCCTAAACTTACACGAGGTTAGGTTCCAGACCCCCTCGCACAAGGTGAATTTCTTGTAAGTTTGACACGGTCTTTAAAAATGCCAGTAAATACTTATTTTTAGAACACCAGATATGACCTTAATCATACTCCCTAAATATTAAACTAACTTTCACATGAAATTAAAGTTACTTTAATTTTATTTAAAAGTTAGCTTTATACATTACCCTTAAAGAATAAATAAATGGTAAAAATATAGGCAAGTGTGAAGATTGCATTCTACTATTTCTCTCTACTTTCCCCCTTCCGACCAATCCATTTTTAGAAGTATTCTCAACCTCGTTTTTAAGAACTTTAGAACTTTACTCTGTCATTTTTTTATGTGGACTAATTGTCATACACAAGTTTTTCACAGACTTGCGAACATTTGTGAATCCTCGAAAACCCTGCAAAAGTGTTTATTTTAAATCTTTTATGTAATTTATAAGCTTTTATGTATGAATTAAGTTCTAACATTAAATAATGAAAATAATAATTCTCTATCAGTCTCTCTCTCATTTGTAATTAGTCTGTAGATAATTTTCAATTGATCTAATTTTACCTTTTCCATCTAAAACTGTAAATGGGCCATTCTATTACATTCTCTTAGTTAAGTGGCTGTGTTGTAGAATGGCCCATTTACAGTTCTAGACGGAAAAGTTAAAATTAAATCAATTGAAAATTATCTACACACTAACTACGAATGAGAGAGAGAGAGAGGATAGAGAATTATTATTTTTATTATTTAATGTTAGAATTTAATTTACACATAAAAGCTTGAAAACTAATAAATTACATAAAAAATTTAAAGTAAACACTTTTGCAGGGTTTCTTGAGGATTCACAAATGTTCGTGTGTGTGTGAAAAACTTGTGTATGACAATTAGTTAAGTTCCAATGAAGAGTTCATGTATCTGTGAATTCGTGCAACTCAAATCGTGCAATTTTGTAGCATTACTGTACTTCGCACTTATTTCTTAAGTGGTGTATGAGACAGTAAGAAAAGTGACATGTTTGTACAATAAGTTTTGAAGAAAATATTAACAAGCTTATTTTTTTCAGAAAACTCCACCATCCTCCTGCATTCCATTTAATATTTTGAATGTCCTAACATCTTATGCATGGATGGTTCGGCTGTTCAATGGAGATCATGAGGAGAGCAGTCTTGATGCAACAGAGGCATTACTGACTCTTTCAACTGTCTTATCAACCAATGCAAATTTTGAAGAGGCAGTCATTGCTGTTGAAAGCCCCAGGATGGAGGCTCAACATGTAAGTAGATTTTTTTTTTTTTTTTTTTATCTGGATGTTTTTGTGTTACCCATACAATGCAGAAGAAGTGGCTATGAGCTCATGCACCATCATATGCTTACATACGACAGTCTAAACAAAAAAAAAATTAACTGTAACTTAAAGTTACACACTTAGCTGAATAAATAAGCATAGAACAAACTTGTTGAGCTCCAGTTTGTTTACTGACCAGAAAAGGAATGGCTTCATGGTCTGTGTTGGACCATGAAGCCATTCTTTTTCTGGTCAGTAAACAAACTGGAACTCATCAAGTTTGTTCTATGCTTATGTACTCAGCTAAGTGTGTAACTTTAAGTTACAGTTATAATTTTTTTAGTTTAGATTGTAGAACAATGATTTCATTGTGCATTAGGCTAGCTCCGAGAATTTCATTCTTTGGTTTTAATTTCATTACTGAGGTTCATAGAAACATTTAAGTTGAGAGCTAAGTGTATAATTTTAAGTTCCAGTTAAAGATTTTGTAATTTAGACTAGATTTTATTGTCAATTTCTTTGTAAAGCTTCTTGAGGACGAGACGACGACTACGCTATCGAGCAACAGGTTTTGACAGAGGAAAAACCTATTTTTAGTAGTTACTGTTGAGTCCTCAAAACCCTCCCACTTCCCTGACAAAAAGACTTAGGATTTGGGTAAGGGATCACCCTGCGTTGACCAACAGAAAGGAATGGCTTCATGGTCCGTGTGTTTTATGTAAGCATTATGACACTACCTAGCCACAAGACCAGCTAAAAGAGAATTTGTTGACATTAGTCTGGTCACCATGGAGCTGTGGTTAGACCATGGAGGGGTAACTCCTTGAGGACTCAACAGCAACCACCAAAGATAGGTTTTTCTTATGTCAAAACCTGTTTTTTCATGTTTCCATTTTAATCCATTTGATTAAATGTGATATGTGTGTTTATGTTAGAAGCTATTATTATTGTTATTATTTTGGATGTTTGACTTAGAAAGATTATTTTTCTTTGATTTTGCTTAATGTGTTTACTTATTACTTATAGAGTAATAAAATCTTGCTTCTGGAGTCAGTTTTCTAGTTTCTTTGCAGTGGGCCAAGATACTTGTTATTTTAGTGAACAATGAAAATAGAGCAAGATGAAGCTAAAGAAGTTGAAAAGTTAAGGACAGAGATCAAAGGGGATAGAGAAGAAAAGTAAAAAACTGAAATAACATCACTGCAGGTGGGGGATGAAGTAATATTACAAAGAATCTTTTACTATACAGATTAAATTGGGCTATAAGGTACACTCTAAGATTGTAGGTGTCACCTTACATTTAGTTTATTACTGCTGTCAGATACCAGTGATGTACTTACATCAATCAGCCATTTGGATTCTGATAATATAAAATTGGGATATCTTTATGAAAATAAAGGAAAAATTTTCTCAAGTATTTATGTACACTATCTTATTTATGATGTACACAGCTTGCCTGGCAGACATCACAAAAACAAATATTCTGTATTAAGAAATAACTATTAAAATCATTACAAGTGAACCATCAAAAAGCAATTCTTGCCTTGGTAAATATTAGGTGCTTGTCACACAGACAGAATTGGGGAGTTCTTGAAGGTACTACTTCCATGTCTCTTCAATTAAATCCTAGGACAAATTCTGTTTAAGGTAAGTTTTACACAATATTCAATATTGATATTTGTGGATGAGAGAGCATATTCAGAATCATTGTAGTTTTCTTATAGTTTATCTGTTCAAAATTTCAGCATTCTTGGTTGATGGAAAGTGAAGAATTTGCTGTTACTGTGAAAAATGATGTAAAAAAGATTCTGCAGGGACCGTGCAAGAGTGACCAGATGTTTTACATAAATGCTGCATTCTCAGATATACACGCAGTTTTGAATACATCTAAAGCTAGTCTGTCTAAGAAGAAGAAATCAACCGATGGTGCAAGTAAGCTAATTATTCCTGCCTTTTTTTTATATTTTAAGTATGGAAATTTATGTAGACTCCTTTATAGTTAAAGAATGTAAGAATGTAAGATTTGCATAACCTAAACTTTCATCTTAATGAAATCACTGTCTGGTGATAAATATCAAAATGCCATTAAGATGGATAATTACTAATGTTACAAGCTTGCAATTTCATCTTCTTTCATTATTTATCTTTAATCTTTGTTCACCCCAGATTTGGGGCTTGATGTGTTTAAAATAAGTTAAGCAAAACCACAGAACTAAATTTTTAGGCTGCTGTGGCTCACATGTGAGGATTTGTTCCGAATGGAGACATACGGAGTGGAACAAAGTAAATTCAATAAGTTTGACTGCTAAGTGGGAAAAGTAAGTCAGAAAGCAAAGCAGATGGAACTAGAGGAATGCTGCATAATACTTTTAGTATGCTTTTGACTTGAGTCATGGAAGGCACACTATAAGCAGTACGTCCTTTTGGTGAATCCATTGGGTTAGACCCATCAGAAAAGCGCAGTTTGAATCTAATGGTCGTTATTGAGAATGCTTTTAAGTTTACACTGATGTGCTTATGTATAGGGACTGGGTCATATGATTGGTAGTTACAAACCTTATGACCCTTAACGTAATTACTGCATCAGCTTTGCACAAGTGATTCAAAGATTTCGTTGTCAAGTACTGTTCAAGTTTAGGTCAGATCTTGATGATATATGATTTATGGTTTAATAAGAAAAGGTCATATATCTAAATTGTTTCCTCTAAATTGGTTTGTTTAAAGATACATTAATTCTGTTTATGTGGCTCATGTATATGGTATTTCCTTTGGATATACCTAAGCTTGAGCCCTTAGTTGTTACTGGTATGATTATACTGTACAGTGTATTATAACTACATACTCATCTTTTTGCAGTTAATGGTTCTTGCCGAGGGCACTCATTCCATTTTAAACATAGCCCATTTGTTGTGTTACGTGTTCAATCTTGTATGAATTATCAGATATGGTCCTGATAACTTTACCAACATATTTATCTTACAGTTGGTGGCCTCTGATATCCTTGAGTGACAGTAAAACTTTTTTTGTTAACTTTTTAAACTTTGTGGGCTCTTACATACATGCAGTTTGCCATGTTCAGCTATAAATTATGGTTTAATTAAACCCTCAAGTTGAAATGTTTAACTCTGTCTGGGTATAAGTTAAATATATCTCATTCAAGAAATTACAGCTTCAAAAAGTTTATACGTACTTTAATTTTATAGTCTGAAAATTTGGGAATTCTACAGAAATTTTGTCAATGTGTTTTGTCCAATACTTTTATTCACTTTTAATATAAATTGAAGAGTTCACCTCAAATATATTGTTGGTAATGTATGTTCTCCAAACACAGGAATTGGGTCTTGAAGGATAGCCACCAAGTTTCTGTGTTACATGGGTATGCCCAATTCTCACACAGAATAATACCTTTTATAATTGACATCCTTTTCTGTAAATAACTGTTATAATCTCATTTTTTTTAAAGTAACTTACCAAGTACGTAATTACATCCGACGAAGGTATAAGTAGCAGCTATTCTGAAATTTGGATTTCGTTGTTTACCGATTGTTTGCAGTATGTACTTTTGGTGAAGTACTCTGATTCTTTTTCATAGCCATTCAGCATTTGTTAGATAGTTGGGCTTTGTTAACAGTACTTTGGACCAGGTTAGGGGTTTTAGGCTGTTCTTTGAATTTTTCATCTAGCGATGTCTGACTCGAGTATGCTGAGTATTCGTCATTGCAGCAAAGCCTGCAATACATGTTAACTTCAAGTACGATTCCCATTCTGCATGTACTAGATGTAACGGTCAAGTTTGCTCTCATGATTTAACTTGTAATGAGTGTGTAGGCTGGGATGAAAGGCAATGGAAGGATTTGTCTTCTTACCTTTCAAAGTTAGAGAAAAATAGGAAGCATAAGGCTACTGCTAGGTATGAAAGGTCATGAGCTAGCCAGGAATCTTCTAGATTTTTATCTGGAATTCCTGTTATTTCTGTTGTCCCGTAAACCCAGTCTTGTCTTCTTTTCCACCTAATCCTGTTCCCAGCTCCCATGCTTCCGAACCCAGGGCCATTGCTAGTCTTCAAGTGAAGTTTGAACCTAGTAAATTTAAGCTATTGGCTAACTCCATGGCTCAGTTAGAGGAGTCAGTATGCATTCTTCTCCAAAGAGAAAAAGGTGAAATGTTAGTGGAGGAGATGGCTGTCCGTCCCTCTGATTCTCCTAGGCGAAGGTCCCTGACACACTCCCCCACACCTGGGAGAAATCATACTGGAGGCCCAAGGGAGGTCAGTGGGGTCTGCCCATGGGTGGTCACCCCCTCAGTCGCACCTTTTGGGGTTTCTCAGGTGGCAAAGGCCAGCCATTGGAAAAATGTCTTGGACAGTGGTCATCATCTTTCTTCAAGCTCGGATGCATCGAGTCTTGAGAAACGGAGCCAATAGCACTTTAGTGACAATTCCAGATCACTGAAAAGGTCTGTAGTGGATGTTTCTTGTACCACTCAGGTTCTGCCTAAGAAGGTAAAGGATGCTAAACCTTCTTGTAGTTTTGGCACCAGTGTCGTCTTCAGCTCTTCAAGCTGTACCTGATCCTGTTTCTGTGAAATCTCACACCCTGGGTCGATTTAGTGTACAAGACAGTGCAGGTGTTTTCGAGAGCCCAGTTCCAACTAGAGCTTTAGCTTCCAAGCACTCAGGGTCACCAGGGCGCATTTTTTCTCATGTTGCGGCTCCTGTGTGTGCAGTTTCTGTTAGCCACACTTCTGTTTCTGAGCATATAGCGACTCCGGATCTTTCGATGACGCATGAATGCCCATTTGCACATGAACAGAGCTCCCTTTCTCGTCTGAGCACCCATCAGCACCAGTGGTCTCTTGCACCTGATCTCCATGGAGCACCAGTTTTGCCCACTTCTCCTCATATTTCGACTCTCCTTCTGCTGGCGCGGTCGATCCTCATCTCTTCCTGTGTCTTCTGCTAAAGAAGAAGAACTTGTTGTAAAGGATTTTAAACCTCCTGACTGCTTATGGGGCACTTCTGCTTTTTTTTCCTGAAAATTTGCCCTAACTTTTTCAAGCCAGCTGCTCCTGCTTCTCCTGCTTCTACCATCCAGATGAGCAACGTTGCTTCAGTCTTCTAAGCTCCCTTGTTTAGTGCTTTCTACTTCAGCCAGGAAAGCCATGGGTGAGGTCAAAAGTTGGCTTGCAGAAAAGAGGGTACAAGGGAAGGCTGTTTTCTCTATCCCTCCCTTTTGTGGTCCCTAAGTCATCAGGCAGATGGAAGCCAGCACTAGACGAAAGTGCACTGAATGTCTTCATATTTGAAGACAAAGTTCAAAATGGAGACAAGTTAGTTGATTATTGCTTTCATCCGCAAAGGGGACTGGATGGTCTCCATAGACATGCAAGACACGTTATTTCCATGTCCCCATACATCCGGACTCAAGAAAGTACATGAGATATGTCTTTAAAGATCAAGTTTTTCAGTTTCAGGCCCTTTGCTTCAAATTGACAATTGCACCACAAGTTTTTGCTCGCGTACTTGCTCCTCTAGCGAATTGGCTCCATCTGAAGGGGGTCAACATAGCCCGTTATCTGGATGACTGGCTCCTTTGCTCTCCGATGGAGTTAAGCTGCATAGGAGACCTACAGAAGACCTAGATGTTAGCTCAAGAGCTTGGTCTTCTAATTAATTTCCAAAATCCCAAACTAGTCTCGACTCAACAGATAGCGTATTTGGGAATGACACTAGACTCTTCATTTTCAGGCTTTTGCCTCCCCAAAGAGAGTAGTAATGCTTTCACACAGTGGACAAATTCCTCTCTCTGACTCTCGCCCAAAGTTTTCTGCCAGGGATTGGATGAGGCTCCTTGGAGCTTTGTCCTTCATTGAACAGTTTCTTTTGCTGGGGACTCCACTTGAGGATCCTACAGTTTTACCTTTGGTCCCAGTGGAACAGAAAAAAGTGTACTCGGACGACTTTGTGTTACCGATTTCGCAAAAAGTCAAAGAACATCTGCACAGGTGGAGATAAGAAGAAAGGCTCCTGGAAGAGAAGTCCCTATCCACACTGAACCCAGAGCTTCTGCTAGGAAACAGGGAGGTATCGGGGACATGGAACTTGGAACGAAAGTCTTGGCATGTCAACCTGAAAGAGTTGACAGCTATAAGCCTGGATTTACAAGCTTTTGCTTCAGAAGTCCGATGCCGGATAGTGGTAGTAAACGTGGACAACACAATAGCCCAGTTAAAGCTGTAAAATTCTACATTTGCAAGACTGAAGACATTAGAGGGGCTTCCAATAGCTTGTAGTGTTCTGTTAAGGATCCTTCTCATCCTAACTAAGAACGCTCTGTTACTCTTTCTTAGAGATCCCATTCAGGAGGCACATTCCCAGGTAGAAGTGGAAGTACTACCTGTCCTGAAGGTAAAGGCTCATGAGATTAGAGCAGTGGCTACATCTCTGGCCTTTAGGTATAACCTTTTGTTGGCTTCCATTCTCCAGTCCACATGCTGGAAATGTAAGTCAGTCTTTGCGACTTATTATCTACGTGAAGTTAAAACTATTTTTAATGGTTCTGGAAGAGGAAGCATAGGGAGCATTCCTTCCTACCTTACTCTTCATCTTGAAAACTGGTGTTGGGTTCTAGGGGAGTCTGGGGTTACTTGGTACTGGATACCCTCCAGAATTGTTGGTAGGGTGCTGGTGTTTTTAATTTATGTGGTGTAGATCATTGGTTTTCTGGCTTTTGTTTTATGCTACTGTGCCCATGGCAGGGACAGTGACTGGGCTTCACTAGCAATCGGAGAAGTCCCCGCTGCAAGGCTTCCACTGTGTAGCAGGTGATCCTTGGTCTTGCATCCACACCTCTACAAGTTAAGATGAGTGGTGCCAGAGGCAGTAACTTCCTGCAATAGCTCTCTTAACATGTAAGGAAACAACAAGCATCATGTTAATGCCAGCATCTCTATACATTCATCTCATTAACATTAATGCTTTGGAATAGTATCGACCATGAATCCCACCTTCTAACAATGTGGGAATCGGCTATGTAACTACTTGGTAAGTTACATAATAATATTTTTATGATAAAATGAGATTTTATATATACTTACCAAGTAATTACAGAATGGGAGCCCCCCTCCTCCCCTCTCTCTGATGTTAGGGCATAAATGAATTGAGCTATTTGCTGTGTTGTTTCCTTTCTACCCCGATAGTGGGTGGGGCTACCTTCCTACGCCAAGACAAAAAGGAATCACTACAGCAATTTTCAAATTTTAGCTACAGGTACTTGGAAATTCTTAGCTATGTAATTACTTGGTAAGTGTACATAAAATCTCATTTTATTATAGAAATATCATATTTAGTTTAATCTGCCATAGTTTTTTATCATAAAATTTATTGATACAGTTCTTTATTTTGTTCATTCTAATGAACTTCAGCAATGGCACACACTGTTTTAGTTTATGGGAATACATATGTAGTATAGTACGTATTTGACAAAGTCTTGAAGGCTGCAGACTTTCCTGTTTTATCTGCCTTCTCATTTCATTTAATGCTTATGTAGGCAGAGATCTAGTACAGTGGAACCTCTATATACGAAAGTCCCTACATACGAAAAATCCAGGTTACGAAAGCAAAGACGAAGATTTTTTTGCTTTGCGTACAAAAATAATTTAGGTTGCGAAAGGGTGTATGTACTGTAAACCGAAATTCGCCTGGGCCGCCGAGAACAATTTTAAAACTCGCGCGCCGCCAACTCGTCACCATCCTCCCGCTCTCCCATTGGTTCCTGATGCTAGTCACCGCCGTAAGATCCTGCTCTCCTATTGGTCAGCATCTGTCCCATCGTGCCTCTACGTAAAGGCGTCCTTTGACCATTTCGTCGCATCAGCGTTATCGTACGCACGTGGAATTCGTTCGTTCACATAGATTTCGTTTGTTAACGTAAATTCGTGTGAGTGATTTCGCTTTCTTTGTAGTAAGTTACTTTATCGTGTTGTGTGTGAACTTAATTACTTACGTTATTAGCCATGGGTCCCAAGAATGTTGCTGAAGTTCACGGAAAGAAGTGGATGCTTTCTATGGAGACGGAGATAATTAAAAAGTGTGAAGCTGGCATGCGGTTGAGTGTGATCGCTAAGGAATATGGCCGAAATCCATCACCGATAGACACCATCCTTAAGCAGAAGGAAGCCATCAAAGCAGTTACACCTTCCAAGGGTGTGACTATTTTGTCCAACAAGAGGAGCCACGTGCATGATGAGATGGAGAGGCTACTTCTTGTATGGATTAAGGACAAAGAAATTGCTGGTGATACGATAACGGAGATGGCAATCTGCCACAAGGCCAGCGCTATTTTTGGTGATCTGAGTGCCCAGGCCGAAGATGACGCAGGAGAAGGGACATCGATGGCAACCCCAGACTTCAAGGCTTCTTGGGGTTGGTTTGATAAACTCCGTAGACGGACTGGCATCCATTCGGTGGTGCGGCATGGGGAGGCTGCCAGCTCGGACACGAAAGCGGCCGAAGCCTTTATTAAGATGTCTGATGAGATGACAATCAAGGAAGTCTACAGTTCTCAGCAAGTCTTCAACTGTGACAAGACTGGCCTTTTTTGGAAAAAAATGCCACTTCGGACGTACATCACGGAGGAAGAGAAGAAGCTACCCGGGCATAAGCCTATGAAAGACAGGCTTACTCTTGCACTTTGTTCTAATGCCAGTGGGGATTGTAAGGTGAAGCCCCTACTTGTCTATCATTCGGAGACTCCTTGAGCCTTCAAGGCCCACTAAGTGCTAAAGGAGAAGCTTCCGGTGATGTGGAGGGCTAATGCGAAAGCCTGGGTAATGAGATGTTTGTTCACTGAGTGGGTAAATCTGTGTTTTGGCCCGACAATGAAGAAATTCTTGGAAGAGAAGCGCCTCCCTCTGAATGTCTGCTGTTGTTGGACAATGCCCCTACTCACCTTTCGGCCTCGAGGAAGATATCCTAGCGGAGTATTCTTTTATCAAGGTTCTTTATCTTCCACCTAACACCACCCCTCTCCTCCAGCCCATAGACCAGCAAGTGATATCGAACTTCAAGAAGGTGTATACAAAACATCTTTTCAAGAGATATTTCGACATCACCGATACCACAAACCTCACCTTGCATGAATTTTGGAAGGAGCATTTCAATATCGTGATATGCATCCGACTCATCGATCTAGCTTGGCAGGAGGTTTCGAGGTGAACCTTGAATTCTTCGTGGAGGAAACTCTGGCCAGATGCCGTATCTGCCCGAGACTTCGAGGGATTCAACGTGGGCGAAGCTAAATCAGATTCAGAAACAGTTGCTGATCCTGAAACTGTTTTGCAACCAGATCTTGACGAGATTGTTGCACTCGGCAAGTCCATGGGGCTGGTCGTCGACGAGAACGACATCAATGACCTTCTTGAGGAGCACCAAGAGGAGCTTATGACGGATGACCTGAAGGAGTTGGAAGCCATGCAACATAACGTCGTTCAAGGAGAGTTCTCTAGCAGCGGCAAGGAGGAGGACGTCCCTATGACAACAGCAGAAATTAAGGATGTTCTAGCTGCTTTTCATAAAGTGCAATCATTTGTAGAAAAGAGACACCCCGAAAAGGCTTACACAGATCATATGCTTGCGCAGTTCGATGACGTTTGAAAAGCAGGCAGAAGCAATCTTCCTTGGATAGTTATTTTTTAGTAGTAAGCAAAGAGGAAGGTCCAAGTGATACAAAAAACAGAAAATTGGAAGTGGTGAAGAAATTGAAATTTCTTAAAAAACGTAAAGTAAAAAAGTAAAAGAAAAGTAGTGATCAGAAAAAGGCAAAAAAAAAAAAAAAAAAAAAAAAAAAAAAAAAAATTTGATTTTAAGTTTTTCGTAAAGTTAAGTGTTAATGTTTTCTGCCATTTGTTAATGTGTTTCGTAAAGTTTGATGTTAATGTTTTCTGCCATTTTTAATGTATGCCACTTTCGGAGATCGCCTCACTCGAAAGGTAAGGTTCCAAATTTTACTATATGTATATGTATGTACATGTACGTACAGTATTTCTTGTACCCTGCACACTAATACACTTTATTTACAGGTCAGGCACAGTTATGTTAGTATTGAATGGTCCAAATTGTTGTATTTCATTGTTTATTGGTCAATTTAGCTTTATCATAAAATTTACTGTAGTGTTTTTGTAGGGCTTGGAATGAATTAGGCAATTTACATGTAAAACATAGTTCGAGATACGAAAAAATTAGGTTATGAAGGCCGCTTCGGAATGGATTAATTTCAAATCCTGAGGCAGTACTGTACCTTCTAGCATTGCTGAAAATTACAAACCTTTGTGAAGGTATTTTTCAATAATTGAAGCATCAGGTAATATTGCAGAAAGTTTTGCTGGGAAAGGAAAGGACATTAGTTGATGAGAATGAAGGAGTACTTAGTTTATTCATAGCAACCCCATCAGTCATATTTCGCCAACTTTGCTTTTTGTGATGGTCCAAAGACTCGAATTGTTTTACCCTCAAAAGAAGAGCTTTCTCTTGTGACACCAGTGCTGCATAGACATTCAGGCATTATCCACAACCACTTCATGTTTTGTGGCTGCCAAACTGGTAATAACTTGGTAAAGTGCTCATAAGCTTGCTTTCTTTAGTTGTATTCATTGGATATATCTTTTTATAGTCATAGTATTCATTGGATATATCTTTTTATAGTCATACAGGCAGTCCCCAGTGTATGGCAGGGGTTCCATTCCCTGATAGCCCAGTGTAACCTGAAAATCGTTGTAAACTGGAACATCTTTATAATAATGAGGATAAATGGCGCATATGGCACCATAAGCACTGCAAAACTGGGTTACAGTGCCATAAAACCATTTCTGCACCATAGAATCAGGTCAACTGTGAGCCAAACGCCGTAAAGTTGGAACTCTGTTAACTGAGGGCGCCATAACCCATGGACTGCCATATTTTTATTTTGATAGGTTTTAGACCCCATAGTGGGGTAGGGTAGTGCTGTCAGTGCATATCATGTGGTGAACTGTAGGCATTACCAAAGGTTCTTTGCAGTGTGTTTTTGGCCCTTTACTGCAACCCCTTTCGTTCCGTTTATTGTACGTTCTTTCATATTCTCTTGCTTCCACCCTCTCCTAGCAATTGATTCATAGTGCATCTGCAAGGTTTTCTTCCTGCTACTCTTTTCAGACCTTTTACTGTCAATTTCTGTTTCAGTGCTGAATGACCTCATAGGTCCCAGTGCTTGGCCCTTGGCCAAAATTCTATATTTAATTCAATTCAGTAGGTTTTAGAATTTTTCTGTACTCTCGTATTAGTAAACATAAATCTTGAAGAAAATGTCACAATATAAATACGTACTGTAAAGTATAGTATACTTGATATTTTGCCAAATTTTCTAGTTCATCAGTAGCTAGTTGTAAATAGTTATTACAAGTCTCTGTTTCTTGTACACCATACATCACTCCTCAGCCAGAGTGTATGGAACATTCAAGGATCGTTCAATTCTAACTTTTGTGGGTATTCAGACTTACATTTAGCCAGTATTTTTGCCCGTTTATTGCTAACTGGAAACTGCCTGACATTTTTCAATAGTTAACTAGCAGAGGCAGTTTTTTGCTCATCTTTACCCATTTTTTTGTTTTTCCACCAAGTGAAGTACGTATGTATAGGTTACTGATATTTCTTTGTTGTTTTTTTTTTATTAGTTTATTTTCATTGTATATATTTTATTTTTTCTCATTGCTATTTTCCCTCATTCTCTACTTATCTGATTTAACAAAGGAAAAACTTGCACTGAAAGGTTAACCTGATAGGTAACAAGTAAAAGGAAAGCAATAGAAGTACAATATGAAAAAACAAATGAGTAAAAAATTATCAAAATTATATTTAATGAATCATATGAGTTAAAAATGACAAATTTTTTAATCAATTTGTATTTTTCATAGCTAACAAACCTGAAGTCTTAAAGATAGGATAATCCTCAAGTGCTAGCTGGAAACCAGTTAAAAACAATCAAAGATTGTAAAGCGAGGAATCTGTGGCATCTGGCAACTCGTGCATACGAGGTTGATGTTGGTCACTGACCAGGCTTAGGTATGCATGCTCATCAACAGCAAACCAACACAGCACATCTAGATGAGGTAGGGGAAAGCACTCCTGTCCACTACAGTCAATGCAAGCAAGAGAGTGCACTGTCAAAATTTGCAGATACTATACTGATTACACAAAACACTACATATACTTATATAGCATGATGCACTTGAAAAAATTTAACACATACACAGCTAAAAAGAATACTGGCTTCAATTTAACATTGTCAAGGGAGCAAGAAAACTGTATAATAAATGAGAGTATCATAGGATTAGTTAGCACAAACCACTAAAATATAAAACACAGTAGTATTAACAATGGGTTGCAAAGGACACTGAAAGGCCATTAAAATAAATGACCAGTAAGTAGAATATATTAGTTACTTTAACAAAATTGATTGATAAGGGTAGGATAGCAGGAATGTTAAAATATGAAAATTACAGGCAGTGAAAAGGACATAACTGGAATAGAAAAGTATAAAGTATATACTACTACATATTAAGAAAAATGAACTTCTTGAAAGCTCACTTAACTGAATAATAATGGGACGTTACACTGAAAGGTTAAGGTTCATACATGATAGGTAACAACTTAAAGGAAAGCAAGACAAGTACAGTTACTAAAAAACCTAAATAAAAAATTATCAAAATTGTATTAAATGAGCTTGATGGTGCATGCTACGCTGCTCACATGTTGGCCTGCCACTGGTGTAGTTTGCACAGTCAATACAAAAGAGTATGAACTTACATACTTGACACTCCACATTTCACACTGGGGCAGACAAACCAGATCCACTCAGCTTTTATTATTATAGTTAAATTATAAGAATTATAAAATTAAAAACCATCAGTATACCCAGAACTTACAAAACAGATTGTTTAATTTTTCCTAATTCTATTTATATCCTGTTCACTTCATGCAATTTTTTTTTTATCTTTTGACATTCTTGCTATCCTACCTTTATCAATCAATTTTGTTAAATCTAAGTTGTAATATATTGTAACTGGTAATTTATCTTAATAATATTTCAATGTCTTTTGCAACCCATTGTTAATAATGTATGTTTTTAGTTTTGAGTGGTATGTGCTAACTAATCCTATGATATTATCATTTATTATAGTATATATTTCTTGCTCCCTTGATAAAGTCAAATTGAAGCCAACAGTCTTTTAGCTGTGTATGTGTTTGTCCCAAGTGGATCATGATATATTTATAGGTAATGTTTTGTGTAATCCGTACATTTGCAAATTTTTACAGTGCACTCTCTTTCTTGCATTGACTGTAGTGGACAGGAGATTTTTTCCCTGCCTCATCTATATATGCTATGTTGGTTTGCTGTAGATGAGCATGCTTCCCTAAGATCATGTGGTACCTGCTCATTCACTTACCTTGGCTACCCAACAGGTTGTCATTGGCAGTGGTTAGTTCTTCCCTTTGGGCATTCACTAACTCTTCCAGGTTCTCACCACTCACTTCCAAGCCCATGGACTTCCCCAGAGACACAATAGATTCCCCAGAGACACATAGATTCCACAACTGGCATAGGGCCGTTAGGGTCCGCCTCAAATCCTTCAAAATCCTTCTCAAGTTAACACTGACCACAATTTTCTCCAAGCAGATTTCATTGTCCTGGAAGTCACTCCCTGCCAAGCCTTATCATAAGACTTATGCAGCTAAAAATATTGAAGTGATCCTTCCAGAACTGTCTTAGGGTCAATTCAGTGTCTGAGGTCACTTCAAAGCACCTTTGGAACAATGCCTTTGTGTAAAGTTTCTTGAAGTTCGAGATGATTTGCTGGTCCATGGGCTGGATGTGAGGAGTGGTATTAGGGGACAAGAATTTATCAGTGGTGAATTTATATTCATCCAACAACTGGTCTTCCAAGCCAGGAGGATGCCCAGGAGCATTGTCCATTACCAGGAGGCACTTGAGGGGCAACTGATTATCCTGGAGGTATTTTTTTTTAAAGGGCCAAACACTTCATTGACCCACTCAATGAAAATTTGCCTCGTGACCCATGCCTTTTTGTTTGACCTCCACATCACAGGCAATTTGTTCTTAAAAACAATGTTTTTCGTAAATAGTTGGGGAATTTCAGTGATATGCTAGTAGGAGCTTCACTTTGAAATCCCTACCGGTGTTTCTACAGAACAAGAGAGTTAGCTTGTCCTTCATAGGCTTATTCCCTGGCAATAAACTTTCCTCCTGAGTGATGTAGGTCCTCTTTGGCATTTTTTTTTTCCAAACAGGCCTGTTTCAAAACAACTGAAGACCTGTTTAAGGAGGAATCCTTCAGCCTCAAGATATTCCTTGAATTCCTGAATGAATTTTTTGGCGGCATGTTTATCGGAACTCGCAGCCTCCCCGTGCCGTATGACACTATATATCCCCGTACACTTTGAATTTTTCAAACCAGACTCTGCTGGCCTTGAAATCACTAACAGCAGCACTTGTTGTTGGCATTTTCTTACTTAGATCAGCATGCAACAGCCTAGCCTTTTCACAAATGATCGCTTCAGACACACTATCCCCCACTAATTGTTTTTCATTTATCCACACTAACAAAAGCTTTTCTACATCTTCTACTATTTTCGATCTCTGTTTTGTTAATAAAGTGACCCCATCGGCAACATCAGCTGCCTTAATTTAGTTTTTTGTACATGAACTTTCCTGCCAGATATATACTTAGCTTACGTCTCTGACGTCACGACAGAATTCAAAACTCGCGGCAAATGCGACAGGTAGGTCAGGTGATCTACCCCACCCGCCGCTGGGTGGCAGGTGTATGAACCAATCCCCCTTTCCAGTCATAATTTTTCTGTCGCCGGTGTCGACTACATCTGTTGTCGATACCTCCTGATTTTGGATTATTACTCGTTTTCGCCCTGGATTGTTTCATCGGACTTTTGGTGAAGTACCTGCTCCTTGGCTTGGCATTTGCGATTTGTGGACCGGTTTTGGATTATTCTTTTGATTATTCTTGGAATTTCATTATGTCTGATTTAGAAATTAAGGAATCAACTATGTTCAGAGTTTGTTCTGTTAGCGATTGTAAGGTGAGGCTACCGAAAGCTGCGGTAGACCCTCACACAGTATGCATGAGGTGTAGGGGGAATGACTGCTCATTTATTAACCCTTGTAATGAATGTGGTAATTTGAA
Source organism: Macrobrachium nipponense (assembly GCF_015104395.2). Taxonomy (NCBI): domain Eukaryota; kingdom Metazoa; phylum Arthropoda; class Malacostraca; order Decapoda; family Palaemonidae; genus Macrobrachium; species Macrobrachium nipponense. The sequence goes on along the minus strand of NC_087203.1, from coordinate 76,003,628 downwards.
TGAAGAAGAATGGAAGGCGCTTTCTCTTATGTAAGAAAGCTTGAGAAGGACAAGGTTAGGAAAGCTTCATCTAGGAGTTCTAGTAGGTCTCGCGCTAGCGAGTTTGAAGTTGATAACCCTGTTGTAGACGTAGCGCCTTTACCAGTTTCAGCCCCTGCTTCCTGCACCGAACCCGAAGATGCGCCTTCGGAGGTGGACACTATGAGAGCCACTATTCGCAGCATGGAGCTGAAAATTAAAGTGCTAGAAGGTAAGAGTGATAGCAATTTGTGCAGTGATCCCAGTGCAGTGGAGGGTGCGTCTGATCGGCTCCCTAATGCTTCTAGGCTAGACCTCTTCCAGACTCCCAGACCCAGTGGAGGAGGAAAGTCGAAAGCCGCAGGAAGGTTAGGGAGAACCCCCACCGGTCAGGCGTCCCCTCGGTAGCGCCTGATGTTCGATCCCAGGCTACCTTGGATCGCGCCAAGAGAGAAGTCTTACGGCAATGCTTCTCGTCTTCGCCTTCTCCTTCGCCCAAACGTGGTTGGAGCTCCTCGGAAGCTTCTCGGCCGTCGAAGAGAGCCTGGCAGGCTTCTTCCGCTCTCCCCTCCAGCCCTGAAGTTTTTTCGGAAGATCCTGGATTGGATGTGAAGAAACCGAGGATTTCTTTGGAGTTTCGCTCTCCTAGTAAGGATCGAGCTGCGTCTCCCGTGAAGGACTTTGTTAAGTCTCCTACACGTGTGTTGGCTAGTCTGCAGGCGCAGATTACGGCTCTGGCTGACTCTTTGATTGTGACTTCTTGTCGTAGGAAGGACGTCTCGCTCCCGGTAAAGAAGTCCAGGCGCTCTTCTCCAGGTTTACGCTATTCGTCAGTAACCGCCCTCTCTCCAGGAGTGGATCGTAGTACGAGGCGCTCTTCAACGGACAGGCGCTCTCCTGCGGACATCATTTCTCCGTCGGACAAGGGGCAGGCTTCCCGTAGACGAGCCTCTCCTGACAGGCGCTCGTCTCGAGACAGGATCTCTCCCGCTGGCAGACGCCAGGAGCCTGGTAGGCGTTTTTCTCATGGTAGCCGCTCTCCTTCAGGCTTTCGCTCTCCTGTGACCAGACGCCCTTTGGTAGACAGGCGCTCTTCTCCTGTCAGCCGCCCTTCGCTTAGCAGGCACCAAGAGCCTGGTAGGCGCTCTTCTCCTTCAAGGCGCTCTTCTCCCGATTTTCGCTCTCCTCGAGTTAGGCGCAGGGAATCTGTCAGACGCTTCTCGCCTGGTAGGCGCTCGTCGCCAGAGATTCGCTCTCCTCGCAGCAGGCGCCAAGAGCCTGATAATCGCTTCCCGCATGACAGGCGCTCTTCGCCAGGCAGCCGCTCTCCTTTAGACAGGCGCCAGGAGCCTGATAGACGCTTTTCGCCTAATAGGCGCTCTTCGCCTAATAGGCGCTCTTCGCCTAATAGGCGCTCTTCGCCTAATAGGCGCTCTTCGCCTGATAGGCGCTCTTCGCCAGATTTTCGCCCTGCGTTCGTTAGGCGCCAAGAGCCTAGAATACGCCCTCATCCTGACAAGAAGGAGTTTTCAGGCAGAAGCTCAACGGAAGTTATAACTTCCCCGGTTAGATGTCAGAGTTCTTCCAGACGTTCTTCCAAGGATGGACTCTCGGCTGAGGACAAGACAGCCTTTCATCGTAAGGATCGTGAAGGATCTTCGGCGGAAGAAGAACAGGATCCCTGGAAGAAGAAATTCCTAAAGATTCCTCCGTTTCTTCATACAAGCGTTTGACGGACCTGTTGCTTCAGGAATTTGGAGACGCCCTTTCTCCTGTCGCCCCGCCCTCGCCTCTTTCGTTATTTTCGACTTCGAAAACTTCGAAGGTTTCATCCTGTGTCAGGATGAAGCCGGCAATCTCTATGAAGAAGGCGCTTAGAGGTTTTGGTGAGTGGCTTCTTTCGAAGGAAGAGAAAGGGAAGACGGTGTTCTCTTTCCCTCCTTCTAAGCTTACTGGGACACTAGGGTTCTGGTATGAATCGGGAGAACCCTTGGGCCTCGTTCTTCCATCCTCGGCAGACTCGGACTTCTCTTCACTGGTGGATTCCTCTCGACGCTCTGCCCTCATGTCTGCTAAGACGACATGGGGGATGAATGAGCTTGACCACCTGTTGAAGGGAATGTTCCGAGTCCTGGAGGTGTTTAACTTCCTAGACTGGTCTTTGGGCGTTTTGGCCAAGAAGACGCAGACCCTGGATTCCATTTCTCCTGAGGATCTTATCAGTGTTCTCACGTGTATGGACAAGGCAGTGAGGGATGGATCGAGTGAAGTAGCTTCACTTTTCGGAGCGGGAGTGATCAAGAAGAGATCTGTGTACTGTTCGTTCCTGACGAAATCAGTATCGCATGCTCAGAGAGCCTCTCTCCTGTATTCTCAGCTCTCTCCTCAACTCTTCCCTAAGAAGATCGTTCAGGATGTTTCTTGTGCCCTTTCAGCTAAGGCTACACAGGACATGCTAGCCCAGTCTACCAGGAAGCCTCACTCTTCTTTCCAAGCTAAAACCAAGAGAGAGACTCCAGTTAGGCAGGAGCCCTTTCGAGGAGTCCCTCCTGCCAGAGCTTCTTCCTCTAGAGGATCTAGACCCACTAAACGAGGGAAGACCTTCTCTAGATCCATCAGAGGGAAGAAGTAGGATTCAAGTTCTCCAGACATCAGTGGGTGCCAGACTTCTGAAGTTTGCCGACGTCTGGGCCCAGAAAGGGGCGGACAACTGGTCACTCTCGATTGTCCGCAAAGGCTACCTCATTCCCTTCATATCAAGACCTCCGTTGACGACAACTCCGAGGGAGTTGGTAGCCAAGTACAAGGACCCCATCATGAATCAAGCCCTCTCTCTAGCAGTAGATCTTATGCTGGAGAAGGAGGCGATAGAACTAGTGAAAGATCCTCATTCTGCGGGTTTTTACAACAGACTGTTCCTAGTTCCCAAGAGCTCAGGAGGATGGAGACCGGTTCTGGATGTAAGCGCCCTGAATGTCTTCGTAGAAAAAAGGAAGTTCGCCATGGAGACAACTTCTTCAGTGTTGGCGGCTCTTCGTCCAGGGGACTGGATGGTGTCCCTAGATCTTCAGGACGCTTACTTCCATGTGCCTATCCATCCTTCTTTTCACGGAAGTTTCTGAGATTCATGATGGGAGGGAAGATCTTCCAATTCAGGGCCTTGTGCTTCGGCCTTTCGACAGCCCCTCAAGTTTTCACAGGTTTAATGAAGAGAATGTAGCGCAGTGGCTACATTTGGAGGGAGTGAGGCTGTCTCTCTATCTAGACGATTGGCTGATCAGAGCAAGCTCACAAGAAAGATGTCTGGAGGACCTACAAAAGACACTGACTTTAGCAAGTTCGTTGGGGCTTCTGGTGAACTTCCAGAAGTCACAATTAATCCCCAGTCAAGAGCTGATATATCTGGGGATTCGGATGGTTTCTTCGGATTTTCGGGCATATCCATCACCAGAGAGGATTGCTCGTTGCCAAGAGAAACTAACGACCTTCCTAGAGAAAGATGCATGCACAGCGAGGGAGTGGATGAGTCTGTTGGGGACACTTTCCTCGCTGGAGCAATTCGTTTCTCTAGGAAGGTTGCATCTCAGACCTCTCCAATTCTTCCTTTACCGGAACTGGAGGTGTCTCTCTCTAGACCTGGAATTCTCCTTCAGGATATCAAAAGGAATCAAGAAGGACCTTCTGTGGTGGACAGATCCTCTCCGATTTGCAGAAGGTCTGTCTCTGTACATGCCAAACCCGAACCAAGTATTGTTTTCCGACGCGTCGGAGACGGGTTGGGGTGCGACCCTAGGGTCAAGAGAAGTGTCAGGCACCTGGGAGGGGGAACAGGTGTCCTGGCACATCAACAACAAAGAGTTGATGGCAGTGTGGTTGGCGTTAAAAGCCTTCGAGCCCCACGTCCGAAATGCTATAGTTCAGGTCAACTCGGACAACACCACAGCCTTGGCTTACATAAGAAAGCAGGGGGGGACACACTCTTTCTCCCTGTACGAAACAGCGAAGGACTTGCTGTTGTGGTCTCAGGCAAGGAAGATCGTTCTCCTCACCAGGTTCGTACAGGGAGAAAGGAATGTCAGAGCCGATCTCCTGAGCAGGAGGAATCAAGTGCTCCCATCGGAGTGGACTCTGCACTCAGAAGTTTGCCAGGACCTGTGGAGGTTATGGGGCAGACCTCATATCGACCTTTTTGCGACAGCAAAGAACAAGAGAATAGACCTCTACTGCTCCCCGATCTCGGACCCAGGAGCAGTGTCAGTCGATGCTTTCCTTCTAGACTGGAGAGGTCTGGACGTCTATGCTTTTCCTCCATTCAAGATTCTGAGTCAAAAACACTCAGAAAGTTTGCAGCCTCGGAAGCGACAAGGATGACGCTGGTAGCTCCATTCTGGCCGGCCCAAGATTGGTTCACAGAGGTACTGGAATGGCTGGTGGACTTTCCAAGAGCTCTTCCACAAAGAGTAGATCTGCTCAGACAACCCCACTTCGACAGGTATCACAGAAACCTCCCCGCTCTCAATCTGACTGGCTTTCGACTGTCAAAAGTCTTGTCAGAGCGAAGGGGTTTTCAGCTAAGGCAGCGAAGGCTATCGCATCAGCTAGAAGGCCCTCTACCCTTAGTGTCTACCAGTCGAAGTGGGACGTCTTCGCTGTTGGTGCAGAAACCAGAAGCTTTCCTCTTCCAGTACCTCTGTGACCCAAATCGCAGATTTCCTGGTTTTTCTCAGGGAAAAATGCGGTCTTGCAGTTTCGACCATCAAAGGATATCGGAGCATGTTAGCAGCTGTGTTTAGGCACAGGAATTTAGATATCTCCAACAACAAAGATCTACATGATCTGCTAAGATCTTTTGAAACTTGCAAGAAACCCTCGTCTCAAATTCCGAGCTGGAACCTGGATGTGGTTCTTCGTTTCCTGAGGTCCTCAAAGTTCGAACCTCCCCAGTCATCTTCTTTCAAGGATCTTACGAAGAAGGCTCTGTTTCTTTTGGCTTTAGCATCTGCCAAGAGAGTTAGTGAGCTTCATGCTCTAGAAGGAAGGGTAGGTTTCAAAGGAGATTCCGTGATTTGTTCCTTCCTTCCTTCTTTTCTAGCTAAGAACGAGAACCCCTCAAATCCGTGGCCAAGGAGTTTTTGAGGTTCCAGGCTTAGCTCCCTGGTAGGGGAAGAGCCAGAAAGAACTCTTTGCCCTGTGAGGACTTTAAGATACTACCTCCAGCGGAAGAAGTCTCTTAAGGGCATTAAGGACAGACTTTGGTGCTCTGTAAAGGATCCCAGTAGACCATTGTCTAAAAATGCTTTGTCCTTCTTTATTAGAAGCCTCGTGAAGGAAGCACATTTGGCTTGCGGTGAGGATCACTTCAAGCTTTTGAAAGTCAAGGCTCACGAGATAAGAGCCATTGCGACGTCCTTGGCTTTCAACAAGAATATGTCACTCCAGAATCTGATGAAAGCAACATTCTGGAGATGCAATTCAGTATTCGCGAACCACTACCTTAGAGACGTCAAGATTACTTACGATAAGTGCTTCGCGTTAGGCCCGTATGTATCGGCGGATTCGGTGCTGGGGCAGGGAGCTGAAGCATATCCTTTGTAAATTTTTTCCCCTATTGTTTGTATTGTGTTTTTATGGTTGTTTGAAAGAGGATGCGGGTAGGCATCTCTTTCTATTCGTATTGCTAACATTAGAATGGTTAGGTGATCTGTTTGTGCTAGAGCTCCCTGCATTGGTAGTGGTCAGGCTCTGTCATTTAAGAGGGCGAATCCCCATTGACATGATCCGACTTGGATTCTACTGAGTAAGTGGATATCAAATCCCTTCGGTAGACCCAAAGAGTCTTTTCAGCTGTAGGTCACGCCCTCGCTGTAGCTCTTCAGGCTTTGCAGACTAATAGACAGTAACTATGAAGTCTTCAGCCTTATCAGGTAAGAACCAAGGTTTGTTAGTATCCTACAACAGATGTTGTTTCCCCTTTTTCCTTGTTAGCTCTGTCTTTTTCCCTCCACCAAGGGTGTCAATCAGCTAAGTATATATCTGGCAGGAAAGTTCATGTACAAAAATGATATTGTTATTTTACAATAAAGTTTTGTACATACTTACCTGACAGATATATACGATTGATGGCCCTCCCAGCCTCCCCTCAGGAGACAGGTGGAAGAAAAATTATGACTGGAAAGGGGGATTGGTTCATACACCTGCCACCCAGCGGCGGGTGGGGTAGATCACCTGACCTACCTGTCGCATTTGCCGCGAGTTTTGAATTCTGTCGTGACGTCAGAGACGTAAGCTAAGTATATATCTGTCAGGTAAGTATGTACAAAACTTTATTGTAAAATAACAATATCATTTTCTTTGCTAGAACAGAATTGGTTGTTGACACTGACTTACCGTACATCCTGGCGAGATCACCAACACGTGCCCAACTTTCATACTTCGCTACAAGGTCTTTCTTGTATTCCATAGTATTTCTGGCCTTTTTTACCGTAAGACTGGCACTTGGACTTTCTTTGGTCCCATGATGGCTAGTTTGCAATCAGTTTCACTGGCAGAAATAGCACAAAACACGAAGAACGTGCGGTGATACGGACTGCTTGCAAGGTGATGCTCAATCAATGAGAAACAAAGGCAGAATGAGTCACGAAAAAAGACAGGATGCCTTGTTTGGGTGCTCAGTACGGGGCCCAGTCATCCCTTCATCCCTGGAAGGAGCGGTTCCAAGTGTACGAAATCCAAGGAAACGTACAAAACTCGATACAAAATTTCAGAAAAAGTCTACGAAAATTGAATCTTACGAAAACCAGGGCATACAAAAACTGAGGTTCCACTATAAAAGCTTTAAAACTTTTAAATTTACATAGAAAATTAAACAAACACTTTTATAGGGTTTTGCCATGTTTCTTGAGGATTCGCAAATGTTCGTTTGTTTGAAAAATTTGCATATGATAATTAGTTGTACTCCGATGAAAAGTTTGCACTATTGCGAATTCATGCAAATTCGAATCACATAAGATTGAGGTAGCATTACTGTATTGTTTATTATTTGGTAAATAATTACCTCTATGTATATTGTAATTGGTAATTTATGGCTAAAAATGCACTATATGGTACTAGGAATTAAGGTCAGGGTTTTAAGAGTATTTGCAAATTTTGAATTTTGCAGTGAGTTGTTGTCTATAACTCATAAAATTCAAGATACAGTTTCTTCTTTTGTTTACAAAAGATTGTAAATCTGGAGACCATGATATGGCCTGACTGTAATAGTATGGTTGATGGCTTGAAAAACTAATTTTGATATAACTTCACTTTTAACTTTGTTTATGAATTTACATTTTTTCTTTTCAGGAGAAAGAAAAGGCCTCTTTGCATCAGCATTTGCTGAAGCTAATCAGCATGTTAATTTGAAGCTTACAACTCTTCAGACAGTTAAGCTTTCCATCAAGAAAATTGAGTTTTTCCTCTCATACTGTAAAGAACACTCTTCAGTCATCTGTAATTTAATGCCATCATAGAGCTTTTTCTCCATAATTTATGAGATTTTGTCTGTGCTCTTATGAGGAGAAATGCCACAGATTATGGCTGCTAAAAGCTTTTATTCATGTGGCTTTATGTTTGTAAATGTAACCTTTTATATACTTAAGCAAGGATTGTTAAGTTAGTGGCACAAATCATGTCAGAATTTTCAGATAGAGAATGGTTGTGCTTCCATGATTTGTATAAAGAAATGGTATATTAATCAAGTATTTAATGGATGACTTTTAAGTGTAAGAGTGAATTCATGAGCTGCTATATGCTGTACTAAACCATTGTTTATACCATAGAATTCATGGTTCATTGCTGGAAAGTAGCTGGTACTTTTGGAAATTCATAAAGTGTACTTAACACATGGACACATCTAGTAGTGCTTTTTTTATGGATATAAGTATTACTAAGTGATTATTTACTTTTTCCTGTTATTTTTAAATTTTTAATTATTGTTATTCTTTGGGAAATATGCACAATTGTCTTTCATGTTGGAGTATTCATCAACCTGATCTGGAATTGGTCACTGAATCTTGGTAACAAGGTAGTAAGCTAGTGGTAGGAAGGTTAGTGGGGGTTTCCCATCACCAAATACTTATCTTTTTCCTTGTCTTCGTCTTCTCATTTCTGGGGGAAGAAGCTAGAAAGTTCCATTGGTTCAAGTGAGTGATTCTTTCTCCTTGTGGTTAGCAACAGTACTCACTTACCTGAGAGTAAGACATCTGCTGTCAGATGGTTCTTTGAGCATTTTTGTGAAGCGATATCTCCCCACACATTTCCAAAATATGATGGCTGTCTCCGAGTATGTATTCCCCAGTTAATAACTGTGTGTAGATGCTCAGAGAAAAGTTTGTACTACGTACCTTCCTGTTCAACACATGCATGATCCCTAGACTGTGTGCATACAGAGAGAAGGTCCACATGTGACAGGCCCCTGCTGTATGATAGTGTTGGGTATTTGGTGACCTATATGCATACAATCTTATTAACCCTTGGATGGTGATTAGTTCATCAAGAACTCCGGATAATGTCAAACACAATTACCAGATCATGCAAGCGCAACAGGGGTTTTGTACATGAAATGTTGCTACATTATGATACCACTGAGTATCATAATGAGCTGCATGCATGTAACTACACAAGCACTTTAGGTATTCTTGGTATGTCCAAGATTCATATTGTGTGAGTGCAGTAGTGCACTGAGGCTTGTTTGTAGTGCCTGATTAGGTTTCAACAGATCATGCAAAAGTCTATGGAAATGTGGACTGTGATTTTAGTAATTGCAAGTTAACTTCAACTCATACTGTGTGAAGTCTACGGGTTTGTGGATCACAATCTAAAGCAGTTATGATGTAGTCCTGAATTGTTATTTAGCAATAGGTACCACTAGATCTGATTGTTTGTAATCATGGTCTAAGAGCACTTACTAGGCCAGACTGGTGCGTCTGCCTCTTTTGCAGGAGAGGATCAGATTCTTACTCTGAGGCATCTGTAGTCTGGGGATAGTCAGTTGTTCTGACTGCTGTAGTTGCTGGCCACCTGCAGTGTCTTGGATCAAATGCTGAATTTCAAGGAATTATCAAATTTTAGTTATTAGCAGTTTTGAACTGTTTTATGTCTAAATAAACATATCCTGAAGCAATAATGCTAAACCAAATTTTTCTAGATTGGTTTATTGAAAGTTTTGTTCATTTCTTATATGACACTGTGAAACACAAATTGTGAAAAAGACTTGTAAAAAAGTCTGTATGAATAATTCAGGTTAGGATCAAGTAAGTTATGTACTGTATTGGACTTTTTTGTGTGTAAATAAACATATATATCTAGAAATGTTTTGGTTAAAAAACAATGTTTAGATTGGTTCTTGAACAATCTTGTTCATCGCTTGAATGGCAGATTGTAAAAAAACGTAAAAAAAGTATGAACGATCCTAGATTGGATCAAGTTTGAGGTATACATTATTTTGGATTGTTTTACATGTAAATAAACATATCTTGAAATTTTATTGCTAAAAGAAATTTTTAGATTGGTTAATGGACAACTTTGTTCATTGGTTTTACGGCACTGTGAATGACAGATTGTAAAAAAGCATGAAAAACAAATGTAAAAATAATTTATTCAAAAATAATTGTTCCCCATTAAAATATCCCATTCTCTCTACAGGACATATAGAGAGAATATCATTACGTATAATGATATAGTAATCTTGGGAGACAACACTAGAAACTTTTTCAAAAAACAAAGGGAAGGGACCATTAGGATCTTCTCCATCCAAGCTATCAAGATTATCCAGAATTTTCTTGACGTTCCTGTAAATGCAAATTTTGTAAGAATAGGATCAGGATGACAAGTATCAGGGAGATGGATATCCTTAGCTGATTGCTTTGCTTCAACAGCTTGATAAAGCAATTCAGCCTCCTCCCTAGGGCCATTAATCAATCTACCATCATATGTTAGTAGTGGTTGAATATCAAATGAGCCTGACCCAAAGATAGATGATGCCAATGTGGTCCACCACAGATGAGACTAAGTCCTTGAAGTTTATTCTTCAAGGAATTATTGTAATTTCACTTGGCTGTACGGTAAGTTCTGTTGTCAGCACGGCGAGACTCAAAAATCATACATAATTTTCAATTGAACCATTTTTCTCCCCTTGCATTGAATTTGGTCTGTTTTTCATGGTAAGCTCATCCACATGTATCATCAAACAATGGCTGGACATTTGTCCTAAATTTGATGAACTTTCTAGGGACATACATATCTTATATTTCATTTAGCTTCTTGGGATCTGGATCTGATATAACAACTGACATTTTAAGAGCCTGACAAGCTTCAGCAATGCGATCCCAATTGGCTCTGGATTTCAGCCACACCATTTTTCCAGCGTTGAATTAGGATTATATTTATTGACAAATATCTCTCTCTCTCTCTCTCTCTCTCTCTCTCTCTCTCTCTCTCTCTCTCTCTCTCTCTCTCTCTCTCTCTCTCTCTTCTCTCTCTCTCTCTCTCTAGGCCAAGGTTTACCTGTAAGTTCATTGAATCTGACATGAAAAATTTGTAGAACTACTGTGCAGACCATAGTATGTAAAGGATTAGGTAAGTGAAATTCCACATTTTTATTAAAGAATTATTACATATGTGATAAAATATCTGGCCATGACACTGTCAAAGGAGTCGTTAATCAGTCTAGGGCACCGTAAGGTGGATTGCGGTGCCCGTAGACGTTTGAATTTCAGTTATTGGTGAATTTTGGTTGCCGTCAACCTGCCTGTATGTACTGCATCAAACAAATATGAGGTAGGCTGTATTTCAAGCATCCTGTCTTGAGCTCCAGTTCATAACATGAATTCTTTTGATCATCCTTTTAAAAAGGGAGCACAGGGTGGGGAATAAAACCATAATCTGAACCCTTTTTATAATATTGACTAGATTTCATCCTCTTCGGACTTGTAAAAGTCATACTTGCTTCTCTGAGGTTTCCCTGTAAGAGTGAGAATCCAGACACTTCTCACTAGGGCTCAGATCCCTATCATTATGGCATCATTATACCAGATCTCTATTGACTGGGAACATGAAATTTCCAGTTGATGATTCATCTTACCAGTGTGTTGAGAGACTATTTCTCACCTAAAGTGTGAGTGACATATGTAAATGACAGTGGTTGTCTTTCTGTCAGAACAAATGACAAATTTTTAAAAGTACTTAATGTTTTTCTTAGGTGAACAAGTCAGAGCCTTTTACCATAATCCCACCTCAGCCACCCTAAGATTAGTTCTTGATGTTTCACCAGTTAAGTATTTGTTTCCAAGCTTCAACAATGGATTCCAGTTCATGCTGAGGAATGCTCCTGCATAAAAGACTTGTGTTTGTATACCCAGGAAATGTGTTATATTTATGTGAAATTAAGTTGCTTTAGCATTATTCTTTTAACTGTGCTATCATCTAAAGTATTTTTACTTCCATGGGATTTTCCTGATATGGGGAATGATATTCTGCTTAGTAGATATATTTTCTGTGGCTGTTGATATTGTAGGAAGGCTGATGGGAAGTATTTGGTATCAGAACACAGTTTTTAAGTAAAGTACAACAGTGTTTCAGAGATGGTAGATTAAATTGGAGTGTTTTGTATTTATATGTTAGTTGATTTATAATTTGAAAAACATCATTGTAGACTTTCCTCTAAAAATAATTTATATCCTAACATATAATGTGTTTCCCAGTAATTTATCCAATTACTTATAATTAGTATAGATCTACACATAGTCACAAATATTAATAGGGTATCAGAATTTTCAGAATTGTATGAGAAATATGTAGGTTTAGGTAGATGTAAAACCACTCATAATTGTGATGTTAGGCTAGTTACAGATAGTGATTGGAGATAAGTAGACTTAAGAAACAAATATGATACAGTATCATTTATGGATTTTGAATCAGTTGAAAGTTCAGGAGTCTTTGGATTTTAATATGACCTTTTGGTTCATGAATAGAGTATTTTTCTGAAAGAATAAGCACTGCTGTTTGAAAAAATTGTTTAGTATGATTAGTAGTGCATCTCAAAGCACTCTTGCATGCAGAAGTGTTCCCCATTTTAAAGTGCAGTTTTAAGAGTGTGTGTATGGCTCCTAACTGTTGATGTGTATTTTGTTGACCTCCACTGAAAAAATAAACCCCTCCCTGCACAAAAGCTTATTCTTTTTTGGTCCAACAGGTATGATATTAGTTTTATGACAGGAGAGCATTGGGTTACTATTGGCAAAATTTAAATAAAATTATTGCAAATTCTTAGCAAACCCATTCTGTCTTCTTTGGTTGCAACAAGATTAGGTTCTCTCTTTGTCCATTTTACAAATAAATTTACAAGAGAGGGCTATTTTCTCTAAATTTCTCTTCTATTTCTGCTGACTAAGATCTTAGGGCATCAGTGTGACTCCATTTTGCTTTTCATTAATATTATAATTTTATTATATGGATTACAATTTTGATACTGAGTTTTTGACACACAGCCGTTGTTTTTTCATTAGCCGAGTACCACATTGGAGGGTCCTGGAAATTATGGCAAAAAGACATAAGTGCATGATAACCTATACCAAATAGAAATTCAGATGTAAAATAGACAGCAGATGTTGATAGAGAATTTTACACTTAACTCCATTTACTCTCTCAAGTTTCACAAACTTTGCTTCTGAAATTTAGTCCAGCTGCCTTGCTTCTGCAGCAGTTACTGTACAATTCCTATCCCCTGTGGTTATGGATTCACCTGTCCCTATTATTCTGTTTGCAATGCCTGGTCAAAGGAAGCCAATTTCTGGAAATAAATCAGTCTTATTCCAAGCTCTTGCATGCCCCTTTCCCTCACAGGGCTTGGGTTATTGGATTGTCCATCCTAAAAGTTTTACCTATTTAAAAATGACAAAAATATAAAAAGAAAGCTTTATACACTATAATAACTTCAATACAAGAATACTTCAGGTGTTTACAGCACTTTCAGTAAAAATATTGACACGCCACTAATCAAAATTTGTTGGTCATTGATAAGAATGGAATTCTGAAACATTTATTGATAAAGAATTTGGAAAATACATGAAAATATGAGTAAATATAACTGTGGTGGAAGATATAGTATTGGCAGCATGTAGATTTCCAAACTTGCCACAGTTGCACACACATTTAGATGAGGCACTTCATCTGTTTTTTAAAATATGGTACATACCCTTTAAAAAACTTTATGTGAATTTTACTGTCACATTGTAGACATAGATGCAATAATTTTAAAATAGAATTTAACACTTTGTGGAACAGAGATTTAGTTTGTAAATTGGCTTGTTTTCTTAGTTTTGGAAGACAACAAACAAAGTTATTGTAAGATTTTATGGATACAACTACCATTCTACACTTCATTTAAAAGTACACATCCCTACCACCATGAGAAACTTTAGAAGCCAGTTACCAGAGTCAGATCCATAGTATCATTTTTCTGTTGTAACTGGGAAATTCAGGCACTTGTTGAATCTTTGGAAATCTGATGAAACTGTTTCGAATTTTGTGGTACTCAGTAGATTGCTGTAGCAATACAAAAATATGCAGCCAGTTATTAAGTTCTTGCTTATTGTATCAGTGTTATTATTTACTTCTATATTTATTCTTCTTCCAGTTATCTCAAAGTACAGGGGCATTACTGCTTAAAGAATGCTGGCAATTGCACAGGAGCTGTAATTATTTTAAAAATAGCAATACAGTAGTACTATTAATCCTGTTGTATAGTAACAATGGTATTGCATTATTTTAAAACCCTTTCTGCCTGCATTATTTTGAACATGATTTTGTAGGCAATGGCGATTGTCGGTAAAAAAAATCATGTGTATTATCAGAGGGGAAACTGTAATGTGAATGATTGCATGTGATATCTTGAAACATGTGTCTAAGACATATAATTTGGCAGATACTGAGATAGGTTTAGATGAAGATTTGAATTGTTTGGCCCTTGAAGATTACCTTTTGAAAAGAAAAGAGTAATAAAAAGTTGAGGTTTCAGTAATCACTATATTTTTAGTTTAAAATAATTTCTGAGATATGGGCTAATTTTTGTAGGATTTATTTTGGTTGTCCATCATTCTCAATGATATTTTCTGTGCTATTACTTTCACGTTTACAAATCCTGGCTAGCATGCTGTGTATCTGAAATAGTTACTGAAATTTTTATTTGTAACGACTGTGTATACCAGGAAACTTTCCATCCATCTCACTTGCCTCTTTCTTCCTAGCTGTTTATCTTCAACTTCATCTTGCTGTAATTTCCACCTAACATATAACAACAAGCAATTCGAGCAAACCCTGTTAGACCCTTCGGTTGTGATTCAGTGATCTCATGAAAATATCTAATGATCAGTAAATAAATGGAATTCATCAGGATTAGTATTTAGGGAGAGTTTTTAAGGTTACACAACAAATACAGTTTAATAAAAAACAACCATATAGATTTAATGAATCGACTAACGGTGCTGTGCAATAGCCATATTTGCTAGGCTGTAATTTGTAATCTTGGTTGGGGCATTTAGTATTTTACTGGGGCTTAGTCTGAAGTTGATTCCAGGAGCCTGACTAAAATCTTAAGAAATCAGAACAAAGTTTCAAGTCTTGCATTTGAGAACAGGTACAGTAATTTGGTTTGGGTGAAATAATCACTAAAAGTTATCTCCCCAAATAATCACTAAAAGTTATCTCTCAGTTCAGTACATAAGTGTTCATGACAGATTGTACACATACTTTCTAATTTAGGAACTTGTCATGCTGGATCACACCTGGTTTTCATGATGTGTTCCCTTCTGATGAGTCTTCCAAGATGTTTTCACCAGGCTCAGGTGATTCAGATCTTGAAGTCTGTTCGACTTCTGGAGTGCGAAGGCAGAAATCGTATTGTGTGTGTTTTGATATAAATGTCAGGAAGTCTTGTTTACTGCACCCGTAGCTGGCAAGAGGAAATCCAGCATACAACATCTTTGTCTTCTGGTAGATCTGGCAAAAAACAGAAATATAGGAACATGTATGTAGTACTATATATTTATGAGATTGTTGATTTAACTTTATTTATTTATTCTTTTCTCAGTTTTATGATTTTTTGCATAGGGTCCTAAAGGCATCTTATTTTGTTCATGAAGGGGCTCTTGCATATTTGAATAATACATACTGTATTAATAAATATAATTAATTTAATTTAACTTTATTCATCTAACAGTTAGATTCTAACTTGCTGAAAATGGTTGAGCAGAAGTTACTCATAAGTGATATGAAAATCAGCAATTTAATAATATAAAAAATATCAAAAAGTTTCTATGATACTTTTATTTAGCTGAATGACTGATTTTTCTAATTTTCATTCCTTTATCTGCATATTATTTAAAATAAGAATCAGTTACTGCATATTTCAAGGAAGACGGGATTTTTCATGAATCTCATTTAATTTAATCAAAAGATCCCTATTCTGTTGTAGTAATTCAAACATACTGTATACACATTATACACAAAAAATCAAGATAAAATTATTAAGGTAGTAGAGTCCTTCATAATCATATTTCCAAGGCAGAATTAATGGAAATCATGTAAGAATGACTCACTCACCAGAACCATACCAACTTTGACCTGACCATTGTTGAGAATGGTGCTTGGCACTGCTTTTCTATCATTCTTCCTCTTGGATTTTGGCTTGGTAAGTTGGTACTTAATGAAAGCTATTGATGGCTTGCTAGGGCTCTGCAGACATGGGCGAAGTCCTGGCAGATTCTGAGCTGTGTAAACAGCCTCAATAAGGGATTCACCACCCACTACCACAGTTCCAAGACTGGAAGTAAGGTAATGAAAATGGATCAGTTTTATTTTCATTTTTGTAAGTACATTATGAATAATTATGACTTGTAGAAAATCTTTACTAAGGGCTTATGCAACCACTAATCCCTAGCCTGGGGGAGAGGAGGGTTCAGTGTGCAGTTAACAACCCAGCCATGTTTAAAAATAAAATGCTGAAATTGGCAATGGACCTTGGTAATATGGTGTAAGCAGCAATACATCACGATGAGCCCTGAGAAGCTGAGAGTCAGTCAAAGGCTTTATAAGAACAACCATACGTGAAGATATCCACTAGAGCTAGGTCATTAAAATTTCTGCAGTACAGGATTTTTGACAGGCACATGTTTGTTTTGGCATACAGAAATGATACTACCGCATTAATTTACAAAAATAGAGTTTGTCCATGTGTAATTTCCTAAAATTATTCCAACCAGAACATCTAGAATTCAGTGAATAACTCATATCTTTGCAACCTATGACTGGATGCTTAGTTTTCTTTATGAGTACTATAGAATAATGTGCATATAAAAACCTATATACTGTACAGTATCTAATTAGATCGATAAGTTGATGTATTGTAAATCAGTCTGACTTGGTCTCAATAAAATGAAAATTTTATTTTATTTTCAGATTGTTTTAATCAACTGTACTGTCATTTCTGAACTGCTGTTGAAGTACTTACAGAATTTTACTGTATGTTTATTTGCTTATTTTTATCAGTTAATTTCTTTTTTATATGTTGTATACTTCTCACTTCAATTTTTTTTCAATTAAACATATACTTTCTATTTTGTAGACACTTTTCTAGAAACTTAAAGGCCTTTATTGCATGTTCTTAATAAATGTGTGTTCTTGTTGAATGATAATATGTAATAATAATAATAATAATAATAATAATAGTATTTTGGAAGGAGACCCTCTTGTAGGCATGTTTTGTTAAAAATGACTGCTGTGGATCAGGAGGAAACGTTGCGTTGGAGAGAGAGAGAGAGAATTATATAAGCAATAATAAATCAAATGACTCAACCGAATTTTACCATGCCCTTTGGTGCGTTGCTCACCAGTCTAAGCAACAACGAGAAAGCCGTCATCAGAAAGATAGAGAAGACTCTTTGCAAGATTAATACGTAGTGCTGAAGCAGCGGTCATTTTTAACAAAACATGCCTACGAGAGGGTCTCCTTCCAAAATATACAAACATCAGGCTGCACGACCCCACAGTAAGAAATGAAGAAAGGACCAGGGACTTTAGAACATCCCTCCTACAGCGGCAACTACGGGAGAAGACTGCCGATATGAAGACCCTGAAGGAGGAACATCACCGCCTGAGAGAAGAATGGGCGGAAATACGTGCTGAAGCTGTCCGCCCTGATCCTGATGACAATACCAGACACGACACCCCTACAAGAGACCACCACCACCAACCAGACGACTGAGCGGAGGACCAGCGCGAGTCTCCTACCTACAAAGATATTAACACGCGCCTTACCTGCCTAAGCGAGGAAGACATGCGTAACTGGGTTAGGGGCGTAACCCGCAAACTTGTCGCCCTCAACGGCAGTAAGCTACGCATCCAAGAAAAGACGCAAAGGATATCAACCTCTCTGCATACCAGCCCACCCCTGAACAAAATGACTCGATTCAGCAGTTGGAAGCCAAGAAGATCCTGACAACGACGGACGCCCTTCAACCTCTTCTGCTAGCAGAGGCCCTTACGGACATTTACACCAAAGAGATGAAGGAGGCAGCCGCAGATCTGAAGAAGAGGGAAGACATCACCATAAGGCGTGCAGACAAGACAACTGCGTTCGTGCTCATCAGCACCTCGGAATACTTCGAGAAACTCGACCCCATCTTGTCTGATGTCTCCAAGTTCGAGAGACTTAAGAAGAACCCGACGAAAGACATCAAACACGACACCAACCGGGTCATCACAGCCGTGAATGCCGCTACAAATGCCACACACCTCCTGCCCATCCAAGGTGACTACAGCCTCGGCTACCTATACGGGAACGTGAAGACCCACAAGGAAGGCAACCAACTACACCCGATCATCAGCCAAACGCCTGCCCTGACTTACGCTCTGGCCAAACGCCTTAATAAAATTCTGACTCCATATATCCCCTCCAGGTACTGCCTCACCTCATCGGTGGAATTTTTGGAGAAGATCCGCGGTTCCTCCGGTGCGGGAACCATGGCGTCCTTAGACGTTGAGTCCCTATTCACCAACGTCCCAGTCAACGAGACGATAAGGATCATCATGGAGCGGGTATATAGGAATCCCGATATGAGACCCCCTAACATCCCAGGAGACTCTTTAAGAACCCTGCTGGATATCTGTACGAAGAGAGCGCCTTTCACCACCCACCGAGGACAGATGTAACGCCAAAAGGACGGCGTAGCGATGGGGTCCTCCTTAGGAGTCCTCTTCGCTAACTTCTACATGGGTGAAGTGGAAGAAAGGGTCTTCTCGCAACATAGATCTCCCCGCACATATGGACGCTATGTCGATGACATCTTCGTGCAAGCCGACTGCGAGGATGAGGTAGAAGCCCTTCGGCAGCAGTTCCTGCAGCACAGCGCACTCAACTTCACCGTCGAGTACAGCAGCAACGATCGGCTCCCCTTCCTCGACGGCCTTGTCACGAAGACGAATCAGAAGTTGGCGACTACCGTTTACACCAAAGCTACGAACCTTGGACTTTGTCTAAATGGAGATAGCGAGTGTCCTGCGCGGTTCAAGACCACCACCGTCAGGGCTTTCGTCAGGAGGGCCCTCTCGCACTGTTCGACATTTCAGGACACACACCTCAAACTCGACCGAGCATCCCAGATGCTAATTAACAATGGGTACTCGAATAAACTCGTCAACCGAGAAACACGAGCCGCCCTTGACAAGTGGTACATGACGGAGAAAGAGAGAAGGAACATTCCACCCCTGGAGGATATAAAACTTTTCTATAAAGCCATCATGCACCACCAATATGAGGAGGACGAAGCAGCCATGAAGAAAATAATAGAGGAACACGTCCGCCCCATGGAGGAAGGAAAGAGAGTGTCCCTCTTTATTTACTACAAGAATCGGCGTACGAAGGACCTCCTGATGAAGAACAACCCCTCCCCGCCCGTAAGAGACCCCCTAAAGTAGTCCAACATTGTTTACCGATACGTATGCCCCGCCCAAGGATGCCCTGGGATTTACATCGGCATGATGACAATGCGCCTGTCAAAAAGGATCTCCTGCCATGGCCAGGAGGGCGCCATTAAGCAGCACACCCTTGCAGTACACCAGAGAAACATCACAAGAGACGACATCATCAGGAATATTAAGATCATCGGGAGAGCACCTGACCCATGACGTCTACGTCTCTTTGAAGCGCTGCTTATCCTCAAACAAAAGCCTCCCCTTAATACCACCCAAGAAGCATTCCTGATACCGACGTGTGTGATGAGGACCACACCCCTCCCCCCAACGAAAGTACCAGCGCGCATGAAACAAACACCGGACATGAGAATAATACCAGGGGTGACGTCACTCAGGTAGAAACCAATCAAGAGGCTCCCAGTGATACCCCCCACCTGATAAGGTCTGCAAGACTCATAAACGCCCGCCGTATGAGTCACCTTCCCAGGAACCAATGAAAACCTGACCGGCCGGAGAGGTGCTCTGACCATACTCAAGAGCCCGCAACATCACAATATAAGAAGATGGACTCGCCACTGGAATTCAGTCCCTCAGCAGTTATTGCTTGATAATGTCCTGTGGATCAGGAGGAAACGTCGCGTTGGAGAGAGAGAGAGAGCGAGAATTGTATAAGCAATAATAAATCAAATGACTCAACCGAATTTTACCATGCCCTTTGGTGCGTTGCTCGCCAGTCTAAGCAACAACGAGAAAGTCGTCATCAGAAAGATAGAGAAGACTCTTTACAAGATTAATAGTGCTGAAGCAGCAGTCATTTTTAACAAAATAATAATAATAATAATAATACCATTAATTACTTTTTATTCCATTAACTTTTTATCTTTAATTTGGCCCATTTTTTAAATGTTCTAAACTTGAAGACCAGTGAGATTCAGTTACTCTTATTTGTTTATTTATTTATTCATTCATTTACATGTATTCATATATTTATTTATTTACCTATCACAAGTTAAGGGCCTTTACTCTACAGTCACCCCTCTTCTTTTATGTGTGCTTTGGGTAGGATTAAAGGGACGGATTATCTTTCCTGTCTCCACACAGGAATAGTAACCTAATAGGCCTTGAATATGATGCATGGTTTATTTAGATTCAAGTATTTCATTACTAACCTGTCAGCAGAGTTGGTAACAACAAGGACAATGAATCGATGGGATGGAGTAAGGGAGAGAAGGAGTACCAGCTCCTTCTCTGTGATAGCTGGGAGAGCACTTGGTGAGCACAGGCACCTTCTCCAGTAAGGACGAGAGGAGAGGAGGTTGTGTATGGTCTGAAGGTTAATGGAAGTCTTTTTCCCTCTGCTTCTGAAAAGAGAATGACAAAGAATTGCCACTGATATTCCCTGATTGCATTCCTGAACATCTCAGATTTTTAGTTTCAATAATTGAATGAATGAATCACAAAATTTTTAGCCGTGTAAAATCGAATACTAGGGCACCTTCAGGCACAGTGTGTTTAGTGAAAAGAGGGGGTTAGAGTGGTTGGGCAGCAAGAGAAGGGGATCCAGAGAATAAATGAGATGAAGCAGAAGGATCTAAAGGTGACATTAGTAATAGCTAGAGAGGGTGGACAGAAAGATGGAAGGAAGAAAGCAGGAATGGAGAAAAAAGTAAAAAACTATTATTGCTTAAGACAACCCAAAGAGCGAGTTGGAGTGGTTGGACAACAAAATAAAGAAATCCAGAAAATAAATGAGATCAAGTACAGACCACAAATAGACAGATGAAACTACTAGGAGAAAAGGCCTCAGTTGGACTAAGAAGTAATAATTAGAGAGGATGGACAGCAAGACAGATGAGAAGAGATGGGATGGAGATAAAGAAAAAAGTTGAAAAGTGGGTGCAACAGGGAGCCAGAGAGAAGAAGAAAAACCCTTTAGTAATGCCTGCAGTGAAACACATGAGGTACACTGACTGCACTGTCTCCCTATTCCCTATGAAGATCATGATCTTTGTATTATTTTATTCAATAAAAATAGCTTGAAAAGTGATATATTAAGGAATGCCATACAAAGTGACTTAATTTATTGGAGAGCTTTAGGTCTGATGATTCTTGGTATCACAACTGCAGTCATATTGCTGATAGAAATTAAGATTTGATAATAATAGCCAGAGACCTGATTATCTTTTGATTTCGAATTTAATGCCACTGCCACAAAACCAGTCAAAAAGGTCAACATACACAGCATCAGTATGCTAGACGCACTAAGGAAAATGAGATACAGTGGACACCCGTGATTCCCAAATGATAGGTGCCACAACCCCTCACAAATCGACAAAATCTGCGAATACTGACGCCCCCTGAAATTGCTTACAACTGCCCTATTTTAATAGTTCAAACCCAGGGCCCCCTCTAGTAGCGCTAAAATTGCTATAACTGACTTTTTTAATAGTTATCATAAAAAATGCTTTTAGTCACGAAAATAATGTGAAAATACAGTAGGCAGTCCCCGGGTTACGACGGGGGTTCTGTTCTTGAGATGCATTGTAACCCAAAAATCGTTGCAAGCCGGAACATCGTCAAAAACCCTAAGAAAACCTTACTTTTAATGCTTTGGGTGCATTGAAAACTCTGTAAACTGCATTCTTATTGCATTTTTCATCAAAAATACCTTCAAATATTGATTATTTTGCATTTTTGGTGTCATATTTCTTCTGCCAGATGAGTGTTGTAGGCGTCGTAACCCTGGAACATGCGTTGTAACCCTGGAAATAATTTCTGATTAATATATTTGAAAAGGGCCTTAACCTCGGAACATCGTAAGCCAAACCCGTAAGCCATAACCCGGGGACTGCCTTATAATTAGTGAATATTTCTCTATGAAAAATTATATGTTCCACCGGAAAATAATCAAATGTATATGCAAAGATTGTACAAGATTGTGAAAGAACCTGTGCTAACATATTTTTACAAGACATACATGTACCTTGACTGAACTCTTATTTGAGCACAGAGTTGCCGCAGAACAACTGGACAGGCCACAACACAGTCTTCCTCATCAGTGTGTCTTGTAGTTTTGTCTCTTCCCCTAGGCCCTCCTCCACCACTTTCCATATCCTTTGGAGAGCAGAAGTCTTCCCTGTGTTAAGATATGAGATGAAGTGCATTGAATGTGTATTAAAGAATATACTTTTATTTTATAGATTCAAAGGATGTTCTGCTATCACACTTGTTCATTTATGTATATATATATATATATATATATATATATGTATATATATATATATATATATAATATATATATATATATATATATATATATATATATATATATATATATATATATATATATATATATGTGTGTGTGTGTGTGTGTGTATGTATATATATATATATATATATATATAATATTTATATATATATATATATATATATATATATATATATATATATATATACTATATACATACATACACACACACACACACACACACACACACATATATATATATATATATATATATATATATATATATATATATATATATATATATAGTTTAATTTATCTAGAATGTAAATTAGGATGACCGTTTTATTTATATTATATAAAATATTACAAATTAAAGCCATACAAGTTCATGGCCATGTTTCCCAAAAGATTTATTAATTTTATATTATATTATTATTCATAGCATACACTGCCTTTAATTTGCAATATAAATTTCCCTATAGTATAATGTTCGTACACGACAAAAAAGATTAAAACAGAGATAATAGAATGATTGAATAGTAGATCAATGAAGGCTGAAGTATTATTACTTCATAATACTGCTCAGGCAAGTCCACATGAAATCACCACTAGGCGAAGTTTAAGGAGCAGATTTACGGCTGAGTCGGAAGAGGCCAGAAAGCGATTCAGCTTTGGGAAAAAAAAAATTTCATGACTGTCAACAGTTGGGCCCTTTTACGAGAAGAATGAAGCAGTAAGATCAGGATTGCCTGATGCCCTGATTAGTTTCTGCAGCTGAACAGGAATAGCATAAAGTTTGTCTAGGTTTTTCCTATCTAGAGTAGGCCTGCTGCAATGTTATTTTTGAAAAATCACTGTTTTTTTTCTGAATATTTTCATCACTTATTTGCATATTTTCATGTGTTGCATCTGTGTTACGGGTTGCTCAGGTCAAAGGTCATGAGACACTTCTTTCTTATCTTTGAGCTTCTACGTACAGTCTTTATAATGTGTGAAAGTGTCAGTTTTGAGATGTGATTAATCTGATTTGCTTCTCCCTGCCGTTTTTTGGTATTATGTAGCTGGAACAATATATATATATATAATATATCATATATATATATATATATATATATATATATATATTATACATATATATATATATATATATATATATATATATTATATTATACAGTGAGAGAGAGAGAGAGAGAGAGAGAGAGTACTACCAATCAATTTTTATTCATAAAAGCAGTTTATGCTGTAGTCCTGTCGAAGGAAATATAAGTAAAAGTCTTGCTGGTAATGTAGGGGTGTTCTTTCCCTTTGTATCAGACACTTGGCAACCCACATTCACTGGAGAGAGAGAGAGAGAGAGAGAGAGAGATTCATGCAATACTAGCTATCCAGTCATAAGTAGATAATATAAAAATATGCTGTAGTCTGTCGTACCATCGTGAGAAATGAGACAGCGAAAAAGGTCTTGCTAGCAAATAGAGACCTTTCTCTCCCCCTTTTGTATGTATATTTGGTATCCATCATTCTTGAGGGTGTGAGAGAAAGAGAGCTCATGGGCTATGGTCTCGAGGTGACCCATGGCGTCTTTTGCTGCAGCCATGGAGGGCCACCTACCTGCAGAGTCTCCTGATGGGGTTGATCTTGACTGATATATCTTCTTGGGGAGGTATTTCTTCCTCGCTTTCATCCCCCATTACGTGATTTAAGGCATCTCTTGTTGCAAATATTTCACGTGAATTTTTTCCATCTACTTTGACGTAGGTACATCATGATGATCAAATACACTACAGCGAAACTTGGAATTTCTTATGTTAACGTCAAATAAAGATAGTTCATTTTTTGAAATGGTTAGCATTGCTATTGACTTATTCAAAGGAAAAGGAAGCCTCGGTGTTTTTCCATCACAGTAAAATATCAAGGAAACCATCAGGTTAATTCGCTCCTCAGAATGTGTTCTTTAAGTGGCTCACAAACACATCATGTCATCTGTCAGTCCAGTCTTTTCCGTAAGCGTCTTTTCCCTCGAGCCCTGATTTCTCTCGGTGATACTGATCTCCCGGATTTACGTTGTGACGTCACACTAAAGTATTCGGAAGTACCAAGTCACAGAGAGGATCCTGCCCTGACCAGACCTCAACAGCGGTAGATACTGAGATGAGAAAGAAATATAGAAGAATCTAATGGCATTATTCATTTAACTAAATGACAAATGTTCTAATTTAAATATCATGACTAAAGAGGTGTCACAGAATTTAGATAAAGTGGAAATGATTGATATCCTTAACATAATTGCATTAGAAATTATTAAAACCGAGAATATGTATGCTCGGATTTCGTAGTTTGTAATATATATATATATAAATATAATATATATATATATATATATATATATATATATATATATATATATATATATATATATATAATTTATAATATTAAACACGTAAACAACTTTTGCAATCGAAGCAGGTAAATAATCATAAATTCCTACGTAACTATTTAAAAGGTTTAAAAGTATCAAAGATAATCTCATAAAATCGGTTTCGATACGTTGGCCGTTCGCATGACAGACTAAAATTTCATGACTAATCTAAAATAAGTTTGAAAGTATCAGTTCCTCCAGCCATTGCAAGGAGACAAAGAAGCCCTAAACTTCGTGGCAATTTTAGCTAAATGAATCAGGACGATTACTCTGATTGCCTCTGCAATCTTAGGTCACGGGCGTAGATAAGAAACTGGGCTTAAATTGCCGGCAATTTATTTTCTTATTCGCCGCGCTGAATAAAGACATTCGCCTTTTGTTTCTCGTCCTTTTGCCTTCAGAGCTATTAGTCTTAATGCCTTCGGGTGGGCTGTTGTCCAGCAAAGACCAATTTCCAATCCTTAATCCAATAAGTCTAGAGTGCTTCCTTGCGTGATGGGAACTGGGCCCCTTCGATATTATCTTTAAGTCACTCTCGAGGACGTAAATCACCTCATCCAATTAATGTCGAATAAACTTCTCGTCAAGACTTTTGCGGGAAATGACAGATTATAGGCTTCATCCTTATTTTAAATTTTATTATTATTGCGTTAAATTTTAATACAATAAAAAAAACCATTAGCATTTATGCATTCCTGCATAAATGTTACGGGAGGATTTTACGTCAGTCGTATATGATTACCGTCTCTACTTTGTAAAATACATTAACCGTCGGGTGGTGGTAGTACGTCTCAGTGGAGACCACGATTGAATATGTTGAATTCACCATTTGCTTATTGGAATTATTCCACCTACACCCCCCTCTCTTATTTTTTCGAAACAGAGGCCGCTAGACGAGGTAACTTCTAGTAAAACTGTGAATTCAGATGTCACTAATAATCTGCCCCAATTCTCAGTGCAGTTTGTTTTTGCCTTCGAGTTACAATTCTGTTCCTTCTTATTTTTCGTGTTTATGTGATAGAGCTTAACAAGCAAGATGCTGTAAACCATAGTGTGACACAGACGTGACATTCCATCTAAGATATAAAAAAATATAAATGTGCTTGTGAAACACAATGTCCTCAGTATCAAATTCCAATGCGACATCTGTCCTTCAAGTTTGGCTTTGACCTTGACATATTAATTTCGCGTATCAATTCTGTTACAGTAGAGTATGCCTGCCAGATTTGGATTCTCTATTTTGAGTAGTTCAAAAGTTATGGCAGGATAAAGAAAAAAAAAAATCTGTACGCCGTCATGAAGTGAGGTGCTCGGCGGCATTACGGGTCTATGCTGCGTCCCTTCGGCCCCTAGCTGTAACCTCTTTCATTCCTTTTACTGTAGATATACATCCGTTCATATTTTCTTTCTTCCGTCTCACACTTCTAACAATTGTTTCAAAGTTTAACGGCGAAGTTTCCCTCTTGTTACACCATCAAAGTTCTCTTACGATCAATTTCCCTTCTAGCCTGAATGACCTCATAGGTTCCAGCGATTGACCTTTGACCTATTTTCTATATCATAGAAAAAAAAAAGAATGAACTTTTGCAGCCGTGCATACGTATAGACTCGGCCAATGACTAATGCTTCTGAACAGTAAATCGTTGCAGAATGAAAGCTAAAAAAAAAGTAGCTAAATAAATAAAAGAAATGACAAAGGGATAAGCATGGAGAACCGCATAATTGAACAATCTGCTGTCGCATTTCGGAACAATAGAATAAATAACAATAGCCCTACGGAGTGTGTCCCTCTGTGAATGACGAGGCGAGAAGATCACATAGCGAGGCATTAACGTAATTACGGGCAGCGTCGGAGAAAGGGATGTATGGCGTGCCTGTCACGCTCGCCTGGTCTCGCACTTGTTTTTATTTCTCTTCTGTTTATCTCTTCTGTTTCTGTTCTTGTTTACTATTGTCTTCCTATATTTCGTTGCATCTGTCTGCGCCTCTTTCTGGATTGGTTTATTTTATTTTTTACCTCCTATTCACACACACACACACACACACACACACACCACACACACACACACACACACACACACACATATATATATATATATATATATATATATATATATATATATATATATACATATATATACCTGTTTGAGCTTCATTTTGCCGTTACGTGAATGTGAACGGATGCTAATATTAGTGGTTTTTCGACTGCTGAACACCTCTACCGGCTGTCATCCTCGACTTCGTTTAAACCTTTCGTTGGAATAACAGAGCAGGACTTTTCCATTCGCTAGTTGTATTAAAGTAATACTGCAATAGTTGTAAGTGTACAGTGCCGAGTAAGGTCGCTGACTACGTTATCATGTGCTGCTTATTTCCTCATTTTGTCTACCGGTGAATTCGTATACGCGGCAATATCATGGATATTTTTGTTACATAATCCACCAAATGAATCGTATGTGCTTGACATTACTTCTATTTATTTGATAAGTTCACTCCAGTTGTGGTCCTGTTTGTATGCATATTGTATGACCCTAGGTCTAGAGAGTATACGTAGGTTTACACTCAAGAGTCCTAAACCAAGGTCTTTAAGACCTTGCTCTAGACCTTGGTATGACCAAGATCTGTGACCAAGACCACTTTTTATGGGCTGCTTATAAACAAGAGCCCGTGCTGGCATAAGGTCAGCTAAATCTAAAATAACAGACCACCAAGAAATTATCTCGATGGTCTCGGCATGACTCGCCGGACTACAGCCTAATTTTGGCCTTGCCTGAAATGCAGTGAGCCAGTTGACTTTCCGACCCCATTGGTTACTGTTCCCTTTTGAATTGAAAGGTGGGGAATATTCCCCTTGTAATATAACTGAACTAAACCCTGTGCGAGCATATCCCCAACCCCGCCCCCTTCAAGGGCGTAGTCCCCTCAAATTTGGAAGGTCGACCTGGATCTATACTTTCCACGGGTAGACCTTCCAAATTTGAGGGGACTCCTCCCTTGAAGGGGGCGGGGCTGGGGATATGCCTGCACAGGGTTTAGTTCAGTTATATTACAAGGGGAATATTCTACTAATTGGTTAGCGGAACCTTAGACACTTTATGTAAAAGCACTGTAGGGAGCGCTTCTTCCTAGCGTATATATCTTGACACTTCATCTGTTCGCATTTGTACTGAGAGGATATTTCTGGCCTCAAGTGGCTTAATTTTGGCCAGAAAATTTTATTGATTCTAGAAACTTTAAGTTCGTTGGGAAAATAGTGATAATGTTTTAGTTTTGGTTAGGAAACTACTGATAGTAGTAAATTTTTGGTCTGGCCATTATTACTCATAGTTTAAGTCTTGGTTTTGGCCAGAAAATTATCGTTCAGTTCGGGTCAAAGGGTTAAAGTTGATGCTATTGCTGTATTTTAATATTTTTTTGTATCTTAATTTTGGTTCGAAAGCTAATGCGATTATGTCTTAATTCTGTTCCGACCAAAGTGAAAACTAATAATTTGTCTTAATTTTGGTCTGAAAGCTATTGGTATTAGTCTGAAATTTAGCGTGAAAGCTGTCTGTTGCTCAGAAAACTGTTGTAAATGTCTTGTTTAGTGTCAGTAAACCATTGCTTTTATATTAAAACCCCTGGGAATTTATAGTGAAGATGTAGGTTTTAAATATTGGAGAAGGAATACCTGTCATTCATAATGGAATTTCATAAAATCTTGAGTGAACATTTCTAAGATGTATACAGTCATGATAAACGTTAGCAATGCAAGTTAAGTTTTATACTTCACTATTAATTCTGTTTCTGAAGCGATTACTGAGTCCCCTTAGATGCTTTGGGAATTAAGTAAAACTCTCTGAATTTTTACCACTATTCTTAAGTTAAGCTTTAATATTTCAAGATAAATCTTCCGGTTGAGTGGTAACTAGTTTTTTTTTCCAAGGTCAGATTTTAAAGGTGACGTTAAAATTCTAAAACTAGTATTAATCCCTTAAGTTTTAATTAGTTTTTTTTTTTTTTTTTTTTTTTTTTTTTTTTTTGCATGTTCTGTTGATTTGAATAGCACCATGTCAGTATGCCTCCAATGAACGAAGAAGTGCTTTGGGAACTGATTTAGTCTTCGCTTTGAGGTGGTGATGTCAGTTTTGAAAGTGAAATTGTATTTTTTTTTTATTTGATAAGACGTGATATTTGGAATTATAGATATACACCCATTTACCAGGATCGGTGTACACTTAGTCTTAAATCCTGTAAAAAAATATAATAATAATAATAATAATAATAATAATAATAATAATAATAATAATAATATTAGTAGTCCTCTCCCTCCTTTCATAACACGAAAGGAAGGAGGGAGAGGACTACTAAGTATAGAGGACTGCGTTAACATCGAAAACAGGGCACTGGGGCAATATCTGAAAACCAGTGAAGACGAGTGGCTAAAGAGTGCATGGGAAGAAGAACTAATAAAAGTAGACGAAGACCCAGAAATATACAGAGACAGGAGAAAGACAGAAAGAACAGAGGACTGGCACAACAAACCAATGCACGGACAATACATGAGACAGACTAAAGAACTAGCCAGCGATGACAATTGGCAATGGCTACAGAGGGGAAAGCTAAAGAAGGAAACTGAAGGAATGATAACAGCGGCACAAGATCAGGCCCTAAGAACCAGATATGTTCAAAGTACGATAGACGGAAATAACATCTCTCCCATATGTAGGAAGTGCAATACGAAAAATGAAACCATAAACCACATAGCAAGTGAATGCCCGGCACTTGCACAGAACCAGTACAAAAAGAGGCATGATTCAGTGGCAAAAGCCCTCCACTGGAGCCTGTGCAAGAAACATCAGCTACCTTGCAGTAATAAGTGGTACGAGCACCAACCTGAAGGAGTGATAGAAAACGATCAGGCAAAGATCCTCTGGGGACTATGGTATCAGAACGGATAGGGTGATACGTGCAAACAGACCAGACGTGACGTTGATTGACAAAGTCAAGAAGAAAGTATCACTCATTGATGTCGCAATACCATGGGACACCAGAGTTGAAGAGAAAGAGAGGGAAAAAATGGATAAGTATCAAGATCTGAAAATAGAAATAAGAAGGATATGGGATATGCCAGTGGAAATCGTACCCATAATCATAGGAGCACTAGGCACGATCCCAAGATCCCTGAAAAGGAATCTAGAAAAACTAGAGGCTGAAGTAGCTCCAGGACTCATGCAGAAGAGTGTGATCCTAGAAACGGCACACATAGTAAGGAGAGTGATGGACTCCTAAGGAGGCAGGATGCAACAACCCGGAACCCCACACTATAAATACCACCCAGTCGAATTGGAGGACTGTGATAGAGCAAAAAAAAAAAAAAAAAAAAAAAATAATAATAATAATGAAGTTACAAGGTAATTATTTGGCCGTGGTTTAAGAATAACAGACTGATCATATTTATGTTTGGAAAAGAAGTCACACGCTGCGAAATATTAGTATCGAGATAGTAATTAAAAATTCAACGTGGCTTCATATAATTTGTCTTTTTTATTTTGTATCTTTAATTCAGTTTGTTTTATCATTCGCCACCTCGGGAGATACTGGTGAGTGCGGGTGAAATGACGTACAATAAGATTTACAGTCATTTCTCAACTTCAGATGCCTGTTATGACTACGAATTCGAACGAGGAAATTATAGGAGCAGGTTATTTTAGCCCAAATTAACCTCCGCCTGTCTTACGAATATGAGCGAAGGATGAATGAGGCCAACGAAGGTCTGACGAGGTCAGAATATTATGACTGTTATGCAAGGTGCCTCTTCAGCCTAACAGTTTGGTTGTGAAATGTATGTTTAGAAATTAGAGCATAAAGAAGATTGTAATGCGGTGAAATTGACATGAAAAGCGATATATAACAGCAATGGATAAAAATGATTCAGCAACCAAAAAATAAAGGAATGTCGCAGTTGAAACGAGAGCGATCGAAAGTGGCAGTTAACAGCTCTCGAAGGGTATAATTGCTTATTGCCTGGTTATTAGACACCGAGTCACCGGTTTCGAATTCATGCAGACATTGGAAGCCTGGCGGCGGCGGGACTCAGGGTCCAGTTTGTTTACGTTGTGAAGTGGACTGTGGAAGTGTTACTGTTGTCCGTGCGTTTAATGCTAATTACGACCACGCTATAAATATGTGCATTGGGAAAGTAAAAAAAAAAATCGTGAAACTTCATTTAGTTTTATGGATAAGAATTAACCTTACAACCATTTTGAAGACAAATTAATGCTTAGAATATTAGGCTAAGTTATGGTAAGTGCCAAGTGAATAACTGCAGTACGGTATATATTTGGCGAGAGTCGTCAGGTAATTTTGTTCCCAGTTGTAGTAAATTATCACTTTAACTTTGTTTACGATTAAAGGTTAATTTGGTTTACGTTTAAAGGTATTGTGTGACAAAGGTACTGCAATAGTTCCCATTGGCAATATTGTTTGTAGACTAATGTGGAATGCTGAAATTCTATAGTAGCCAGATCTTAATCCATCTTGACAAGCGAGTCGCCTTTGCTACGAAAATTGACAGTAATACCATTCCCGAGATTAGGCAAGATAATGAATTTGTAGGTATATTAATATAGATGCTTTCGCAGGAAATGCAAGACTGTGATGAAGCACTGTAACCTTGTATGTACTAATAGGTGTAAATTGCGTAGTTTTTTTTTTTTTTAGAAACTAACCAGAGCAATGCAGCTTCAATAATTTTGGTATATAATAATGACCACTTGCTTAACAAAGGAGTGAGGACTTGAGCTACCAAATAGTTATTCTAGTAATTGACTTAAATAATTAGAGTAAAGAAACCTGGCAAGACCAGTACGGTATCATTAAATCTAAATGAAAGAAAACAGACTGGGAACGGTAAACAAAGATTTTTTTCATAATTTTAGCAATGTAAGTCCAATTGTACGTTAGTCTTTAGTGAAACTTGCGTGAACTACTATTCTTGGTTTGTTGTATAATCGAAATTGGATATATAAAATCAGACGAGTGTACAATATGTAATTGAAAACTTATAAAATTTACTGAGGCAGTTTACTCATTTTGCTAATATTTTCAGCCTAGCGTCACAGGTTGCAACAATAGTTTACTGGGGGCTAATATTCTTAATGGATTTTAGGAGAACCATATTAATAGCTAGTTTAGGGATGGGAGCCAGGACTGCATCTTTAACGTTGATGCCTGCTGTTTCACATGCCCGCTTGAAACATTATCGTTATATTGTATTAACAAAAACTATTTAGATGGAGCCTGTGGGTAGTCTTGTAGAGGATGGCATTTTGTGAAGACAGTTGATTGTATTCATGACGAATAATGGGGTTCCCTGTTGGCTTTCATGATGTAAATTTATGGGTCTGTTAGTACGTATTTTTATTCTTGGCCTAACTTTAAGGACATTTTTCCCTGGAGAATTTTATTATTAGTATTAGTGTTTTTTTTCTATTACAGCCATCTTATTCGACTAGGTGGATTAAATTGTATAGCGCGGGGTTCCGGGTTGCACAGTCCGATATGCATCCTGCCCTCTTAGGAGCCCATCACTTTTCTCACTTGTGCTCAATTTCTAGTAGCACACTCTTCTGCATGAGTCCTAGAGCTACTTCGGCATCTACTTTTTCCAGATTCGTTTTCAGGTATCTTGGGATCGTGCCTAGTGTTCTTATGATTATGGGTACAATTTCCAGTGGCATATCTCATAATCCTTCTTATTTCAATTTTCATGTCTTGATACAGATTTTTTCTGTCTCATCTACTCTGGTGTCACATGGTATTGCTACATCAATGAGTGATACTTCTTGATTTTGTCCATCAACGTCACTTCTGGTCTCTCTTGGCCTGCCATCACCCTATATGTTCTGATACCATACTCCCAGAGGATCTTTGCTTGATCGTTTTCTATGCCTTCCATAGGATGGTGTTCATACCACTAATTACTGCAAGCTAGTTGGCGTTACTTGTAAAGGCTCCAGTGGAGGGCTTCTGCTACTGAATCATGCCTCTTTTTGTACTGGTTCTGTGCAAGCGCCGGACATTCGCTAGCCATGTGGTTTATGGTCTCGTTTTTCATATTGCACTTCCTGCATAGGGGTAAGATGTTAGGTATTCCATCTATTGTATTTGGACATATCTGGTTCTTAGGGCCTGATCTTGTTCCGGTGTTAGTATTCCTTGTTTCCTTCTTGAGTTGTCCCGTCATGTTTCATCGCTGGCCAGTTCATTAGTCTGAGTCATGTACTGTCAGTGCATTGGTTTGTTGTGCCATTCCTCCTGTTTTATTTTCATTCTCCTGTCTCTGTATATGTCTGGGTATTATTATTATTATTATTATTATTATTATTATTATTATTATTATTATTATATTATAGTAGTAGTAGTAGTAGTAGTAGTAGTAGTAGTAACAACAAATACATATATGGTTCCAAAGATCACAAATTATATACTACAGAAAATCTAAACGTTCACAGTAGTATCGATGGTCAAACGTGAACGATGACCACCAGGGAATGTCAAACTCCTCTTCCAAAAATAAGTAAATATTGTCTCCCGTTTTATTTCCAGACAGATAGTGAAGCGGTTTATGCTTTTATGACATCCCTTCTTTTATAACACTTATTATAGTCGTCTTATATCTAGAGAATATTACATACAACATCCACGTGCTAGACCGCATTCGATAACGCGGCATCTCTTTGATGTCAATATTATCCTCTTGAAGTTTGTTGACAGTTCAACGTTGCGAACGATGTGATACCAACGGTTGTATAGATTTCGTGATCATATTCATGTTGTTAATTTTATTAAAAATTTATGTGGTTTTAGGCGTTTTAATATGTGCCTTAATGTTAGGATTACAATAGAAAATCGCGCAAAGACACTATAATTTATACATACATATATAGTGTGTATATATTTATAGTCATTTTATGTACATATATGTAATCATATGTATATGTGTATATACAAAGACATTCTATATATATATATATATATATATGTGTGTGTGTGTGTGTGTGTGTGTGTGTGTGTGTGTGTGTGTATGTATGTATAAACGACTTCCACCTGAAACTAAAAGGCAAATGTTAACTACCAAGTTTACACGTTTTATTTTTTACAATGATGTGCTTTAGTAGGCGTGAATAAACTTGGTACTGAATTTATGCTTGTTAGTTTCCTGTGGTAATTTCTTCTATTACGAATATCTTCCCCGTTCAACTTTTCAAAATATTCAGTCCATTGACACAGGACGCCATTCTCGTCAAGCTTCATCTCTCCTGTTGCTCGGTATATTTTGAGATCCGCTTGCTCATGACCAGTCCAGCATTTTACTACTTAAAAATACCAGTTCGTTTTCTCCCCAGGTGTTTGCCCAGATTTTACTCTTTCAGGTTATTCTCTTTTTCGCTCAATTTACCCTCCACTGCCCTTTGTTTTCTTTTATACCATACCACATTTCCTTCTCGGGCATTCCGCTGAGGGTATTTTATTTGTGTATTTCTGGTAATAGAAGTTCACCCTCGACGTGGTTCGGAAGTTACGTAAAGCCGTTGGTCCCGTTGCTGAATAACCACTTGTTCCATGCATCGTAAAAACACCATAAAGCAAACAAACAAACAAATATACCCCATTTCCCAAAAATAGCCCTCTAATTTCATCATCCCATGGTTAGTTGGCATTTCTGCTATCTTGGTCAACACCCCTTATACCTGTGAGCTCATCCCCTAATTTTTCGAATTCCCCCCGTACATCTACTCCAGTGTCTTTTTACTGGGGTCCATTTTCTGCCATATTTTACGTAGTTGATGTCCATATTTCTTTTTAAAAAATAACTTGTCTTCGTGACAATTATAGCCGGCTTCGTGGTGTTCATTGAATCATTCGTAAATATTCATCAAATAGATTATGATTGAACATTTGTCCATAGTCGTCTACGTGGATGTTATCTTTACCATTCTGCTCATATCTCCGTTTACCTGAGGAACATGATCCATCCCTCTCTCTCACCTGACACCATAGAATTGACCTTGTAGTGACCAGTTAACCAGTTCTTAATAAATGAGAGAGAGAGAGAGAGTCCTGTGTGGGGCGGTGGTTGTGGGGGAGGGGGAGTAGGGGGGGTAATGTCAGGATAAAACGACATGTCAGGCAAATGTTACAAAAATTAAACTTTTTATGTCAGTTGTCAGTGGTCTAATCTAAATTACCTTGCAACTTTAAAAGACAATCTTGTGTTTTACGATCGTCTTGCGTTACCCTTCGTGGCGCTGAAATCTTTTCGCCTTCAAATTTCTAGCTTTCTTGGCATTTTTATAATATGTAATTCTTTCCGTTGTCGCACCGTTTTCATCAGTAATAATATTGTTGCAATTTCGTGTTAGTTTCATTTTCTAGTTTCTATGATATTTTTGCTTGGAGTTATTTTTTTATATTGTTTTGCGCGTGATACATTTTATATAGTTCTTGAAATTTTTCTCATTTTCATTTTTTTTATACATTGACATTATACTGGTTTTCCTTTCATGTTTGAACGTTTCTTGCTTAATTTTAAAAAATGTTTTTGTCCGAATTGTCTTTTATCGTAGTATATTTTCCTTTATCACTATTTCTGGTTTATTATTTTAATTTTCAGTTTTCCTTCGTATTTTGAATAGTTTTTTTATAACTTCGTTTAATCTTCTCGTGGCGTTGTTTATTCATTCTGAACATATTACGCTTTTATTCGGTGCTTATGTAATGCTATGTTCTTTTATTTCTAGCATTTTAAAGAATCTTCATCAAGGTTTAAGGGCGTAATGATTTTCTTC
The DNA here is from genome assembly GCF_015104395.2 of Macrobrachium nipponense. NCBI lineage: Eukaryota > Metazoa > Arthropoda > Malacostraca > Decapoda > Palaemonidae > Macrobrachium > Macrobrachium nipponense. Next base: position 75,968,107 of record NC_087203.1, on the reverse strand, counting down.
TATGCACTGGAATATTTATTTTCTACAATTTTTTATCTTACTTTATGGAGATATAAGTATACCTGTACCTTTATTGTTTATAGAACATTTTATTTCACAGTTTAGACTGGTTTTGACGCTTGAATACAAATTTTAATATTAATGTCGGAGGTATATTAGCAATTATTTGTTCATTTCCATATATATAAATTTATTGTTTCTCTTAATTTTTTCTTTAATGCTGGCCTGGGGGTCACCGATGTTTTCATTATAAAACTGAAGACTGCGGTATATATATATATATATATATATATATATATATATATATATATATATATATATATATATATACTATATAAATAAACATGCCCGAAGGACATGCAGTAACATCTAACTTTTTCCTGTATTTTATTATTATTATTATTATTATTATTATTATTATTTTATTAGTTATTAGGCAAGTAGCAACAGTTTTCTTTTATGTTTTTTTCAGTGATTCTTCTATATTTTTGTAGGTACAGCGGTAAAGAGAAACAGAAATGTTCAAACTCAAACTTAAAACGGATATGTTTGAAGTGTCGCCTCAGGTACTGTCAGAAGTGGAAAGTTTCCTTCTTTAACATTGCAAAGGAAATAAAATTTGTAACATTTTAATATTTTCTTTTTGCCTTTTCAGCGCATTTCTTTAAATTATGTCCACGTACATAAAAACGTCAACAATTTATTACTTTCCTAAACTACGTTGCTTATTATTAGTTAGGTATTTTTTTGTAAATATGTCAACTACTACATTATAGATGAAGTTTCGCTAATATTCCTTAGTTACCGAGAAATGTGATTTTAGTAATAGTTTTTTTTTGTCAACTTCTCTGGAAAATTTACGCTAGTTTACATTTTACTTTTATCATTTTTGGAGGTGCAGACAGACAGTGATCGTTAGCAACTTTTTACTTTATTTATTTTTCTTATTTTTAATAAAGTTCTGCTATCATTTTTTGGCACAGAGAAATTATATTAATTAAGAGTTTCTCCTGATTCCATTAAAGTCTGAACTGTACTATTCTGTTGAAACGTCACTGCGTCTTTTGCTCCGGACGCTCATCATTCTTCTTCGCTGTATTTCAAGGCTTGAAATGGCCTCTAAGCATGACAGCTAAGGTGCGTCATCACTTGCATTGTGAGATATGTTGCTCTGCGTCCATTTGTTGCCTTCGTTTAAGGTTTTATTCTGTTCAGTCCTTTTTTCTTTTTTGTTTATTTCAGATGTTATTTTAAAGGTTTTATTGCTTTTTTAATATTTTTGCGTGGCTACTGTATAGAGGCTATAATGTTATAATGCTTTAATTTTTTTTTATTATGAATAATTTACTGTCTAGTTGTGATTATAAATATTCTGTATTTATTTAGTCGATTCTTCGTTAACCATGGGTCAGTACTGTGTTTGTGCATTTGTACACACAAGCATATATACCGTTTTCAAGCTTTTTTTTTTTTTTTTAGTTCTAGCTGCTGGACCCGGCGTTGCTTAAGATAAAAAGGGGCATGCATCTCTCGATGACAACCCTACAGGGCGGATTATGCAATCACTTTCATAATGAGTAATCACTTGGGATCCTGTCAAGTCTAAGAAGTTGTGAAGAATCCGAAAAGTTTGCTGTTAACTCCGACAGTTGTAAAAAAAAAAAAAAAAAAAAAAATGAACGGGTATGAAAAAGACGGTTTAAGCGGTGGCCATGGTTTAAGGTCCCCTTAAAAACGGCCATCGAATTTTGGATTGTGACTGAAACCTTTCTTGCGCGAGGTAAGTCTATGGTAAAAATTTGGTAGCCCCAGCTTTCATTGCCTAGGAGGACGGGAGTCTTATAGTGAACATTTGGTAGCCCTAGTTTTCATTGTCTAGGAGGAGGGGAGTCTATGGTAAAAATTTGGTAGCCCTAGCTTTCAATGTCTGGGAGGAGGGGAGTCTATGGTAAAAATTGGATAGCCCTAGCTTTCATTGTCTGGAAGGACGGGAGTTTATGGTAAAAATTTGGCAGTCCTAGCCTTCATAGTCTAGGAGGAGGGGAGTTTATGGTAAAAAACATGTCTAGCCTCCATAGTCCTAGGAAAAATGAGTTCTATGGTATTTTGGTGGAGTCCTACGCTCCATAGTCTAGGAGAGTTTATGGTAAAAATTTGGTAGTCCTAGCCTTCATAGTCTAGGAGGAGGGGAGTTTATGGTAAAAATTTGGTAGTCCTAGCCTTCATAGTCTAGGTAGAGGGTTGGAGTTTTATAAATTTTGTCCAACTGGTTATCCTAAGCCTCCCAAAAAATATCTAGGAGAAGGGTAGTTCTTTTGGTCAAAAATGGTAGTCCTTAGCCTTCCTTAGTCCAGAGAAGGGGAGTCTATGGTATTTGGTATTCTAGGGGCCTTCATAGTCTAGGAGAAGGGGAGTCTATGGTAAAAATTTGGTAGTCCTAGCTTTCATAGTCTAGGAGGATGGGAGTCTATGGTCAAAATTTGGTAGCTCTAGCTTTTAGAGTCTGGGCGTGCAGAACGAACACAGACAGGAATTGAATATGCCTTATATATATATATATATATATATATATATATATATATATAATATATATATATTTATATATATATATGTGTGTGTGTGTGTGTATAATATATATTAGATAGATAGATAGATAAATGAATATTGACATCAGTACCATGTCATTTATGTTTTTGTTGCTAATATGTTCCTTGTAATAATGTGCCATCACCGTGAGTTAGGGGCGCAAAGGCTTGTGCATCTGTGATACTCAGAGACTTTTATTGCTGTCATTACATCGAAGTTCAAGCGAGGTTACATCTTGCAATACTGCCTTTTGACACTTTTAGTTTGGTTACTTTTATTTCCTTTGCACTTTTATTTTATGAAAGTTTCTTTGCATTTCACTTGAGAAAGCTTCCTGTTCGAGCTACAGGATTTTTGGCATTGGAATTAAAAAAATGATTTTAAAAATGTTGGAAAATTTAATAAAAATTAACTACAGGAACCTTGCTCATGAATAATAATAATAATAATAATAATAATAATAATAATAATAATAATAATAATAATAATAATAATAATAATAATAATAATAATAATAATAATAATAATAATAATAATAATAATAATTAATAATAATAATAATAATAATAATAATAATAATAATAGAGGACTGGGTCAACATCGAGAACAGAGCACTGGGGCAATATCTGAAAACCAGTGAACACGAGTGGCTAAAGAGTGCATGGGAAGAAGGACTAATAAAAGTAGACGAAGACCCAGAAATATACAGAGACAGGAGAATGACAGACAGAACAGAGGACTGGCACAACAAACCAATGCACGGACAATACATGAGACAGACTAAAGAACTAGCCAGCGATGACACATGGCAATGGCTACAGAGGGGAGAGCTAAAGAAGGAAACTGAAGGAATGATAACAGCGGCACAAGATCAGGCCCTAAGAACCAGATATGTTCAAAGAACGATAGACGGAAATAACATCTCTCCCATATGTAGGAAGTGCAATACGAAAAATGAAACCATAAACCACATAGCAAGTGAATGCCCGGCACTTGCACAGAACCAGTACAAAAAAAGGCACGATTCAGTGGCAAAAGCCCTCCACTGGAGCCTGTGCAAGAAACATCAGCTACCTTGCAGTAATAAGTGGTACGAGCACCACCAACCTGAGGGAGTGATAGAAAACGATCACGCAAAGATCCTCTGGGACTATGGTATCAGGACGGATAGGGTGATACGTGCAAACAGACCAAACGTGACGTTGATTGACAAAGTCAAGAAGAAAGTATCACTCATTGATGTCGCAATACCATGGGACACCAGAGTTGAAGAGAAAGAGAGGGAAAAAATGGATAAGTATCAAGATCTGAAAATAGAAATAAGAAGAATATGGGATATGCCAGTGGAAATCGTACCCATAATCATAGGAGCACTAGGCACGATCCCAGGATCCCTGAAAAGGAATCTAGAAAAACTAGAGGCTGAAGTAGCTCCAGGACTCATGCAGAAGAGTGTGATCCTAGAAACGGCACACATAGTAAGAAAAGTGATGGACTCCTAAGGAGGCAGGATGCAACCCGGAACCCCACACTATAAATACCACCCAGTCAAATTTATTTTTTTTATTATTTTTGGTTTTTATTCTGTACCAATTTTTCATAAAATAAATTCTCGTTGTAATAATGCCAAAGCCTTACATTATTGCAGCATGTTTGTAGCATTTTTTATTTTTAAAAATACTATGATTATGAACAAATATATACTTTGTTTTATCGCTGAATAAACCTAAGTTTGTAAAATTAGAATCCATTTGGTTTATCAATAATTTCTTTAGCCCTTTCATTTTTGCTTGACAAAATTGGTAGATCATTTAGTGTTAGGTGATGGTTGGCGTTTCCTTTATTTCAAATTTAATTGCAGTGGAACTTTTTTTTCGTGAATATAATTTTTCTCTATGAACAATTGCAAAAAAGAATTTCTTGTAATGGGCATTCTAACGATCTTGATCATATATTCGACTACCTAATTTGTTAAAAAATCCGGACATTCCATGTTCTACAGACGATATCAGTCATTTTACTACTATTATTAGCTCAATAATATCATGACTACTGAAAAATTTACGTGCAGTTACAGTTATAAATATTATACTAACGTCATGGTTTATAAGGAAATATCTCCAGCTCTAGGAGCAAGAGCCCTCGCTGATGTAAGGCTGCCTTGATCTGTAACCAAAATCATATCTTCTGGGGGAGTTCGACTTTGACTTCCGTAAATAATAATTTTAGATATCCGTGAGTTATGAGTAACAAACGACTAATGTGGATCCATCTTCGATTAAGATTAGCTTGTGCGATTTAGGTCTCTCTCTCTCTCTCTCTCTCTCTCTCTCTCTCTCTCTCTCGACTCCTCTTTTTCAAAGTGCTTCTCTCTCTCTCTCTCGCTCTCTCTCTCTCTCTCTCTCTCTCTTCTTCTCTCTTCTAAAAATATCGTTTAGCAAATGTTCCAATTATTTTCGAAAAGGTTTTAGCAAAAGCTGACCTTCAATATCTCTCTCTCTCTCTCTCTCTCTCTCTCTCTCTCTCTCTCTTTGGACATTTATAAAAAAATATTCTAAATATTTTACAAAACGTCTTTAACAAAAGCTGGAATATAATCTTTCCAGAGAACTTTAGATAGATAGCTTTTTAGGCTTGGCGGAGGTTTGCTGCCACCAAACAAAGTTGATATTTTGAATCGAAGGTTGCTGAGAGAGAGAGAGAGAGAGAGAGTTCCCCCAGTTCGTTCACGTTTCAGTGCTTGTAGTTTTGTAAGCAAATGCGTACGAGTTAAGCAGCTTAACAATATCACGGCACTCATTACTAAATCTACCATTATTACATTTATCAGTTAATTGGCTGGTCTTTGGTATATTATGTTCTACATATATACATCTTGAATATTTTACTTTGTATTTATTTCCACGGAAAACTAGATTTATTTTCCCTTAATAATTTCTCAGTCAGATTATTTATGAACTATTTTTTTTACGTGTTACCGTGTTACCAAGAGAAACTAATTATTGTAGAATGAAGCGTATTTTTTAGACTTATGTAATTGAATTACTTAGGCTTTTGATAATTTAATCACAATAAGAAGCTATATATAAGAACGCTTAGGCCTCCAAAGAAATGATTGTTTAAAGAAAGGCTTAAGGACTCATTATGGCAAACACACAATGAACTATACTTAAGGATTTGGTTGTAGTTCAGTTACGTTGGTGACGACTCACCACGAAGTGTCCGAACACTCGTTTTCCTTCATGCAAGCTGCAGTTTCAACTGCCAACAACCAAATCCCGACGAGGCCATTCATAATTCGGAACAGGATGGGATTAGGGATGTACCTCTGGTACAACATAAATCTAATATTCCGGTATCATGCCACTGCAGATACCCGAGGGGTTGGGGTGGGGGAGAGGGAAGAATTGGGGGAAGGGGTTGCGGGAGGGGGAGGGGAGGAAGCGTGAAGGGATTGGTCTCCAATCACGTCGGGAGAATAGAGGAGACTTAGAATACAAAACAAAAGGCTGTGGCTTTCACGTGGTCGTGGACGAAAGGGATTGATTAATCTGTGTGAAGCATTTTTGCCGTTGAATCACCAAAGGGGCTACTGGAGATGAGGATTTAATTGGATTTAAGCGGTCGGTTATGAGCTCCCTCGTTAGAAAATACTCGGCTAATTTCCAGGGATATCAAAGAAACTAAGTATTCATCAAGAAAATGAATCTTTTTCATTAATTTTTATCTGGAATTTTTTTTTTTTTTTTTTTTTTTTTTTTTGTCAAAGGCATGAATGACAGTTCATTTGGTGTAGTCTCACTCCTTTAATTTCTTGACTGTATTGTAAAATATTCTCGCAATTAACGTCTTGATATTCACTGCAGTCGTTCGCTCCCATGACGGAGATTAGCCTAATCAAACCTACCCCTGAGTAGTTCGTTCTATTTCATTCATTATGGCGTCATTCAGACTTCATAAAGAAAGAGCGGTGATGACGTGACTTCCATTAAAGAGAAAAGTCTGCACATGTGGCTGGAAATTGTAAAAACCTATCTAGGTATGCGCTTAGGATTACTGGGCCACAGGTTGGTCGCACGCACCGTCTATAAACATTGTACATCAAAGTTAAACGTGAATGCAGTTCTCTTCTTCAGCGTCAAATTCACGACGGGACGTGTAGTTATTAACTTACAGAACTGCCATCACGCTATTAACATAAAGGCAGGATAATTCCGAGGAAATGGTACTGAATGAATCGAAGCAGCGTCATGATATCACTAAGAAAGATATGTTGCCACCCTATTCTCGATGACACGTGCGTGGCTGGAACACGAATACAATAGACTACCAAAGTCCAAAGAACATTTTTTTGTCTTTACGAAATTAAAAAACGCTCTGTCATATAGAAATCGCAAAGGTGATAGTTATTAATAATTTTGGCATTATTATGACTGATGTAATTAGAGTGTAGATTTATTGCGTTCGTCATGAAATTCCTAGTCGTGACAATTTTGATAATGAAATTCATTGGTTAATATTACATGGAAACCAGAAAGATAACGTACATCGAGTATTTAGTCATAAGAATATTCACAATTTTAGGAATAAGATTGACGGATAATATTTTTTTATTGCCAAATTCCTTACAGGAAGGTTGTAGATAGCGAAAAACACATTTGGTTTTCGGTAAAAAAAAAAGGAGTAGTAAAATTGATCTCCAACGTGAGTAATAACTGTAGCGGCGAACAGTGCCCCGAAGAGAGAGGATTAACACTGCAAGTAGATGTCAGTTCCTGATCGCAGAGATCAATAACTCCGTATAACAACTCATTAAGCAAATGCATTAAAATGCTTTCACTTTCCCAAAAGAAGAAATGCAATGAAAAAAAAACTCAGAATAATTTAACGCAACTGCACCTGCTTTCGTCGCAAGTTGCACGCTGAAGACCTGGTCACTGTCGGTATCACTGCTGCTCCAGCCAATACTGCCCCAGTCAGTGTTCCTGGCACTGCTGCTGGCACTGCCGATGGCGATGCTACTACTGCTGCTGCTGCTGCTCGCTGCTCTGCTCTTGTTGTAGTGTGGGTCAAAGCGGCCACATGGTGGGCAATAGCGACAAACGTTCCTCGAGTCTCGTAATGTTTCGTTCGCTCGACTTAGACTTCGATCACGGTTGAGTTCGCTGGAACGGTGACAGTGCCACAGCTCTAACAACAAATGCGTCCCATATTCACTAATCCGTTTCTTTAAATATCGACCTTTTGGAACTGCAACAATAACGAACGAAGCTCAGTACGAACGTGTCATATAATGGGGGCAATTATGGCGTAATTTCGTTAATTGGTTTGATTCTGTTGTCATCGTACGAAATTCGACGAAATGCGATTGTATCGAGTAGGGATTTTGGAGCATGGTCTGTGGTGGGTGGTTGTGTCCGTTAGAGGGGGAGGGGGAGGCATGAATAGGAGTAGGTGCAGGGGAGGGGTTGGGAATGGAAAATTAAGGGAGGAGGGGGAGGGGGGGATGGTGGGATGAGGGCAGCCCAATGGGGTTAGCGTATCGTGTTGATAGTGTGGTAATGGCCTGACCCAGCATGCGAGCAATTAGTCAGAATACGAACCCTATTGTGACGTGGCCTTTCACACATAATAATGACGCAGCCTCTGAAGGCATTGCTTTTGAAAGGTCCTTTCTCCACCCTAAACACTGATAAAACCTGCAGATCGCTTCCTTTTTTTTTTGTAGCCTGCCTGTTGTTCAAGTTTTTACATCAATTTTAGTTACAATTTTTCCATCGTATTATAGGCAAGCCCAAGGTTCAAAGAAAGGACTTTGGGCAGATCAGTAACTTCCTTAGAAGCTTCGGCGTCAGTGACCCAATTAGTTGTAACACCAGAAAACTCACAATCAGTCTGTCGGTCCTTCGGAGGAAAGACTCGCTCATTTTGCTTCTTTCCATTAGGCCTCGACCTGATAAGGATATTGCGTAGCCATAAACTAAAGCACTATAACGTCCATGTAGCTCCTCCAACCCTTCGCTGTCCGAGAAACCCCAACAGCCGTTAAATCACGGACTTTCCCGTCATTTCCCGGGACAATTTGCTGCTATCGTTTCTTTTTGTGGGATTAATTTACAGCCGGACAGTGAATGATGATGACGGCGGCGATAATGACGACGGCGGTGATGATGTCGGTAGTTCATGACGGCGATGGCACAAAGGATGTTTGTTGAGCTGATGAAGAGATAAATGGCATCCAGGAGGAAGGGGCGGGAGTTTTTCCCTCTTTAACTCGCACACTAAAGAGAACGGTAAAAGGGTGTTTTTTCCTCGTCTGAATAATAAATCTACTTGTTCGGGCAACCTAGTGTCCGTATGAAGCCCAGATTTGATGATAGGAAGAGGGGAAGAAAAAATAAAAGTGGGCTTACAACCATGATGGAAGCCCTTGAACATTACAATGCAATAGGTATTGGGAGTACCACTACATTTATCTATATTTTCATTTGATCTTAGGGCTGTGCATCCTGTTAGTTTAGAGTATGTGAGAATTGAAGGCTCATTTGATGTGCTTGATCAAACTATTTGTGACGTCTATGCTCCTTTGCTTCTTTGATTTGATTAATATATATTTTTGGCATTATGCCAAGGACTGGGGTAACTAAGGCCATTCAGCGCTGAAACGGAAATTGACAGTAAAAGGTTTGAAAGGTGTTACAGGAGGAAAACCTCGCAGTTGCACTATGAAACAATTGTTAGGAGAGGGTGATAGTAAAATGGAAGAAAGAGAATATGAACGGAGGTACAGTAAAAGGAATGAAAGTAGTTGCAGCTAGGGGCCGAAGGGACGCTGCAAAGAACCCTAAATAATGCTTACATTGTACGGAATGAGGTGCACTGACGGCACTAGTCTCCTACGGGATTTGTTGCTTGGAGATGATGAATATAAATGGGGAGAAATCTCAAACTTTCGTAGACGCATTTGAAGTTTCAGTTTTAACTAACATTGCAAACTGCAAGGTCATTGTTTTCTTTTTCTTTCAGGATCGTGCGCTTGTGATAAGTAACAGGCCATAAATATTGGCAAATATGGTCGTGTCTTAGGTGATCTCTGATGACATAATTTTGTAGATAATAGGTGAGAAGCTTGTTTGGATTCAGAAGACTTTAGGGCACAGTCGGTTTTTGAATGATTTGGAGTTAATTCTTTGCTTTCCCATAGAACATTTTGAGAGATATTTCCTACCATGCCGGTTTAGAGCTTTTTAAAAATAGTAGTTACCTAGAGTTACGGAGAATAGTGTATTGAATTCTTAGATACTAGTCATTAAGTGAGGAAACGCTTATCAGTCCCAAAAAACACCACTTTCCAATGTAAATACTCGCTAAAAAAAAAACGGAGTCGCAGGAGATCCGTCTCTCATAGTCAACTACAGACTGACATCTGTATCTGCTCGCGCATGCAAGGACTGAAAAATAATAACTAAAGCAAGTGACGAATGCAATACGCACAGGGTAAACCCTTTTTACTTCCCTATTTCTCTGTGATCCGTTCTTACACAATATGGAAAATTTTCTCGCACGGATATTTTGTTCTTTGTCTTCATGGCAGTAACTTCTACAAGACTGTGTCCCTGTGGAAAACTTCCTTGAAAACTTACAACCTTTTCGATGTCATAACGTATGGTGATTTTTGTTTTTTGTATAGTTTGTAAGTTGTTCGACCTCGACCTGACCATGGTGACACTCAAAAAACACGGGACGTCGCCGTACAAACGGAACAGCCAGGGCCCTGTAATCCCTGTGGCGAGCGCGCGCAGCGCAAAAATGTTTTAAAATGCGGATAAGGCGCGAAGCGCCGTTCCGCCACGCCGAAAAGGAAATTAGGAACGTGCAAAAAATGACCGCTAAAAATTTTTTTGCTGGTTTTCGTCTCCCCCACCCAAAACCTCCGATTCCCACCTGTGGACCCCAAGATTGTTGATGGTTGTAAGGGTTTTCCTCACGTATTCAATGATACTGAAGTATAGATAAAGCTATTTTAAGCTGTTTAACACATAGAAACTGGTGCGCCCCTTACCTATAGAATTACCTATGTATGTATTACATATATGTATATTAGGTAAAATAACGCCTTGAAAGAAGACTGAATTGTTAACCAACTTAGCTGTCGCAATAAAATTGTGGGCCTCGGTCCTACAGCTGAACAATTTTGAACAAATCTTGCCTACTTTCACCTGCCATTTGGATACTGGGACAATAAATTTACCCTTAATTGCAACCTTCGACGTTAGCACCTGTGGAATCGCTGTAGATTAAAACTGAAAAAGAGGCAAATCCTTTATAATGGATGCCTCGTACATAACACGCAAATGACTGTTTCCATCAATTGGTTCAACCCATACTTTTCACCCGAGTCGAGTGAATATTAATCATATATATGTATGTTATATATATATATATATATATATATATTATATTATATATATATATATATGTATATATAGTATATTATATATATATATATGTATATATATTATATATATAAATAAAATATATATATATATATATATATCATATATATTATATATATATATATATATATATATATCATATATATATATATATATATATATATATATATATAAATCCTAAATATATATATATATATATATATATTATATATATATATATATATATATATATATATATATCTATATATATATATATATATTTGACCACCATCTTTGAAAAGGCCTCAGATCGGCATACGTTAGCTCAATTCTGATGCTGTTAATTAATATATATATAGTATATATATATATATAATAAATTAACAGCATCAGAATTGAGCTAACGTATGTCGATCTGAGGACTTTTCAAAGGTGGTCATTTTCATCATGAGTCTTCACTCAGGTATTGGCATATTATTTTCTATAATATATAGCCCATTTACCTCCTGGTAATTTCACTGAATGTTTGAGTGTAATGGAAACGTTTTCTTGTCTTGTAAATATTTGCTTTTCAAAAGGAATATGACTAATGCGTTCAGTTAAAAAAAAAAACGGTTTTAATAAAGTGCTAAGTAAAGAAAAACGTTCAGTTTGGAATGTGTTTACATTTTAATAAAACTTTTTGATAGATGCTTGAGGAATGAGATCTTCACAGGGAATATGATTAATGTAAAGCCTTTCACAAACACAGAGGTTCTTTGACAAACTCACCAGAAGTGCTATGAATTTCGAGTAAATTATTTGCATCCCTAAAAGGAAATTACGTCTTTAGGAACGTAGATTAAAAAAAAAAAAAAACGCTTCGGTTGTACGCTTCCGTGAAGCGTTTAGCAAGCGCATGCACGGTACCGAAGTGGTTTGAAGATGAGGTGGTTACGTGCCTGCCTGTTCGTGACAATTATGACCAACAAATGAAGAATAAAATTAGTGTTTTTAGTTTTGAAGTGGTTATGTACATAGTTGTCGCGTGTTTGGAAAAGTAATGCATAGATTAAGGCAATAAGAAGTGATACTTGTCAAATATAAAAACCATTTAGAATTAAGATTTTTTTTTCGTTGTTAGGATACATTGCAGGAATTAATGTGGAATGAAGAAGAAAATTAGAGAACACAGCGAATCTAGAATTTGTTTAATGCGTTTTCATGAAGCTTTTGTAGAAAATGTGCAGACTTAATGAAAATGCTTGTCATGAAGCGCTTGTCATGATTATGTTGACAAGAGAAAAAAAAATTTTTGCTTCTCATTGAGCAGTCGAAGATGTACGTTTTGGACAAATACGTTTAAAATGAAGAAACATTGTCCAGGATTTGGTTCACTCGTCATGAAGCGTTTGTAAAAGAAATCCAGACTGAAAAAAAAGTTTTCTTTGCCAAAATGTATAGGAAAAAATGTTTCTTGCTAACGATTACAAAAAGAAAAACCGCACTAATTCCAGAAGTTGGGTTATTCATCTGTGAGTTGTTTATCAATATTTTGACCAAGGAAAAACGTCTCTATTTTGCTAAGAAAAACATGTTTGACAAGTGAGGACAGGATGAAGGGAAAAGCTGAATCTAGAATTTGTTTAGTTTTCACGAATTACTTGTGTAAAATATTTTGACTACGGAAAGCGTTACTATAAAACGGTTTTGACAAGAGATTTGTGTTTTCTAGAAGCATTCGTTAAAAATATGGAGACCAAGAAAGGCGTTTCTGTCCAATATATGTGGACAGGACAAGGAAATACGCCTCGGACAAACGCTCACAAAACGGAGAAACACGTTCGGTCTGAGATTTATGACGCGCGTGTGCGTGAAGTGTTTATCCAACAGGCGCAGAATGAAAGTGAAAATTCCTTTATTCTCGAGCCAAGTGTTGACCTCTCCACCCTCAGAGTTTTAACCGAACTCAGCCAGCTCAGCTCAGCTCACGAACCATTGCATGAACCCCTCAGCCATAAACGTTGAATATAAACTTATATCCTGCAGCACTTAGGTGAAATTAAAGCTAATTAGGATTATTACAAGGGGTCGGATTATTAGGGTTTATTAAGCGCACCAGCTAACCCACCACGCGGGTTAATCATATTATGAAGGCGATAGCGTAAATGGAGTCTCTCCCCTTCCGTTGTTAAGTGTTTTTAAAATGCCTTTTCTGCAGGATTTTCTTTCTGTTTTGTTTTCTTGTCTCATTATCTCTACTTGATTATCTCATGTCATTACATGCGCGGTTTTGTTATCAACTTTGCTCGTATCCGATTTCTTTATTCTTTCCATGTTAATGTTTCTTATTATGCTTTCATATTATCATCGCTATTCGGGGTTACTTTTTAACTTTACTTTTGGTAATGATTTTTACGCTGCTTTATCTCAATTGTATGGTTATTGTGAACTTTTTCACCTATACTATTGTGTGATTTATCCATTTTTCCTTACATCTGTTCTCTCCTTTTATTTTTTTATTGTATTTTTTCATAGAAACTTTAGTTCATTTTCCATCAGTCCACTGATATAAGTGTGTTAAATGATCATTGTTAGCGCTACTTTCATATGTTTTTTTTTTTTTTGTTCATTAAGAAGGGGATTATGGTTTTCGATAATCTTATAAATATTTTTCTTAATTCACATGTTATAAGAGAATATTCAACTAAGAGAATTATTCAGTTTGAATGAAGATAGTTATTTTGTACGACTCAAGAAAATGTAGAAAAGCGGCGAAAATCCCACATCTTTTGAGGCGAATGTAACGCAGTATTGATCAAGCAGTGATTATAGACTTCACCTCCAAGGTGATGACAGAGGCTCCTTTTAAAATAACACAGGTCTTACGATTCAGGCATTAAAGGTTATGTTCTGAAAATATTCAGCTCGATGACCTGTGCTTCATTTAAACTCCATATAAGGCCTTTAAATAAAACAATATGGCCATTTTCACGTGAAACTTTTTTTGCCCTTGCTCCAGGTTCCCAAACCGTTACACGATCCTTCATATACGAAGCATTTTCATAAGTAATTTGTATTCTTGTTACCAGCGAATAACTTTCTTGAAGGGAAGTCAATATCATTAACCTTTATTTTATTATAATCAATCCCTTCCTTGAGAGAACGCATTTCCGTTGTTGCTTTTGTGTGTGTTATTTTGCCTTGACTGCTTTAATAACGTATGTCGGATAATGCACCTCCCCAATTTACTTCGTCGTTGCCACAAACCCTAGTATTAGAGATTGTTGTTAAGTGGAGTTTCCTATATGATCTGGGTAACTTAGGTTTTCTGCGTTTTCCTCATAATTCCAGAAATGTAACTATGCTCTTGTTCCTCGTTTATAATAATAATAATAATAATAATAATAATAATAATAATAATAATAATAATAATAATAATAATAAAGGTAATCCATCCTTTACATTTGTCTCTATCGGGAAATAAAAAAGGATCATACTATAAAAATAAGCGCTGCGTAATTCGCATGCCATTACAAGCGGAATTCCATGATATTATAAAGATAGCAGCTAATCCCTGGTAACATTAGGCTTTTTAGCGCACGAAGCTAAATTATACGTCTTCTAAATCATGAATATTTACTTTTATATTTTTGGTGAATTGAAGTGAATATTTGAATTTGTTGAATGCTTGTATTTGTTAAGTGAATAGTTGAATTTATTGAGAGTGCTCGAATTTGTTAAGTGAATATTTGATTTTGTTGAGAGAATGCTTGAATTTGTTAAGTGAATATATGATTTTGTTAAGTGAATTTTGACTTTGTGGATATTTAAATTTGTTAAGTAAATGCTTGACTTTAAGTGAATATTTCAATTAGTTGAGATTGTTTGACTTAAAGATGCTAGAATTTTTAAGTGAATATTTAAATTTGTTGAGAGAATGATTGAATTTAAGTGAATTTTCGAATTTGTTGAATGCTGGAATATGTTAAGTGATGATTTGAATTTGTTGAGAGAATGCTTGAATTTGTTGAGTGAGTGTGAAATTTTTAAGTGATTTTTTGAATTTGTTGAGAGAATGCTTGAATTTGCAAAGAGAATTCTTGAATTTAAGTGAATCTTTGAATTTGTTGAGAGTATGCTCGACTTCATTAAGTGAATATTTTTTTTTATTATAATTGGAGTCTGAAGAGTATTTTGTCACCACAAACGAAGCCAAAACTTTCGAATGAGTATGAGAGATTGAGTATCAAGTATAAATGAAAAGTGCTTGGTTAAGGCAGCAAAGACCTCTTGTAAGAAGTAGGGGTTTTAAAGGCATAAACAAAGGCAAGATTTCCTTTCCAGTGAAAGAGGATGAATTTGGCAGTGACTACTTTTTGGTTTTTCTCTGGGCCACCCCGTAGCGGGTTACTGCTGTCAGTTCATCTCACGTGGTGTATTGTGGGCATTACTTAAGGGGTCTTTGCAGCTCCCCAGCGGCCCCTAGCTGCTGTCTGTCATTTCTTTTACTGTACCTCTGTACAAATTATCGTCCTTCCATTTGACTTTTCAACCTTTCTAAAAATGATTTCCATAAAATAGGCTACAGTATGGATTTTATTTTTTTTCCGACGAAAAGAGAGGATATATTTCTCCGAAGATTCAATTTTGCCATGACCTCCTATTGGAAATTAAATTCAACTTAGTAGACGAGACAATCATTGATTTATTGGTTTCCTATTGCGACTCTGATTCTTCCTGATCTTAATAGGAAGCTCTCAGGAAGATATTATAGAAAGAGCAGGCTGGAATAAAAAAAAAAATTCTTGGCTTACATTATTAATCACATTATGATTTATTTTTATAGGTATTTTCATTTATTGGGCATATGTATATTTTTGATTACGTAATGTAGAAAATGTAAGAGATATATACCGTTTATTACTGATAAATTTCGGGGGTTGTTAGTACGAGGTTAATTACTGTGAAGTCTCTTGCAGCATTATGCACATTTTAGGCCTATTGCAAGATTTGATTTTTGTTTTACAATGTGTGTGCTTTTTTGTATAAATAATGAAAGTTGAAATAAGTCATATTTACTGCAAGTGAAATGATCTAATGCTTTATCCATATTTTAGGTTGCCTCGTGACATTTAAGAATGATTTGCCGTAAGACTTCTCTTAATTGGATCTTAACATATTCCGGGAAATACACATAATATTCTTTTAATAACATTTTGTATAGCTTGTTTTTATAACCAAATTTTTAATGCTAAACATCCACTGTCCATCTCTGTCAGTTTTACGAAGCTGTTTTAACCTGCTCCTCTTAATATTACATGAAAAAAAATCCTCCTTTTCTTAATATATATTTCCTTTTATATTGGATATTAAAAACAAATTGACATTTTTAAGTTCCTTGATGTAATATTTATGGCATTATATATTATTGATTTTTAATTGTATTTCGTGACTTTAAGTATTGTCATCCATTTTGCATCATATAAACTCTAATAATGAAAACTGTTACATTTTTAAAAAGCTGTACATAACTTAATCTTTCTGGTCTGGTGAGCGAGACAAGAAGTTGGTCAATACCGCATGAAAGTGACTGTAAATGGAGAGGAAGCAGAACCTTTTAAAAGAACTTGATTTTCTTCATCAGAGTCGACATCGTGTATGGCATCTGTTTTTTGTTATTTTTATCCTCATCCGGAGAATAAGACTCGTACTGGATGCCAACTAAGCGAGTAACACTGAGCAGCATGGATGCCAAATCTTCTTCGCCGCCGTCCTTGTCGAGAATTTTGGTCAGGAAGTAAATGAATACGCTTGCCTCTCTTCCGGAATTTCTTGTGGAGCGGAAAGAGTACGTGCCTGCATAAATGAAAATCATGGCATGTTCCAGTATGTCTGTAATCATAACTTTCTTATTGTAACTGACCTATCTTTAAACTTTTCTGTGGCAGAAACTAGGAATGCAAACTTTCCAGTGGATATCCTATTTCAAATTATAGTGTGCCAAGAAAATTGCCCACATTTACCCCCTTTTTTTGGGGAAAACCCACTTACGGAAGGTATTTTTTCTATATTTCGTTTTTTCTCCAAAATGGAGCGTTGCATGTAAAAATGTACACGAATAAAAAAAAAATGGGAATTAAATTCTGCACCAATTCTTCTTAATGATTTTTTTTTTTTTTTTTTTGCTTTCAGGTTTTGGCAAGGAGACTTGTGGATGGCAATAGCTGCTATGGAAAGGCTAGATGCTGCTCATAGTTAGTGAAGTACAGCACGGTGGACTGAGCATGATGCTAAATAATAGCCTACTATATTGCAGCATATAGATGATACTGTATTGGTGGATGTTTGTAACAGTGAACAAGAACATGGTGATAAACAGCAGACTAGAGCATGATGATAACTAGTTGATTAATGTATGTGGTAGATAGTGGACTGGTGCATGAACGCTTGGGCACAGTGTACTGATGGTTAACAGTGGGCACTTGGTGGATGCACACTGTAGATTCACTGTAATTACATATGTCAGTTCAAAATATAAGACGATGGATGATATCAACTGGGACCTCTGTTGCATTTGTCAGTTGGATAAAAATGAACGGTTGACGAAACCAAGAAAAGAAGGACTTATAACACTTGGGAAAGATTTGAATGACTTTAAAGAATTTGTTTGTCAGGTATTACAGCAACTCTTATTTCAAATAATGCAAAAACCACAATTTTTATAGGAGTTACTGTTGCAGCTCTCGTGTTAAGAGGTTGCACCAAAATCGAGAAACAGGTGCACAGAGTTCTAAAAAAAAAAAAAAAAAAAAAAAAAAAAAGTCAGCTGGATAATCTGACCCTTCAGGTCATGATGTAAGGTTGTGTGTTATCTGTGAGGGAGAAAATCAGGACAATCTGCATAAAGTAGCTACTGACAATGTCGATTACAATCTCAAAAGTTGGGCAGAGTCGAGTAAAACTTTTATATTATTTGGACGGCTGACTGCGCAAGCTGCTTATGCCCATGCAGGCGACACTGACTACCATGTTAAATGCTATTTACATTTAAGAGACGCGGCTCGGGCTGCACATCGTCGAACATCTACAAGCCCTACTCCACCTCATTTCAATCCAATTGCCTGTGCTCAAATTGTGGCATTTGTTGAAGATTCACAATCACTTAAATTATCAGCTCTTCGAGAAATGTATCGCACATTGATGGAACAAAAGGGCAACCGTTCATTTTTATCCAACTGACAAATGCAACAGAGGTCCCAGTTGATATCATCTATCGTCTTATATTTTGAACTGACATATGTAATTACAGTGAATCTACAGTGTGCATCCACCAAGTGCCCACTGTTAACCATCAGTACACTGTGCCCAAGCGTTCATGCAGTCCACTATCTACCGCCTACATTAATCAACTAGTTAACATCATGCTCTAGTCTGCTGTGTATCACCAAGTTCTTGTTCACTGTCACAAACATCCACCAATGCAGTATCTATATGCTACCATATAGTAGTCCATTATTTAGCATCATGCTCAGTCCACCGTGCTGTACTTCACTAACTATGAGCATGCCTCTAGCCTTTCCATAGCAGCTATTGCCATCCACAAGTCTCCTTGCCAAAACACCTGAAATAAAAAAAAAAAAAAAGTTTAATCATGCAATGATTTTTTAAATAGCTATTAACGATTTTTTTCTCGTAATATTTATGCAGAAACCTTAATGTGTAGAACAAAATAATTCATATCTTGTGAAAGAAATATTTGCCCTACAATTTCATCTCTATTGTAATTCATATAGAAATGCATTATTCTTGAGTTATTAAAGGAAAAGTAATCGTGAAATCGATTTTTTTCATTTACGGCAAAATGTGCCGCCATTTGCGGGGCGATTTACGCAGAAACTATAATATTTTCAAGAATAACTAAATAAGAAGAATTTGTGCAGAATTTAATTTCCATTTTTTTTTTTATTCGTGTACATATTTACATGCAACCCTCCGTTTTGGAGAAAAAACGAAAAATAAAGAAAAAATACCTTCCGCTAGGGTTTTTTTTTCTTCAAAAAAAGGGGGTTAGTGTGGGCAATTTTCTTGGCACACTCTAGAATTCAAAATAGTATAACCTACGTCCGGGCCAAATTTGATGCTTTTAGATGAATCTGCACGATCAAGTCCCTAAGCTCCCCGACTACCAGGTGAGTTAAGAATAATTTAGGAGTAAAGTGTGAGTTAAGAGTCAATTGGGAATAGAGTGTGAGTTAAGAGTCATTTAGAAATAAAGTGTGAGTTAAGAGTCATTTAGGAATAAAGTGCGAGTTAAGAGTCATTTAGAATAAAGTGAGAGTTAAGAGTCATTTAGGAATAAAGTGTGATTTAAGAGTCATTTAGAAATAAAGTGTGAGTTAAGTCACTTAGGAATTAAGTGTGAGTTAAGAGTCATTTAGGAATAAAGTATGAATTAAAAGCCATCTAGGAATAAAGTGTGAGTTAAAAGTCATTAAGGAATACAGTGGGAGTTTTGGAATAAAGTGGGAATTGAGAGTCGGTTTATATATAAAAATAGATTATGTATGTATGTGTTGTGTGTGTGTGTATGTATGAGCCAGCATATATAACTGAAACACATTGAGCATATATATACCAACCAGACTTGGTATATAATTATATGACTAACTATCTAGAAATTAGCTTTGTGGGGATAAAACATCAAAGGGGGTGGGGATAGAAGGGCTTCTCTGAAATGGGCCTGGTTCTGCTCATAGACTTAGTAACTAAATAAACTTTACAAATTTATCATACCTATCAATGGCATCAAAGGGAGTGGGTTTTGAGTAAGGGCTGAGAGTGAGAGGGAGAGGAACTGAGAGAGAGAGAGAGTAGAAGAGGGGGTGTCAGGGAGGAGAGAGAGAGAGAGAGAGAGAGAGAGAGAGAGAGTGTGTTATTGGCTGTAATTCAGTTATCCCGAGCAGCGCCGGGTTGGTCAGCTGGTTAGGAATACCCAGTCAGCTAGTTGGGAATAAAGCGTGAGTTAAGAGTCACTTAAGACTAAACTGTGAGCTTAAGAGTCACTTAGGAATTAGGTGATTTTGCCAACTGACCTGGGTACGTGGCCCACATGATGAGCATATCGGTACACAAAGGAATCAAGTATTCTTTTTTAGACTGAATGGTCACATGATCAGTGACACTGGTGGTCTTTGTTTTCGTCAGCAGAACTCCTACATCACCTTCCTTCCCTCTGCAGGCCTGAATAAGAAAAAAAAAAAAACGTTGTCAGTTGTCAAGTGAAGGTTTGAGAAAAAATTTGAATTGAAGACATCAGATTAATGGGTGATTACTCTTTTTACCTTCATGCAAGATCCAGGCCGGGTACCGATTCTCTCTCTTGCCACCATCCTTCCGCTTCTCAGTGCCTCACAAGCGACAGTGTCTAGATCAAACTAGACACTGAGCGAACTGGATCTATTTCTCAGATACCCCAAACATTCTCTCTCTCTCTCTCAGTTACCTGAATGAAGAACATCTTTGGTTTCCCAGCTAATGTAGGGCAGTTTTCTGCCGTGAAATTCTCCCAGAGCTGCGACGTGAGAACCTCTCCGTCCCAGGCATACACATATTCCTTGTTGGATATTTTGTCGCGCTTTCCATGGCTCATAAAGACGGCTATCAGACTGTCACAGTCGCTGTGGTCGTATTGGCTCGCTGTTAATTAGGGAAGGAAGAAATTCGTCAACGAATAAACATATGAAATTTGAAATCAACAATAATTGCCTGGTATCGTCAGCTGTAGTATTTGTCTGTTTTTTTCAGAAACAAAGGCCTAGTGCCCATTTCCAACCAGAGCTGCAAATTCCCCTCTCTTTCCTCAAGTCGAGTATGTACAAGCCAAGGGACTTGCCTTCCTTCAAGATGTTTAGCAGCTCATCTTTCTTTGGATTCTCCAAATGAGTTCTGACCTCATAGCCCAGTTGTTCAAGAGAAGCTCTACAGAGATCGGCGTCATGTGAAGCGCATGGACGTGGAGTCAACTAATAATAATAATGATAATAAGAGATGGTAAAAACAGTACTGCACATTATATAATATTTCTAGATATAAATGTACCCATGCGCACGCAAGCACACATAGACACACACACACACACACACACATATATATATATATAGTGTGTATGTATGCATGTAGATATATTTATGGATACATAATTAATATACATTATATATATATATATATATATATATATATATATATATATATATATATATATATATATATATATATATATATATATATATATATATATATAGTGTATATATGTATGCATGTAGACATATATGGATACATAATTATATAAATATATCATATATATATATATATATATATATATATATATATATATATATATATATATATATATATATAATGACTATATATATGTTGTAAATGTAGCAAAATGTTCAATTTCACATTGGGATAAAATCAACTAAATGAATCGGGAAACCTTTGCATCGTCTCCATGAAGTCATACCTTGAGGGAGGCGTGGAATTTGCTGTAGGATATGACGATTGCAAGACCTCTTCTTTTGTGACTCATATTGTAATAGACACTGGAGCTTTCCACTGGCATTTCGGCAGTAGTCCGACTGGAACTGGAATTTCAGTTCTTAGTTCACACACATATACATATATACAAATTTTATACGTATATTTTGTATATATATGTATGTATGTATGTATATATATATATATATATATATATATATATATATATATATATATATATATATATATATATATTATATATATATATTATATGCACGTGTGCGTTTCCTGACGTATATATACGTATATTTGTATATATATGTATGTATATATATATATATATATATAAAATATATATATATATATATATATAATATATATATATATATATATATATATATATAGTATATGCGCACGTTCTTCTGTGTATGTTTATATATACGTGTGTATATACACTCACATGCATTAAGCATAAATTTTTATACAGAACAAACACATTTATACACTACATTTGCAGGTAGATAGTAGACAGATGCAGTGTAGTTATTATAAAAGCATATAACTTTTGAGGCATGGACATGACAGTTTAATAGATTTTTAAAAAATTGCTAGAACTAGAAATAGTTGTGCTTTGATTTAAAAAAAAAATTATAATAAAAAAAACAAATAAAAGACATGAAGTACACACTGATACTACATCATTTAGAAGAAGTCACTGATTCTCCATTTTTAAAAGAGTTGTTGCATACTTACTCTGCTGAATCATTAGTCGTTCCAATCTTGGTCGAGTCTGGGCTGTCGCTCAATGAATGGCTCCCTCCTCTTTGGCTGGATTTAAGTATTTTTTAGTTTTTTTCGACGGTTGCGTTCAAGATACGGGTTTAGAGTTTGAGGTGTAAGCGAAGAAAAAGCAGTTTATTTTATTTTATATTTTTACCTTGAATCGAGATAGATTATGGGAATGGTTAACTCTTGCCTACTCTCACCTACCCGCGGGCACTCAGATGCACAAACTGTATTGCTTTCTTCAGCTATATTATATGTGTGTGTGCGCGCGTGTACCTGACTGGGAATATTGAAGCAAGCTGCCGAAAATAATGGAAGATTCGTAAGTGATAGAAAAATGAAAAAGTTGACAGAATTTGAGCAAGTGTTGAGGTTAAAATAAACCAAGAAGATTGGACAGATAATATTAATATAGATAGTGAAAGAATAGACGTTATAGATTCGTTTATGGATATGTGAGTAGCTATTTCGGATGATGTTGAAATAAAACAAGGAATAAAAAATAAGCGAATAAAGGAAAGTAGGAGGTTGTGTTCGAAAGATAGTGAAGAGACCCCACTTTATGGTCTCTTCACTATCTTTCGAACACAACCTCCTGATAAGAATTGTAGATAAGAGGAACGAAGATAAAAGCTGGATTGAAGGATTACATTTTTTTCCTCTATCATTTTTCTTGTGAATTCTGATATCAATAGAGTAAGTCGGGATGTAGCGACAAAAAAAAAAAAAAAAAAAAAAAAAAGTTTCTTTCAAAACGGAAGATTATACTACGTATGCATCTACGAAAACAAATACATAAATATATTAATATGGAATTCGTACCCTTAGAGACCTATAAATACTTACGTCTGCGAATGTATTACTTCACAAAAACGAGAGAATGACTAGCTACGCAGACGGTTACAAATGAGATGTTGATTAAGCATAGAAAACGGAAGTTCGCTTCCAGCACGCCGTGGTTTTCAGTTCCTTATGGATAATTGGTGTAGGGGCTCGATTCACATAAGACGTGAGGCAACCATATCGTATATCCAACTTTTCATGAATAAAAACAAATGGAATTACAAAAGGTAATCAAGATACTTTGAGCCTTTTTCAGTATAATTATCATAATTAACCAAACAAAAACTTTCACTTTTCTTCTGATGATTGAAAAAGAAACCCACAAAATCAATGTGTAACGTGTGTACTTCTAAGTATTTACATTTAATTTTACTCCACACTGAGTACTTTCAGGCCCTATCTGTGGCCCATTTTCAACAGATGTTTGGGTCGTCAGCCTGGGTCAAGGCCCAGCAGTCTTCTGGAACTTCTCGTTGAGCTGTCATTTATGTGATGGCTGTTCTGGTTTCCTTGAGAGTTGCTAATCCCTTCTTGTCGCTCTGATATCCTGAGCTGATGGTCAATGAGATTAACACTTGTGGTAAGGGAGTGTTCACCAAAAGTCTGTTGGGCAAAAAAACTAATCTCCAGGTCAGCAGGGTCAATCTTATGGGATCTTCTGAGGTAAAACCTTTGTTTCCTATTACTTTAATATCTCTGATGAGTGCTCCTTCTACTACCCTCCCGTGACTAATTTTATTGCTATTCTATATAAGCCTACTGTTTTTGAAATCCATCCTATGGTCATGTTCCCAACAATGCCTAGCTATAGCACTCCCGAGAGTTAAGCTGTACTGCCCTTTTGTGTTCTTGGATTCTAATCCTTATTCTTCTACCTGATTCCCCCACATATTTGTCCTCACAATTGTTGCCATTGATTATGTATACCCCCGCTACATCATCCGTATTAGTCTTCTCCTTCCAATTTATTTTTACATACTTTGTTTTTTACTGTATTATCAAAGGTATACACAAATTTATATTTACTTTCTTTCATTTTTGAAGTGATTTGTTTCATTTTAGGCATAAAAGGGAGGGCAACTATTTTCTTGTTTTCTTTATTCCACGTACTCTGTGCATTTGCTCTGTAAAAAATCTTCCTAGCTTTAAGTGCCCTTTTTCTGAACCATTCCGGGTATGCTAATGCATCAAAGCTTTTATCGATGTAATTTATTTCTTGCTCTATCTTGCAAGGGTCACACGTTCTCATTCCCCTAAAAAATAAACCTGTTAGAACACCTATTTTTATATCATGACTGTGAAAAGAGAAGAAATTAATATATGAGTTTGTATGTGTGGGCTTTCTATATGTGCAAAGTTCATATCCTGTTTCTTTCCTTTCTATGAATATGTCTAAAAAGGGCAGTTTATTATTGTTACTTTTCTCTAAAGTGAACTGGATGTTGTTATAAAACTTATTGAGTTCATCTAGAAAAGTTTCTATTTCATTTTCATCACCCAGCAAAATAGCAAAAATATCATCCACATATCTCCACCATCCTTGTAGTTTTAAGTTAGGGACATTAACATTAGGAACTAGATTGGTTTCGAAATATTCCATATAGATGTTAGCGAGTATAGGTGATAATGAGGACCCCATAGCTACTCCATATTTCTGTTTGTAAACTTGTCCCTCTCAATGAAACCAGAACAGCCATCACATAAATGACAGCTCAACGAGAAGAAGTTCCAGAAGACTGCTGGGCCTTGACCCAGGCTGACAACCCAAACATCTCTTGAAAATGGGCCACAGATAGGGCCTGAAAGTACTCAGTGTGGAGTAAAATTAAATGTAAATACTTAGAAGTAAACACGTTACACAGTGATTTTGTGGGTTTCTTTTTCAATTATCATAATTAGTACACAAGCAGATACTGTCATTTATGTTTTCTTTATGCAGTTAGTTCGTACAGTTAACCGGAAATTCTGTACTGGGTATCATTTTACTCTGTCTCTCACAAACATCGGGAAGCTTTCTTTTACTTGTAAATAAACGTTACTGACAGTAACAGTATACAAGCCCATGAAAAATCTAGACTTTATTATAATCAGGTTTTACCCGGGACATTTCATGGCTTAAAAAAATCTTATTTTTTCGATTTTCATGTTATGTAGTGATCTTTAGATAATTTTTTATCTTTGAAAAATATCATAAAAATCATTTGATTAATCAGACAAACAGACAGACAGACATTACCTCGATTCAGGAGCAGAAGCAGAAGCATTCCCAGAGTCCATTTTCAGTTTGGATCAGTAGGCCTAGTGGAAAAGTAGAAATGGGTTAATATTCCTAGATACTCCGTTCTTTTAATGTTGTGAATACATAAAAAAAACTTCATTATTGAAAGAAATTGCCTTTGCCTAAAATTTTGAATGTGTCAAATTCCGCTAATTTTGTCTTATCAATTACGAAAGATGCATGCATCCGATTTTCCTGGTAAAATTTTAGATATTTTGTCATTATAAATCATATTCATCTATTTTACTACCTGTAGGAGTGCTGAGGAAGTTTTGACGCCACTTTTTTTCAAAGTAATTAACCTGTTATTCTTTGTGTTTATGGTAAAACTGAAGAAGCAAGTGTTATTTACGGCGATGTAACACCAGAGCCATGGGCGCCCGCACATAGGGGCGCGAGCGGGCACCTGCCCTCCCCCCCCCATATATATATATATATAATATATATATATATATATATATATATATATATATATATATTGTTACGAAGTGCCAAGTATCTGGTTACCATGCATCAAATATTACCTCACCAAAAGCCAAACACCTGAACCCTCATAACACATTTAAACGACTGAATACACTAAAGGCAACAGTGATCCCTTAACACTTACCAGTATTGCAGAAAATCAGACTAAGTTCATCAAAACAGGTGTGAGGTAATCTTGTAAGTAATTAAATTAATCAAAGGGCATCACTCCATCAACAACTTTCAAAACTCTAAGTATTTCCCTGATTTCAGAAGTCTAAGTACTTCCCTGGTTCTAGGTCACTTCAATTAAATTGAAGGAAAGCAAATCAATTACCACTCTATGTTTCTACCTAACATGAATATAATTATAATTATATATATTTATACTGGTGTAAGATAAAGAAAACACTTATATAAATTTTAAATACAAAAATTTATTATTAAATTCAAAATTTATAAGTGAAATTCACAATATCAGGGAAAATTACTGTTACTTGAAAACAAAGTAAAGTTTAATTAATTCTTGAATCAAATTAAGTAAAATAAATCAAAATTAATTTAGCACAAAAAAATTCAAGAAAATTAATTCAATCAAAATTCAAAAGTGTTAGGCAATAATTGAAAATTTGAAATTAATTTACAAGTGCTAAACAACAATAAAACTTGAAAAGAATTCTAAGTAAATGCAAATAAATTCACAAGTGTTAAATTTAATTAAATGTGCAATGATAAAGCAATGAAAATAACTAAGTCAATTAAATGGTGAATGCAAATGAAAATATAAAACAAAAAGACACACTTCAATAAGAAAATGAATAAGTGCACAAACAATGGAACAGACACAAACACAAAAAATATCAGCAATGTGTAAAAGTGTAAATCTTTTTCATAACACTGTAACCAACAGTTTTTACCAAACCTTCTTAACAGACAACAGTTCCTATCAATTATTAGTTAAACACACTCCCTATCCATTATTAGTTATTCACTGTTCCTAACAATTATTAGTTGCAACTAATAAAAATATAACACACTTTACCTTTTTTGGTATACCAACTTCTTTTCTTCTCTTGTAAATTACACTTTCACAAAAAACAAGGCGCCGTTACGAAATGTTTGTTCAGATTCCACAAAAGAAATTAAATAAACTAAATAAATTCTAAGAAATATCAAATATACAATTCTCACAATATGAGTGACCAAATTTACGTTACGTTAATTTAATCTCGATGTCGAGTGAGAGAGAGAGAGAGAGCGAGAGAGAGAGAGGTAGATCTAACTGCCTCGAGGTCTTAAGATCGAATGAAAATCTCTTCCTTTATGGAAATGACAGAGCAGATGTCTCAAAACGTTCTAGGCACAAAAGCTTCTCGAAAGTTCTGAAATCTGACGCAATCTTACATAAAAAAAATGCAATACCCACGTGGGACTTGACAAATACATACACGTACAAGACAAGATTGCTCAACAGATACGTACCCGATTGAAACGGAGGGTAAACGATAATTAAGATTGACATGTTTTTGATGACCACGTAAAAAGAGTCGAGCTCATTATCAAACGCGCTGACAGAGCAGGGACGCAAACGGATCTCGCAGACTCTAATTTCAAAGTGCTGACATAAAAGTTAAACATTTGCAGCTTTGAAAAGACAAGGATCTCTCTCTTTACGTTATATATATTTTCTTACATGACGTTAATGCGAAATCTGAACACACATTTTAAAACATCCTATTCTAAGCTATCTAGGAATCTGAAAAAATGTTACACAATCTACAAGACATTTCAAAGAGGGGAAAACATGCATTTTGAAAGTAGCAATATATAATATACCTCCCCCCAGAAGATTTTTTATCACGGTGTTGAATCCAACGATTCGCAACGAGATAAATAATCAGCAACTACATTGTTTTTGCCACTAATGTGCTGCACTCTTAAGTTATACTGTTGCAGGCACAAAGACCACCTGGTCAGTCTTTGATTATGGTTTTTCATTTTCTGGATAAATGACAGTGGATTGTGATCAGAAAACACTACAATTTCTTCATTCCTAGGTCTATTCACATACACTTCAAATTTTTTCAATGCGGTGATTAAGGCTAAAGTTTCCTTCTCAGATTGTTGTGATATACTTTCTGATGTTTTTTCAATTTTGTAGACATGAAGCATACAGGATGGTAGATATTATTTTTATCTTCTTGAAGTAGAATAGCTCCAACACCACAGTCTGACGCATCAACTTGTATCACAAATTTCTTGTCGAAGTCTGGAGCTTGAAGTACTGGTCTTGAAGTTATAATGGCTTTTACCTTCTCAAAGGATTCTTGACACTCTGGAGTCCAAATAAACTTAGCTTTGGGACTAGTCAAGTCTGTCAAGGGAGCTACTACGGCTGAGAAATTTGGGCAAAACGACGATAGAAACCAGCCATGCCTAAAAATCTCTGTAGCGTTTCCTGGTAGTAGGTGGGGTAGCCTTACGGATACCTTCTACATTAGCATTTACTGGAGCAAGAAGGCCTTTCCCAACTTCAAACCCAAGATACTGTACAGTTGCCTTTCCAAACTCACTCTTCTCTAGGTTGACTGTTAATCCTGCTTCTTGTAGTTTCTTGAAAACTTTCTTCAGAATCTTCAGATGTTCTTCCCACGTTGTAGAGTAAATCACGATGTCATCTAGGTATACACCTACTCCTTCTATTGATCCTAGCAGTTGATCCATCACTCGTTGAAATGTTGCGGGTGCATTCATCAGACCAAACGGCAGAACAGTATACTGATATAGTCCAAAAGGAGTAATAAAAGCTGACAGCAGCTTCGCATTCTCATCTAAGGGAATTTGATAATATCCTTTCAACAAGTCTATCTTGGAAACAAACTTGGCTTGCCCAATATTATCAAGTAACTGATCTATAAGAGGCAAAGGATAATTATCAGCCACACTGATAGAATTCAGCTTCCTATAATCAGTACCACATCCTAAATGAACCATCTGGTTTCTTCACTAACACACATGGAGAACTGAAGTGACTTGAACTGGGTTCTGCTAATCCATGTTGCAGCAAATACTCAACTTCTTTCTTCAAAACATCTCGATGATACGGTGATAAGCGATAGGCTCTTTGCTTGAAAGGTTTTCCATCTTCTTGAATCTTGATTTCATGCTTGGTCAGATCAGTACGTCTAGGCACATCTGAAAAAATTTCTGGAAAACTTCTAATTACGTCACTTAAGTCTTCACCTTGTTCAACACTCAGATGTTTCAGTTTATCCTCCAAATTTTCCAAAATTGAAGAATTATTCATCTTGCTTGCAGCTCCCAATTCATAGCCATCATCGTCTTCTGTAGATAAAGTTGTCTGGGTTACTGACACAGTTTCAGTTTTAGTTTCTGGTGAAATAAGGTTTTGTTCAAAGAGGTTCACATGTATCTTCCTTTGTCTTTTTCTTCTTTCTGGTGTATCAGTCACATAAGTTCTATCACTTAACTTCTGAATTAATCTGTAAGGACCTTGAAATTTATTAGTGAGGGGAAATCTCTTGACAGTAAGAACACTAACACTTGTTGACCAACACTAAAAACTTCTTAGCTTAGTCTTAGCATCAAATCTCCTTTTCATTTTCTCTGACTCATTTTCAAGTTTTCTAAAGAGAATTTTCTAATCCTCTTTCAACCTCTTCCTTAAGTTCTTCACATACTCTGCTTGGCTTTCCTCTTGATTTTCTTCCCAATTTTCTGCAAGAATCTTCAACGGTCCTCTAACTTCTCTTCCAAAAATCATCTCATTAGGTGAACATCCCATACTTTCTTGATAAGCATTCCTAACTTCAAACAACATTAATGGTAAACCAACATCCCATTCTCTTCCTGACTCAGAACAATACTTTGTCAGCATACTTTTCAATGTCTGGTGGAACCTTTCCAAGGCACCTTGAGTTTCTGGATGATAGGCAGTGGATAACTGTTGTTTCACTCCTAACAAATTCATCACATCCTGGAATAACTTTGAAGTAAAGTTTGTTCCTCTGTCACTTTGTACTATTTCTGGTATTCCAAACTTTGAGAAAAACTCCACAAGTTTTTCAGCAACTATCTTGGCAGATAGTTTGTAACAGGGATTGCTTCTGGATACCTTGTCACAGGACACATTAATGTCAACAAATACTCATTTCCTTTCTTTGTCTTCGGCAGCGGTCCAACCATATCTATAATCACTTTGCTAAAGGGTTCTCCTCTAACTTCTATAGGTTGTAGGGGGCTTTCTTGATGGTTTCATTCGTTTTCCAGCTATCTGGCAGGTATGACACTCACGACAAAACCTGCTAACATCTCTGTGAAGTCCAGGCCAGAAAAAATATTTCATGATCTTCTCCACAGTCTTCCTGATTCCCATATGTCCAGACTCATGAGCTACTGCAACCACTTGCTTTCTCAATGAATATGGAATCAAAATTTGATGATATTCGCCCCATACAGCATCTCCTGGTATATCTGTAGGTCTATACTTCTCATCAGTAAACCTTCCTTCAGATAGTAACAGGTAGGAGTTTGTTGCATCTCTTCTCGATCAACAACTCTGAAGAACAAATCAGTTAACGATGCATCCTTCTTCTGCAAGTCCATCAGCTTCTCTCTTGTCACTTGACCAACTTCAAAGGTTGAATTCTCAATATCTGCTAACTCAGCTACTGTAGTTTCACTACTGTCTTCAGCAACACTTTGACTACTCGGAGTCTCTTCAGGAACATCAGGTTCTTCTTCTTCGTCGTCGTCTTCTTCATCTTCTTGGGAAATCTCTTCTTGTCAGCGCTATGGGAAACTTCACTTCCCTGGAATAATTCTTCTAAGCACAAAGATCCTTCACTTGATCCTTCTTGGGTGTGTAAATCCTCAGTTTCTTCACTTACAGTCGTAGTCCTCTTCATACTTCTGGTAGTTACACAACTAGGAAACAGGTGGGGTTATTCTTCTCCAACTCTTCTGTAGGACTAATCCTCATGGTTTTGTCTGTCACTACAGGACAAGGAATAATGGCACACCACCAACTTCATTCCCCAACAGAAACATGTATACCTTCCACAGCCAGTGAGTCCTTTACAGCAAAATCAACATTCCCTGTCACCAATTCACATGACAGGTGTAAGCGGCATATAGGAGTTACTTCCTCTCCTCCTATACCCTTCAAAATAACTGAATCTCCTGTGAGACTCTTCTCCAAACTGAGGGTGAGAACCACGTACTACCACACTATGGTTACTCCCTGTATCGCGTAATATCTTGACTGGTACCTGCATACTTCCTTCTTGAGTTGACAGCATACCCTCATAGATATATGGCTTAAAAGCCTCCACACTGCTTAGCCACTCACTGCTTGAGGTAACATTTCCACTGGTTGCTAAACATTCAGCTTGTTTAGTTTCATTCTTCTCTGGAGTCTGATTCTTTCCCACACTGCTCTTCGTAGTTTGTTTCACAACTTGACTAACTGGTTTTGACTGCTGTTGATTCCGGTAACACTCTTGACTGTAGTGTCCTACTCTTCCACACTTGAAACAGACAACATTAGGTTTCTGTAACTGTCTTGAAAAACTGGATGAGGATTTCACATTAATTTGCTGAGCTGTATTTCCTTGTGTACTCTTAGTAGTATCACTTGAAGGTTTCCCATTAAATTTGTTCCTGTTATTTGGATAAGACTTAAAACCTGGGCGTTGTTGACTCTGGTACTTGACATTGTAATTACGTTTGCTACTGATTATATTGTAATCTTCACTAAGTGTAGCGGCTTTGTCAAGTTTCTTCACTTCTCTCTCTCTTAAATAGGCTCTTATATGTTCAGGAATTCCCTTAAGATACTGTTCAAGAACAAGTAACTCTTCTAACTCATCAAAAGTTTTAACTTTAGCAGCTTCTACCCAACGTTTTGAAACACCTTCTCACTTTGTAAGCATAATCTAAGAAGGTTCCCTTCTCATCTTTTCTTAAAATTCTGATCTCTCATTGTAGTACTCTGGGTCATCTGGTAAACTTGTAGCACACTGTGTTTAAGTACTTTGTAGTCTTTACACTGATCAGCTGTTAAGGCTAGATAAGCACTTCTCCCTTTACCAATCAAGACACTTTGTAGCAAAACTGACCATTTATCCTCTGGCCATCCCATACCTGAAGCCACTTTCTCAAAGTGATCAAAAAACTCATCTGGAGCTTCTTCAGTAAACTTAGGGATTAACTTCTGTACTCTCACTACATCAAATACAGGGTCTTGATTACCTTGGTTAGGGTTAGACGGTGTTACAGGTAATGTGGGATCTAGCTCGTTATTAATTCCATTTCCCTTTCATGTCTTGCGATTTCTCTTTCCTCTTTTATTCTTTCTCTTTCCTCTTCTGCTGCTTTTTTCTTCTTCTCTTTCTCTTCTTTCTTGTTTTTCCCTGTCTATTCTTTCTCTTTCAGCTGCATTCTCTCTCTTTCAGCTTGCTTCTCTCTCTTTCAGCAAGCATTTTTAGCTTAATCAAATTCTCTTCTGCTTCAATGCGTCTAAGCTCTAACTCTGCATCACTTTTCTCTTTCTTTTCTGCTTGCTTATTTATGAGAATCAGCACGTGCTACATTCAACAACTCTTGAGCCAATTCTAACTCATCTTCATCAGTTATTCTACCAGAGTTTATCAATGATTCCATAGCAATACATCTTATTTGTGCCTTTACCATACTAGTAGACACATAACCACCACATGCCTCTGCTAAAGCGCTCCACTGTGCTCTAGACAGAGTGGTTTCAGACAGAACTTGGACGGAAGGAGCTGCTAAAAATTCCTGAACATTGAACTGAGCCATTTTCCTCTAAGTTATCAATTTACAATTCAATACAATAAATGCAAAACAAAACTATATGGTCACTCTCCTAACAAAATATATTCCTAACACCACCAGTATATTCTAGAGTGATAATGAAATCTGCTTTCCCGGGTCTCTGGGCACCATTAAATAATGTTACGAAGTGCCAAGTATCTGGTTACCATGCATAATATTACCTCACCAAAAGCCAAACACCTGAACCCTCATAACACATTTAAACGACTGAATACACTAAAGGCAACAGTGATCCCTTAACACTTACCAGTATTGCAGAAAATCAGACTAAGTTCATCAAAACAGGTGTGAGGTAATCTTGTAAGTAATTAAATTAATCAAAGGGCATCACTCCATCAACAACTTTCAAAACTCTAAGTATTTCCCTGATTTCAGAAGTCTAAGTACTTCCCTGGTTCTAGGTCACTTCAATTAAATTGAAGGAAAGCAAATCAATTACCACTCTATGTTTCTACCTAACATGAATATAATTATAATTATATATTTATACTGGTGTAAGATAAAGAAAACACTTATATAAATTTTAAATACAAAAATTTATTATTAAATTCAAATTTATAAGTGAAATTCACAATATCAGGGAAAATTACTGTTACTTGAAAACAAAGTAAAGTTTAATTAATTCTTGATCAAATTAAGTAAAATTTTAATCAAAATTAATTTATCACAAAATTCAAGAAAATTAATTCAATCAAAATTCAAAAGTGTTAGGCAATAATTGAAAATTTGAAATTAATTTACAAGTGCTAAACAACAATAAAACTTGAAAAGAATTCTAAGTAAATGCAAATAAATTCACAAGTGTTAAATTTAATTAAATGTGCAATGATAAAAAGCAATGAAAATAAACTAAGTCAATTAAATGGTGAATGCAAATGAAAATATAAAACAAAAAGACACACTTCAATAAGAAAATGAATAAGTGCACAAACAATGGAACAGACACAAACACAAAAAAATATCAGCAATGTGTAAAAGTGTAAATCTTTTTCATAACACTGTAACCAACAGTTTTTAC
Source organism: Macrobrachium nipponense (assembly GCF_015104395.2). NCBI lineage: Eukaryota > Metazoa > Arthropoda > Malacostraca > Decapoda > Palaemonidae > Macrobrachium > Macrobrachium nipponense. The sequence continues at coordinate 75,934,302 of NC_087203.1, read as the reverse complement.
CAAACCTTCTTAACAGACAACAGTTCCTATCAATTATTAGTTAAACACACTCCCTATCCATTATAGTTATTCACTGTTCCTAACAATTATTAGTTGCAACTAATGAAAATATAACACACTTTACCTTTTTGGTATACCAACTTCTTTTCTTCTCTTGTAAATTACACTTTCACAAAAAACAAGGCGCCGTACGAAATGTTTGTTCAGATTCCACAAAAGAAATTAAATAAACTAAATAAATTCTAAGAAATATCAAATATACAATTCTCACAATATGAGTGACCAAATTTACGTTACGTTAATTTAATCTCGATGTCGAGTGAGAGAGAGAGAGAGAGCGAGAGAGAGAGAGGAAGATCTAACTGCCTCGAGGTCTTAAGATCGAATGAAAATCTCTTCCTTTATGGAAATGACAGAGCAGATGTCTCAAAAACGTTCTAGGCACAAAAGCTTCTCGAAAGTTCTGAAATCTGACGCAATCTACATAAAAAAAATGCAATACCCACGTGGACTTGACAAATACATACACGTACAAGACAAGATTGCTCAACAGATACGTACCCGATTGAAACGGAGGGTAAACGATAATTAAGATTGACATGTTTTTGATGACCACGTAAAAAGAGTCGAGCTCATTATCAAACGCGCTGACAGAGCAGGGACGCAAACGGATCTCGCAGACTCTAATTTCAAAGTGCTGACATAAAAGTTAAACATTTGCAGCTTTGAAAAGACAAGGATCTCTCTTTACGTTCTATATATTTTCTTACATGACGTTAATGCGAAATCTGAACACACATTTTAAAACTTCCTATTCTAAGCTATAGGAATCTGAAAAAATGTTACACAATCTACAAGACATTTCAAAGAGGGGAAAACATGCATTTTGAAAGTAGCAATATATATAATATATATATATATATATATATATATATATATATATATATATATATTATATATATGTGTGTGTGTGTGTGTGTGTGTATCAAGATCAAGTTTTTAACATTTAACTACGTCACTTTTGTTTTCCTTCCATTTTACAATATATTCTTTCAGTTTAAGTAAATTAAAGGTATCATTATGTATTGTATAATATTTTATACTGTATACAGCAGCGTTGTTCTTTCCAGAAATACTTCATTCAGCTGAACACTATATGGAACTATTGGAAAAATTATGAAAGTAACATTGTATTTTTTCTTTATCGCACCTTGCTTCATTTAAGATATTGGCATCGCAGTTCCATTGCGTATAATATATATCTGGGTATATATATATATATATATATATATATATATATATATATATATATATATATATATATATCGAGCTACAATGTCCTTTAATATCTAATTCGCTCTACCTCGGAATTAATGTATTTTCATATATGCTTAACCGAAGGGGATTTTTTTTTTTCTCTCGATAATAGACTTTGCCTCCTCTTGGAAAATATGCTGCAGGCGCCCAATACCCAAGCGAACGTAACAACCCCACTTTTGACATCAGTATTTGTTACTTACAGCGAGTTGTATTTCCATCTGCCAAATGTAGGTGCTGGACCAAATATTATTTATTTCCTTTTACATGTAACAAAAATGAACCATCATGCTCGCTACGATCAGGATTATTTGATTACTCTGTGGAAATCTGAATGTTTGATTTCTTAGATTTGGAATATAAAATATGAGACTGATCAGTTTCCTTTCTCGTTGCCAGTAGTACTGGAAGATAAATAAAGGTGACTGTATTGGACAACTGACTTTAAAAATTTGCAAATGTTTTCAGCCATGTTATCCTCGATTAGCTAAATACAGACCTTCATGATTATTTGCCAGTAAGTATTGTGTCTTCTAGTTGCATTTTTTGCTTGACTGGTCAAACGCGATTTAGAATATTGCAGTTTTCAGCAACTCTTGATAGTCATCTTCCTCAGTCATTTGAATAATCAGTAATTAATAACACATTTTAAGTGTTGCAAATTTTTAAAACTTCCAGTGTTGTTGTTGGTAGTTGATGATTTTCGAAAATCTGTCAATTCATTGCTTTCTATGAAGAATAGAACATGCATATTAGAAAAGAAACCACGAAAGAAGAAAGGCTATTTACTGTGTCGCTGTGTAAATCAATAAACCTCTGTTCACTTGACCTAATGTCAGGTCTATATGTTAGTGTAATGAACTTTTTCATGTGGTCATTTGCTGAACCCCAGGTACACTAAGGTCAACCTTACGATGATAGTCTAGGTTAGGTTAATATAGGTTAGGTTTTTACACTCATTACAGTAATTAAATTTACAAAATTTAACTGCTCCTAAAGTTGACTGTTGGTATATGTCTCAATAGATTTATATATCTATCTATCTATGTATCTCCCGAAGAACACCTGGAAATGATACACTTTATTACTTGAATAACTGTTTCTCAAAGTGTCCTACCTTTATGCAGAACGTGACTGACGCAGCGCCACCGCAGTCTCTGTATATGAAGATTTTGTAGATAGTTACTGTATTTGGAAATAAAAAATGAATTTCCCTTATCGCAAACTGATACTTAATCTTATCTAAAACTGATTCTACACCCCAATTTTCGGTTACATTTCAAGAGAATTGCTAATCAAGGTAGTTTTCACACCTTTTTTTTTTTTTTTTTTTCTCGTAGGGGTATCGATTTTTGAGCCTTTTACTTTACCTCCATTCCCACTGCCTATCCTTAATTTTGCCGTCCAACTTCCCTGGCTGAGAGTTTCATAAAGCATTGTACTGCAGACAGAAACCTCGATTGCGCATTTTTACTTGTTTCCGGTCTGGGTAATTAACCCGTCCAAGCCTCCATCTTCGTCATCTGTGTTACGAATGTTAATTATAAAATTCTTGATTCTTTACTCTTTATTCATTAATTAATAGTCTTTCTTATGGTTTGCTTTTCATAGATAATCTATCTCATTAACGTAACATCTCGAAAATAGCCATCCTTGTTTGACTGCCGAACAAGCAAATCGCGACCGTGAGATCCGAATCGATAAAGGTTATAATGTCTTCTCAGGAAGTAGAGCGAAACGTTTATTTTTGGGTTAATGATGATCAATACCTTCGTTAAGTCATGCGAAGGGTTTTTCGATATGGCGTGACGTCATAATAGCCTCATGCTCTAAAATCCGCCGGCAGACTCCTTATCCTCTTACATACTCAATCCTGCCCTGCTTTAACTTGTGAATTTACCCCGGACTAAGTTGCAGTTTTGCACCTGACCAGAGATAAGTTAGGAAATCAATCGAATTCTTGTCAATAAGGCGTTGCCATAGCAACCTAGCGACCGCTGACATATCTGAGGGCTTTGAAGAGCGAACATTTTATTTTAGTTTTTTTTTCTGTGCGCGCACACTATAGTCGGCGCAGTTATACCAAGTTGAATTCTGCGCACTTTGGTGTGCCCGCCCAGGCAGTTCTGTGGAGATTAAACCATCTAAACCGTCATCCAAACGACTATTAAGTACTTACTGGTTTATCCGCAGTGCACTTCTTTTCATTTCGTATCAGTTCGAGGATCATAAATCGCATTGATATGTGAGATTTCTCCGAGGAAGTTCCCAATTTAACCACCACTTGAACATTGTTCTTACAGTTAGGAGTTTATTTGCAGTGTACTTAATTCGTGCATAGTAATATTGTACCATTTGTCGAAGCAAAAAGTGCTGTTACTGAAAATTGATTACTATTTCTACGGTATCTTTATTTTTGGAGATTAAACCTTACGAACCACCACACCAAGCAAGGTACTTGTAGTTACTGGCTCATCAAAAGTGATCGGCACCTATTTTCCATAAATTAGTAGTGAATCAAAAAGGCGTTGACTGGAAGAGAGAGAGAGAGAGAGAGAGTCGGTAGCACTTTGGCTGGTTGTACGCGTCCTACTCAGAGGTGCTAGTCATAAACGCCGTATGGTACATGCAAAGTAGGTGGCCGCAAGAGGATATCTTTTATTAGTATAATTTGTCGACCACACTATAGAAATGGGCGAATGTGATACTTTGATCCTCGAAGGGGTATAGTATTTCCAAAACGACCAGACCTCTCTGGCGGGGCTGTTTGGGTCCTCCCACGAGTGTTTCATCTCCGCATATGTGCCAAATTTGTAACGAGAGATAAAACCTTTTCTCCCATTACAGATATCAAACATCATCTTTTCCGATAAGCAAAATTGATAGTTTTTTAATGCAATAACAAGAAACCGAATAAGATTTTCTGTCAACAAGGCTTTTATTTTTTTTATGTGCTCTTGCCAATATTTCAAACTGGCCGACGTGCGTTTAAATTCATGGATAAGCCTCTTAAAACTGTCTCCAGGGAGCACTTTCGATGGTCACGGTATATGTCTGGAGGCATCTCTCCTTTCTACAAAT
>NC_087203.1:75909904-75927404 GCF_015104395.2 Macrobrachium nipponense | reverse complement strand
TTGGGAGATACAACAAGCGCCGTACGATCAAGAATCTCCCGAGAGCAAAGCACAACGAAATATCTACAGTTATATAATAGAAGTCCGTTCCACCGGATTCCTGAGACATGTTAAGTATAATTTTTATCCTAGTTTTACCAGACCACTGAGCTGATTAACAGCTCTCCTAGGGATGGCCCGAAGATATAGCTACTTTACGTGGCTAGGAACCAGTTGGTCAGCTAGCTACGGGACCTACAGCTTATTGTGGGATCCGAACCACATTATATCGAGAAATGAATTTCTATCACCAGAAATACATTTCTCTGATTCCACGTTGGCCGCGCCGAGAATCGAACTTCGGACCACCGGATTGGTAGCTGAGCACGAAAGCCAATCGTCCAACGAGGAACTTCCTGGAACATGGCCAAATCCAATTGTGGAAATCGCGTTCATGTGGTTAGTGCTATTTTTCATTGTTTGCTCTCGGTGAAGTTACTGCGTGATTTGGAAAATGAATAGCTGTAGATTATTGCAGAAGGTTAAAAAATGGGTAACAGCAGAAATTCAAAGTTGAAGTTAGCCAAAAATGTCCAGTTGATGACGTATTTTGACATTTTCAGAACCCCAATAGTTAGGAAAACAAAGGCGAACTTTTGCGTCATAACCCACCGAAAAGATTAATAGTCTGTCCTGGGGGAGAGATATTACCTTGTCTTCCCTGAGAAGAGATATTACCACATCTCGCTGGAAGCCAGACGCTTATTAATCTGCGTGCTAGAAAAAGAATTGTATTATTTTATGAAAGGAAATATTATCACACACACAAAGAGAGAGTGAGTTATGAACTCAGCCTGTTCCATTGAATTTTTACACGTAGTAGCATATTACCTAATTTGAATACGTTAGCTATCATTGCACTTAGTACTTGTGTTTCTTGAGGTTTTCGAATCTTTTCACAAAGCATCCGCATCCTTTTTTTTTTCAGTCGAGTTATTGTGAGGTTAAACTGCTTTCCAAGTTGGTGCGTACGACTCGTGAAATTTTACGGCGATCAAAATACAAAGCACTTGAAATCTTTCGTTCTCTCTTATTACAGTAAAACTTCGGAATCAGTCTCTCTCTCTCTCTCTCTCTGAGATCACCTTGCAGTAAACCTTAAGTCATCTCCTAGCAGCCTCATCAAACGGGAAAGAAATAAACATTAAACGCCCAGTTTGGATTCTTCGCGTGGAGGAGGGCGATCATCGTGTGGTTTACGAGCCGTGCATGAGTAGAACTCCCCCGGAATCCCGGAATCTTGTGAAATTCAATTTTAAAGAGTTATTAAGTTAATTGTGCATCAATTCGAATTCGACCTGTGGATGTACTGGAGGACTGGTGCAAACCGCTCGATCTCGTGCACTCAGCTGGAGACTGCAGTGGTTGGCTGTTGCGCAACCATGGCGAATTGGATGGGGTGGGGGATAGAAGTGGTTAAGGGAGAAATACGGAGAAAATGATGAGTAATAACCAAGATATTTCATGAGAAGTTGAAAAAGGAGAAGACGAAGGAATGGCCAGAGATGATAATTGTATGAAAATAACGTAAAGGGAGAAGAACTGAAGAGAATTAGCTTTTTTTTGAAATGTTTCTGAATCAAGATAAAAAGCGAAACATTAAATATGGGAAACAAACGAATATATAAGAAGTTGAGGGATAAATTATTCAAATTGGTGCTGCAAGAAGGTGAATAGGTGGTATTGTGAGCGTCATTCTTTTAAATTAGTATCAATATTTCAAAAGGCAAAAATTCAGATAAAAAAAGCTAAAATTTATGTCATTAACTTGCAAGGTCATCTTTCAAAATAAAATTACTATTGTGGAAAAAACGAATCGGGTAACTCCAATACAGTTTGGTTTCTAATAAATCACTTGAATATATATTACTCCATTTCACGAAATATTTTCAACTTGGTTGTAAATGTTGGGTTATTTTATCGAAATCACGAACTTTCCGTAGTTGCTCAAATGCTCGCTGACTTCTTGTGATTTAATTAATTTTTTTTTACCACTAAATTTGAGATTAAGTAATTTACACCTGAACCTTTCCTTTAGTAAATTCAGGGGAGTTTTGTCCTTTTTTAATTAGATTTTTTACGTGGCAAGAATATTAGCGTTATATATCTATATATATATATAATATATATATATATATATATATATATATATATATATAGTTATTATATGCTTGTGTTTATATATAGGATTGCGGGGGAACGGTGAACGTAGACACCTCTGATGTAATGTGTGTGTGTAGGGTCGAAAGCAATGGTGATGAACTGTCTGTGCAGGTGTATGCATATGAATATAGGTGTGTTGGTTCTCTAGTTTACTACCATACATTATCTACGGGATATTGAAGAGTGACGGGTACAAAGAAGCCAAATGACGGATGCCGTGCTCTAACAGTCAGGCAGCACTACACACAAATATATATTATATATATATATATATATATATATATATATATATATATATATATGTATATATATATATATATGTATATATATATATATATATATATATATATATATATAATATATATACATATACTATAAATCTTAATATTATATATATATCTATATAGATATCTATATATATATTATAATTATATCTATATATATCTACAGGGTGTCCATAAAGTCCCAGTACCATTTTAAGCAATCATTAAATACTTGTAATGGTACTGGGGCTTTATGGACACCCCGTATATATATATATGCATACTTTATAACTTTACATATATGCATACATACATACATGTAAAAAAGTGAAACTAAAATGCTCCTTCCTGATGACGCATTCTAGACTTTCGTTCGCAGTTAAATATTCTTAGTATAATGTTATATATTTTTGCTTACAGGTTCAACCAAGCATTAAAGCGGAATATCAACGAGTCTTTCAAGTGAATGTCTGACCCAACATGGTCAGACCGACGTAGCAGATTGTTGCGTCATGCTAAAGAAGCAAGAAAGCAGCGACTCTTAAGAGAAACGAGGAACAGACGGCAAAAGAAAGGAAAAGGAGAACAATTGAATCAAATGAAAGTCATGTCTACCCGTAACTCAATTGGCAATAGTGTTAAGAAACTGCCTCCATTAACGAAAGGTAAGATTGAACTTATAAAGGTTAGTATTCTTTAGCTTCCAATTAAATTACTTTATTTCTGATTAAAGACAGTATTTATGGTATGTTTAGCAGTGAAGTGTTTTCAAGAACGCTGTTTCCTCATTATTTTTTATTTTATTTGTCTGTCATTCTGTCCTCTCCAATAATGGTTCATCTCTGAAGTGACCCTTTTGATTCACGCTCTTTATACACCAAGAGTTAACTTGAATAAATTTTTTTTCTCTCTCTATGGTACCGCCCATTTTTCCTACTCTCCGTATCAAGATTTTAATACTTATTAACATGGTCTGATTATTGTCGAGACATACTCTGGTATGAAATTAATCTCTACCTATTTTTGCAGTAAAGAATAATGGATAGATATATGCGGTAATAAATACATCTAACGTTACATTGAATAGAATTTCGTATTTTCTCTCTCTTCAGACCAAGGCAAAGAAACTAATGCCAAGGAAAAGAAAAGCCCCATTCGTCACCAAGTGGCTCATCACCTAAGGTAAACCTCTTTTCTTAATTATGTTTACTGAAAACTCAGTGTCTTCTTTCTGTTTGATCTATTGGAGTTAATTTCTTATCTGCTTAACTAGGGACGCAATAACTTGTGGTTTATAGGATTTGGATTGTAATTTCAAGAGATCACTGATTTAGAAATTACGAGTTGCTGATAACTGTATGTAGCCCGGTTACCGGCATGGCTCCGTACCTTATGGTTGATGGTAACCGATATTCAAAGTTGACGGACGGGAGCCCCGCACCTCTTTGGCGCCCCAGACGGGTTAACAGTACCTTACACCATTTAACGGCGTTGTAATCCCGTAACGACGCATTAACTATAACTATATTTATACAACACAATAGGATTTACAGCAGTACTGTAAAGTGTAGAAAGCCTTACTTCCTTATCTTTAATCCTTTGGGTGTCTTGTAAAGTATGTACTAGATACCTACATTGATACCTTGCACTACTTTAGAAAAAGATGAAATTAGTTTTATTTTGTTCCTTATGATGTCACCTGATAGGAAAATGAGGTTGTACTCTTGAAATTAACTTTTTACTTGGTGTTTTAACCTCTTAAAATTTATATGTGCAAACACAAGGAAATGGAACGAAAATGAGTCAGGTTTTTCTTTTATTAGCATCTAACTTCACACAAAAAAGAGATTTACTCAATACCTTATGTACATATTATTTTTACCATGTTTTGAGTCATTACAATCACTAGTAGATCTGTTTTTTTACCTATCAATACCTAAAAGCTAAATATTTCGACTTGCCAAATGTTGCACTTCTGTGACAGTAACATTTTGTATAAAAATATATATATATATATGCTTATTAATCAGCTTTCTTAACAATATACTGATAGGTAGAAAATTAATGATATACACAGAAACTAAAATGAGAATAATTCACCCTTAACTAGCACAGGTAACCTATATAGAAATACAAGTTACATCGTCAATAAAAAGAGTTAACTTGCAGAACAAAATGAACAAATCAGATATCAATTGAGCAATGCTTATAAACAAACAAAGAAAGCCTTGTTTTCCCAAGGTTAAAAGCAAAAATTTATCTCAACAGAGTGAGACAGATGAAAAATTCATATCTTAGTTCACATCATAATTATTGTTGAAATGTCATTTCTCCAGTTAATAATTGATATTTAATGACAGGCACAGAGTAGAAGAAATACAAGTTACACCATCAGTGTACGATATAAGAGTGACCTTGCGTCAGAGAAGTGGTTTTCAGTTTAACTGATCATTTTATCAAATATGAAATAAATAATTAACCAGATACATATACGCTTACAAATAAAGAATTTTTTGCTCTTTTTTTAAGCAAATCTGCAGAAAATTAACTTAAACAAGGAATACGACACATAAAATAGCAACCTCAATTCCTATCATAATTATTGTCAAAGTTCTATTTCCCAAGGTTAAAGCTAACCCTGAATGACTAACAGATGTGATTAGAAATAAAAGTATCAACTTAATAGTCAACTCTAAATGACTAGCAGATGTGATTGGAAATAGTAAAAGTATCAACTTAATAGTTAACTCTAAATGACTAGCAGATGTGATTGGAAATAAAAAGTATCAACATAATAGTCCAAACCTCTAAATGACTAGCAGATGTGATTGGAAATAGTAAAAGTATCAACTTAATAGCTAACTCTAAATGACTAGCAGATGTGATTGGAAATACAAGTATCAACATAATAGTTAACTCTAAATGACTAACAGAGGTAAGGAGTACAAGTTACATCATCAATGAAATAGTGAATTTGCAAAGAGGTGAGGTAATTTGTTTTTTTTTTCCTCAAACAAAACAATTATTCTTACATTTAATACTTAATAATAAATAAATGAAGTATTGAAGTATTACCCAAGTTTATCAGCAGAGATATAATTTCAGAAACATGAAACAGGTCTAAAAATTCTAACATTGGTTCACATTAAATCTTGTCATCAAAATCTCTTTCAGTTCCAATACCCTCAACCTTTTGTTCCTTCTTTTTGAATGGATTATCCCACTGCTGAGATAACCAGGAACAGACCTCTATACACTCTAGACCAGCTTGTCTGCATTGACACATGTCCTTTGCAACATTTGTCTGTGCAGTACAAGTGGATAATTTCCCTCAATTCTACTGGAGCAGATTCACTTTTATACAGAATAGGTTGAAGTCCATTGATACATACATTCCATTCATTTCAAGTAGGGTCAGGTATTTCAGGTTCATTTTATGGTGATCTTTGATAAACTTCTATGGCCATAGAGTGGGTAGTATTTTTTCCATCTATAGTCTCTTCATTCCTGTCAAAATTATCAATTGCTGCATCAAGTGTAATGTAAGAATTTTTTGGGTCAAATGGAGAAAGGTCCTTTGGAACAAATATTCCTTCCTGCGAGGAGAGCTGATCTTCTGCAACTGAAGTGAGGAATCTACGAATGTCATCTTAACTAATGGAGTGTTCGCAACTATGCAGGTCATCAATAATCTCTCTACTTCTAGCTCATGATGCATCCTAATACCTAGTGAGAAAGATAGACATTGCAACCTTACATCCCAAAGAAATAAAATCATGGCAAATTGCATGGATTTTAAGGTCATTGTTGCTCAAATCACTTTCTGCATTGTGATTGCCTCATCAAAACCTTTCTTTGATGTACACCAAACTATGAAATCATGGAGGGCATTTGAAACAAAGGCTAGACTCACTAATATTTACTTTTCCACTTGGGGTGTACCCTTGTGACTGGGATGTGATTCCGGAGATCATTTTGCAAATAATACCAGCAGCCTTGAGCAGGATTAGTGTATCATTATTAAAATCCTTCACACTTGCCAAATTCATCCACACTCATTTGCAACTGGACAACCCTTTGTAAGATTTCACCAATACTAACATCCCCAGAGCAAACAAGATTGCGAAATTAATGAAAGTTTTTCACCAAAATAATTAACCAGTTTAACTTTTAGATTCTGATTGAATAAATATTACTGCTCCCAAGCTCCTTACCAGTTAGATAATTGCTCATTAAGAGAGGAAAGTGCTGTGATTGTATGTGTAGTGGACTCAACAGTTAATTTAATTTACTCACACAGAAGATTGAAAGCTGGATCCTCGTAAAATTTTTCTTGTATGGCAGCTTTTTCCCTTTAGCTGCCTTGATATTATTCTCACTAATAAAATGAGAATAACAAGAACGGTAGTACTTTGCATCCATTGCAAAAATGTCAGGTTATGCAAGTATTTGGATTTTTATTTCATCATCATCTCTTTCTATTGCTGCATTAACACACGGTTACGAGTAGATTCTCCTTACCAGTTGATATTGGTATGAGTTTTTCTTTCCACTTAAATGACTTTCCACAGATAAAGCAGTCAGATCTCGCATTGAATTTTGAAGTATTTAACCTCTTGAGTCGTGAAAGACAAGATAGCCTCTCCATTTGGTTATCAGTTTCAGTAGTGCTTCTTTTTGCATAAACTATGTTTCTTTTTGTTGTATAATTAGCTCTACAGTTTTGTGATACCTGATCTTAACCACTTCTTTTAGAATGTCATCCCAAATAGGTGAAAGTCTACTAACCACATAATCTTGATGAAGTTGTGCTGCATGAAAAATAGTTTCAAACCCTTGTTTGGTGGGATTCGCAACAATTGGATCATCAGGGCATGACTTCGTAAGAGAAGTATCACAAAATATACAGCAGTTTTCATAGCTATTCTTTTTCTTTTTGGCTGGTGGTTCCTTATTAGGGCCCATTACGCAAATCTGTACAAGAGGAAAAATCATTGGCAAATAAGTCTAAAAAATGGTTGGGTAAAAAAACAAAAAAACAAATGAGTATGCTAAAAAATTATGGTATGGATTGAAAATCATTTTGATTCTCAAAGGTAATGAAAATATGCTATATGATGTCTGCAATAACCAATAACTACTCAACAATGCATATTTTTTAGTATTTGGAGCAAAAAAAGAAAAAAAAACCGGAATAAAAAAAATTTGTATTTTAAATTTTTAGTATAGTAATCCAAAAACAAATGGTCAATTTACCTTATCAAAAGTGAATTTCACGAGTAGGGTGAGGGGGGGAATACCGACCTATTAGTAGAAAAAAAATTGCCTTAAAAATCCCTTTTGTACCTGAGAGAGTGCACACTATTCCCAAAACAAACTACGCAACATGGCCCACCTATGGTATACTCATAAATCCTTAACTCGGAGAATGTGTCATATTTTGTACTTGAAAATTTTTGGGAAATGGTCGGCACTCAAAAAATGCGGGGAAACACCGACCAGGGTGAATGGTCATCACTTCGAAGGTGGTGACTCAACCCTAGAAAAGATAATGAAAAATATTAGGTAATGCAACAATACAATAATACGTACAGTAGTCTGTTATATTGTACAGTGCAGTATAAAACAATTTTAAACATCTAACTCACCTGGTAGTTATATATATAGCGTCCAACCTCTTGACGCTATATATATATATAACTATGTACCAGGTGAGTATGTTCAAAAATTTATTTTATTATGAAAATATAATTTTTAAGTATAGTGCTACTGTACTACTGTAAAACAAATAAAAAAAGAGAATTCCTTACCAGGAGAGGCTGGTGGAGATACTACAGTACTGTACTGTACAATGAGCATTTTATAACACAATTTAAAAAATTTATAAACCTAAAAATACAATACAGTAAACAAAAGAAAATTAATTCATTTGGCACCACTGAATCTGATGAAGCTGGAGACTGTACAGATGATTTGGGATGGGAGGAGGGAACTACTTCTGGATCTAGAATAATGACAATCTGTACAGTACTGTATGTATAGTATTGTGTAAACTGTACTGTATGTACAATAAATTTAAGTATGTACTACTGAAGTGGTACACTTTTTTTTCTACAATGTATAACAGTTTACAAAATTTAATAAAAAAAAGAGAAGAAATCCATAGTGTGTATATTGTACTGTACCTGTTGAAGCTGGAGGGGGTTTAGTTGATGGAGCTGGGAAACCTTCAAAGGATTCAGCAAGGGAAGCTGTGTCATCACTTAGGAACATTCTGCCAAATTCTTGAATGATGAAGAAAAAAAAAAATATATTACATACAGTGTACAGTACTGCCCAGTAAAACAATTTATGTATGTATACATATTAAAAAAATAAACAAAAAAAAGGAATTCTTTACCAGACAGAGTTGGAGAGGCTGGTGGGTCATATAGTGAAGGGTCATCACTTCGAAGGTGGCAACTCAATCCTACAAAGATAATGAAAAATATTACGTAATGCAACAGTACGTACAATAATACAGTAGTCCGTTATATTGTACAGTACAGTATAAAACAATTTTAAGTATAGTATTACTGTACTACAGTAAAACAAATAAAAAAAGTGAATTCCTTACCAGGAGAGGCTGGTGGGGATACTACAGGTACAATCATGACAGGTTCAGCGTTATCAAGATGGGACTTCTCTTCTGCAATGATAAAAATGATTGGGTTATGCAATGTATAGTACTATACAAGTACATACTGTACAGTAGTACTGTACAGTACAGTACATGTACTGTGCTACTGTACTATGTATACTGTACAGTGTACTGTATGTGACAGTTTTTTGTATAAAATTTATTACAATTTATAAAATTGTTCATTAAAATACAGTACAATAGTAAAAAAGAAAGGAAAAAAAGTAAAGAATTTCTTACCTCCGTTAGGAGTGGCAGGTGGTTCTGGAGACTTTAATATCTTAAAGCCGTATAGCTCTAGCGTAGATTGAATGAGACTTTTTGTTCTCCGAAGCTTTGTAGACCTTTCCACATTAGGATCCTTTTCCTCACTTATTGCCAGCCCTTGCCCAATATGGGCCACAGGATGTGACAAGCTCTTGGGACTTAATAACTGAGCCTTTTGGGATGGTGCCTCTTCATCCTCCTCGTCCTCGATCATCTGCTGTTTCGGCTCAAAGAGATAGTCTGCTGACAGCTCCTCTCCATAGCATTGCAGCACCTCTGTTACATCAGCTTCCACCTCCATTTTGACCTTAATACTATACTGAACAGCATCAAGACTATCTCCCTTCTCAAAGCCAGGGAAGTCCATCACAAAATTTGGGCTCACCCAGGCCCCATTCACATTGAGGTGTTTGTGCAAATTTGCACGAGACCTGAAACGATGAAACCAGCCCTTGCTGGCTGCAAATGTTACACTTTCACTACCTTTCCCCCTCTTCAATACTACTGCCTCATGCAACTCCAGAGCCTTCTCCCGAATCAAATCATAGCTCACCGGGACATTTCGTTGGTTTTGGTCTTCGAGCCAGACCATCAATAACCTCTCCATCTCTATAATGTTGGTGTTATGTTGCTTGCCTATTCTATACGTACTACAATGTGTACCAGCCATCATTGAAGCACCACCTTTCATATGTTGTAAGACACGTTCCTTAGCCTTAACTATTGTCTGAACAGTAGTTCTACTCAAACCAAGGGCCCGGCCGATGTCGGTGTTGTTCTCACCTGAAAGAAAAGTATTCGTTTAACCTATACCAGGCATTTGTTATTAAAAGTTTGGCTGCATGCTGTCTCCTAATCTGCATACAGTATAGTACAAAAGCATTAGTTAACCTAGACAGGCATTTGTTGTGATGTCTTTGTACAGTACTACTGTAAATGCATTTGTTTGGGATATGTCATGCTGTCCATGTAATCTGCAAACTGTACCTGACAGTACTATACTATACTACTGTAATCTCATAAGATCATGACAAAAATATTCTTTAAGGTAAAATATCACCATGAACACATCAATTGCTGAATTTGCACATTTTCACTCAATATTTAGCAACAAGAAAGTGAACTTTTAAGAAATCTTTAAAAAGATTGAAGTTTCATTCGGAAAATGAGTTATAATTAACTGCCATATTAATAAAATATAAGCATTAGGCTTGGAGTAATTACATAATCTTTTATATCAATTACAATATAATTACCTGTCCTGTTATCAAACTACAGCTATACAATTACAAGGATAGAAAAAATGCCAAATGCAGTTGTAGTTATAATGCAATACAGGCAGTCCCCAGGTTACGACGGGGGTTCCGTTCTTGAGATGCGTTGTAAGCCGAAAATCGTCGTAAGCCGGAACATCGTAAAAAATCCTAAGAAAACCTTACTTTCAATGCAAGCATTAAAAGTATGTAAACTGCATTCTTATTGGATTTTTCCTAAAAAAAAACCTTCAAATATTGATTATTTTGCATTTTTGGTGTCATATTTCTGCTGCCAGATGAGCATTGTAGGCGTCGTAACCCTGGAAATAATGTCCGATGAATATAATTGAGAAGCGCCTTAACCTCGGAACGTCGTAACCCGGGGACTGCCTGTACTCACTTTTAATCATTCAAAATTTTAATTAATATACAAATACATACAGTATATGTATCCTATCTTACGCAATTATATTTTGTACACCTATCCCATGGAAGAAAAAAATCAATGCAGATTGTTGCAAAAAAAGAACGTATATGCGATTTTGTCTCCTTTTAATATCAATTTATGAAACAATTGTAATCAATTCACTTTATAAGAATGTGATTCAATTATAAATAAAAAGTTACTTTATTTTTTGAACAATTCAGTTACAATAGAATTAAAGATTACAATTACCTTGAGATGTGTAATTAATTACACTTCAATTAAATTACAATTACTCAAAAGTAATGTTCACAAAACGACTCTAATGCAACTCTTAGATGTCTTATGTTTTAGTATGTTAATGAATTTTTTATCAAACGAGCCCGACTGAAAAACCTCATCTCTTGATCGCTTGTGGGGGGGACTGTAGCGTTCATTTCTGGGTTCCTAAGCGGTCACTCCACAAACACAGTTGCGGGCACATTACACTATTCTTATGAGCCTTGTTATTTACAACTTTATTTTTAATTTAGTTCCGGTCTTGAGATGCTTCGTAAGCCGAAAATTGTCGTGAGCCAGAACATTGTCAAAAATCCTAAGAACACCTTACTTTTAATGGATTAAAAACTATATAAACTGCATTTTTATTGAATTTTTCATAAAAAAAACCCTTAAAATATTGAATATTTTGCCTTTATGGAGTCATATTTCTTCCGTCAGATCGGTGACGTAACGCTGAAATGTGCCGTAAACCTGGGAATAATTTCTGATGAATGTTAACTGTGAAAGCATCGTAACCTTGGGTGGTCATAAGCCGAAACTGTCGTAAACCGGGGACTGCCTGTAATAGACTTCTGCATGTTTTGTAGTGTTGTCCAAGTTCCAATGCATTTTCTGTGATTATTTAATAACAATAGTTTATCTTGTTAGATTACTAGTTTCAACAATGCTTTTTCTCTTTTAGCCACTTCTTCCTTACTGTTGGAGATGACTTTTCCTATTTTGCAGTTGGAGTCCCCAAGGATCATCACTTTTTCCTTGTTATCCTCTGCTTTATTTATTTCCTCTTCTATTAAGGAGTACATGATTAACAGCTGGTAATTTTTGCATTTATTTTCCTGTGGGGTATATATAACACCTAGCCATATCTTGTTTGCACCATTGTTAATGCTGACCCAGATAGATTCATGAGCTATGTTTTCTCCTTTAGTTTGTACAGTGACACTTGCCAGCTCATTCTTTATGCCTTTTAGGACTCCTACATCCCTCCTGTTGTTATGGAACACCCTGTAAACAGTTATTTCCACATTCATTTTCATGAAGGCGAGTTTCTGTTAAGCACACTATTACTGGGTCCCCACCTTTATGATTATTTCTGTCAAAGATACTAATTGTGTCCCTAATATTTACATAATACATTCCACAGTTAGTGTATGATCTGTTTTCTTTATACTTCTTGTCTTTTTACAATTTTTTTTTGTCTTGCACACCTCTATACCTACTGACCTCTTCCTAGGTATGGTCCTCCCATGTTGGATACTATGGGGTATCTTACTACTTCTGCCCATGACACAGGGTTTGGCTTCTCTGCTTGCATATTCCTTTTAAAAAAAAAAAAAAAAAAAAAAAAAAAAAAAAAAGTATCATGTTTGCCACTTCCTCCAAACCAAACTCAGTCTTAGCATATCCATCTCATTGTTTGTTATGAATTCTTTAGTTGTTTTCCTCATCTGGCTATTTCTTTCAAGGTTTTGTGCTGTACCTAGCACCTGAAGCAGCAGCCCATCTTATTCCATGGACATGGTTTCCTATTTAAAAAAAAACTTGCACATATACTCCTCATCTCTGCTCACACTTTTATTCTGGCTCATAATAGTATGTGCCTTTCCTTCCATGTACTACAGACCTATTTTGACTACTGATTCTGTGACTGTATTTACAGTTTCTTCCATATTTGCAGTTCCCCTCTTTGAAATGCTCACGTTCTAATCTTTGGCCTACTTCGTTTCCTTGTACTATACCCCTATTCTGGTGAATGACCCAGTGACTATATTTACAGTTTCTGTCATATTACCTCTTTGAGGAACTTGCATATTATCCTTTGGCCTACCTCTTTTCTGTCCTGGGTTCTTTATAGGTTCTGCTTTTCCACACATGCAGGTACTCACAAGAATCTTTCATGCAATTTCCAGCTCTAAAGAACCTGCACACTGCTCTTGTTAGCTTATCCTTATCTTTAGAAACTTTAATTTTCCATGGATTCCTTGCTTTCCTTCAATCCCTTTTGATCATGATCCCTGTCAAGGGCTTTGCTATTTAAACCTTGCTCGTCATCAGGGTTTCTAACTGATCTGGAAGTTGTTTTAGTGAGCCTTTCCATGGTTATACTTTCTTTGTTTTCCATTAACTGATCTGGAAGTTGTTTTAGTGAGCCTTTCCATGGTTATACTTTCTTTGTTTTCCATGCCATTCAGTAGGTTCTCATTTTGGGTTTTCAGGTTTTCTATGAGACTCCATTGGTTACTGACTGTCCTAATGTTTTCAGCTATTTTTCCAACTGCCTTCTCTAATTGTTCTTTGTATGATCTGCAATCTTCTTTCAGTAACTGTAGTTCTTCCATTGATTTCTTCTCCTGTATTACTTTGTGTGTGTGTGTGTGTTTTTTTTACAACATAACTTTCCAGGTTCTTGATGATCTGGGATTTTTCCTCTTAAGTCCTTTCTCATAATAATTTCCTCATCCTGACTTGTTGCCCCTTTTTTTCCTGTACTTTCTCTTACATTCTACACAAATACGTACTTAGTGGTTCCGGAATTCCGGTAAAAATGCCACAGGCAAAAAAAAAAAAGTTACAGGAAAAAAGTCACATTAATCTTTATTAGATACTGAACTCCAGGGGTAAATTTTAACCTGGTATGTATTCACCTTTGCTGTGTGTTTAGTACAATCCAGTTGGGAATTATTATAAAAACATGAACAAAAGACTGTCAATATGATAATGATAAAGACCCCCAAGAAATATTGTGAAATTTTCTTTATGACGTATTACCGCACTATAAATTAATGCGACTTTTGTTCCTGGCCAAAATTATGACTTTTTCCCCAGCCAAAATTGTGACTTTTTTTTTCCCATGCTTTCTTCATCAAAGCATCTCGTGCAATACAAATAAAGGCCTTTTACCTTCTCTGTCATTTTTATAGATCTCAAGAAATTCTTCATTTCACGCTTGTTAAGGCGTTCCGCGGCCTTCCGCAGATGTATAGCTCATGTAATTTCACTATTTGTATATCTCATTATCTTTAAATGTGTCTCCGAGAAAACACAAACCCTTCTGGCCCAGTCCCAGTTTCTCTCCGTTAAGGCAGGACACTACTACATATCCGTCCGCATCCTCCTTTATAGCCTGTTTTACCTGTAATAAATTATTACGGGCTGCTCTGTGAACAAGAGCCCGTGCTGACACAAGGTCTGCTTAATCAAAAACAACAATAATAAATTATCAGTACCCAGCTACCTGTCTTACTCTCTGGTCCTAACAGTATCATATTTATGTACAAAAAAAACCTATGTAATACATTTTTTAAAATATAAATTTTAAACGTAAAAGCACGAAAACTTAAAATTACAGTAGGGCAAATTCAACACATCGATCGCTAATTTGCACCTTTTCACTCTATATTCAATTGGTCAAACAAGAAAATGAAATTATTAGAAACCTTTCAAAAGACTGAAGTTCCATTAACAAAATGAGTTATAATTAACCCCCAAAATAGTCACGTTCTGTCTCCAGCATCCGCATTGCCCATAGACGTTCAGAACTTCAGATTCACTTCAGTTTGCCGATACCTGGTAGAGTGAGGGCGTGGACGCTCCGCTCAGTGATAACGCTATAGACTACGTTCTTGCTTTGTTTGTTTGGTGCTTTTACGTTGCATGGAACCAGTGGTTATTCAGCAACGGGACCAACGGCTTTACGTGACTTCCGAACCACGTCGAGAGTGAACTATCACCAGAAACTACGTTCTTGCAGCAGAAACTGGAAAACCCAGCGAAAAAGGAGATCCTGAACTGAACTATGGTTGAAGAAATGAAATAAATTTATTTACTGATATGTTTTAGTACGTTAGTGAATTCATTTTATTATGCGAGCTCGACTGAAAAACCTCATCTCCTGACCACGTGAGGTGGGGGGGGGTTCATTTTATTAAGCGAGCACGACTGAACAACCTCGTGTGTCATGATCAGGTGACGGGCCGTTACAAAGACTGCGACTGAACATAAGTAATGCTTTGTATCATAAATATGAATAAAAAAATAAAAATACCTTGTAACAGATTTTTCATACTAATTTAAAACAAAAAAGCATGAAAACTTACAAATTACATTAGGGTAAAATACACTGATCGTTAAATTTTCATCTTTTTCACTCGGTATTTCCAGAAGAGCGCCAGGGCCGGGAGATCGCTATTGTGTCATGGCCACATGTTTTATCCTGATAATCTTAATAAAAATGTGGAATATCATTTGCCTAAGACTTTCCTATGGTCTGAACGATAGTTTACTAATTTTTAATGCCATATTCTATGAACTTGAAGGCAAACCTTGGCCTCGAGAAAAAGAAAAAAACTCACCTTTTAAAGAACGCTTAACGATGTCATATTTCATCTCCAATGATATAGTCTTCCTCCTCCTAGTGGCACTTCCATCGGACGCAGTATTCTCACGTTTTGGAGCCATAGTGAATTTAAACAACGCACGCTTAGGCGATAACGTATCCAACAGTTAGCACCTATGTGAAAGAAGGGAAATACTTGACTGATGTGATGGTCCTCTTTCAACTCCGACGTTGTGGCGTTGTAACTTGAGGGTACCGGGTTGTATGGTATTCCTACGCCGGGCGTATAGCGGACAGATCGTTCTCCGGTCAACTCAGAAAAAACTAGTTCCCTTCGACCGTCTGGCTGGGGCATGGTCTAAGCAGGAGGCCTCTGGATCCTGAATTCCTGGGTCTAAGTAAAAGAAGGGTAGCTGTGTCTGTAAACCAAAAAATTTTAAATGTTAATAAGGGATTTTTATAATATTTTTGTAAAAGAAAAATTTGAATGAGCAAAATGCAATGGTTTTAAGTGTTTTTAGAGGTAATGGGAGGGCAATAAAAGATTGATTTCATTTGTAGAATATTGAACATCACAATAACATCAAGAATATAATTAAGTAACAACTTTACAGGTGAATAATAAAATTCATGAGGAGCTTATTTCATAACCAATGATAAATAGTTGGACATTGAGATTATATACATGTATCATAACTTTTTTGGGAGCTCTTAGTTCCGTTAATTTATGGTGTTAGTTTAGACACTGCGTTTTTTATATTTTGGTTCAGGATAGGCATTCTAAAGAAAATTCTGCATCACACCAAAAATGTTACGACGTCTTGTGGTATATCTACAAATATGATTTCACTAGAGTCTTGACAGTATTTCAGCCTGCCCTCAGGCCCCCCTCCCCCATAATACATTTGGGAGAGCTTCTCCATAATAATAATAATAATAATAATAATAATAATAATAATAATAATAATAATTATAATAATAAATTTGATCGCAAGTCGGTTGCATGAACTTTTCTGTTTTCCCTGAAAACATAATTTATTCATCCAGTTATTGTCACCAAACTTTACAAAGATACTAATAATACTATTGATAAGTGATTTTTCATATACAGATAGTCTGTATAGGCTATTTGTACTGAAACTCGGCTGGAGACAAAAATATATATAACTAGAATTCCTATTTAATTATGTTAATCTTTATAAGTCAATGACTGACAACTTGCCCTTTTATACTATAAGACTTAAGAAATCGGCAAGATCAAATCAGTTGCAATATATGTAAAATTCTTATTTGGTTATGAAACCATCTACCTGTTAATAACCTTTTCGAATTTCTCTGTTTCGGGGTAAATGAAATTAAAAATAAAAATGAAAAATAATGGAGCTTACAAGACGAAATATCCAATTATATTTTTAACGAGAGAGAGAGAGAGAGAGAGAGAGAGAGAGAGAGAGAGAGAGAGAGAGAGAGATTATATGGAATCCACGAAAAGTATGAAGGCCAGCACATTACCATTAGCACAAACACAAACGCGCGCGCACAACAAAAGACCCCCTTAGGGGGGCAGTGCCGTCAATGCACCTCATGCGGTGCAATGTAGGCATTACTTCAGGTTCTTTGCAGCGTCCGTTTTACTGTACCTCCGTTCATAATCTCTTTCTTCCATGTTACTTTCCACCCTTTCCTAACAATTGATTTATAGAGCAACTGCGAAGTTTTCCTCCTGTTACATCTTTCTAATCTTTTACTGTCAATTTCCGCTTCAGCGCTGAATGGCCTTAGCTGCCCCAG
>NC_087203.1:75884904-75904904 GCF_015104395.2 Macrobrachium nipponense | reverse complement strand
TAAGATGGCTACCAGAAATAGCTCTTAACAATGGTGACAATAATTTTGTAAGTTATGGAACCAACTGTTGGTTCCATAACTTACAAAAGCTTGTAAGTTATGGAACCAACAGAACGTGGTCTCATATGATTATTTTCATTGTGTTTTTACTAGCCCATATAGATATGGCAAAGAAGGTGAGTTCGTTGAAAACTGATTTATGAGACTTATGTTGTTTTTCAGGATACTTTTTAATTTACTATTGAAATATTTAGTTACTTCTTCTAAGGGTTCTTGTTTAGTTTTAAGTAAGTATCATTGTCACTTAACAGTTATTCAATTTTTGATAATTACATTTCTTCATCCATAATTACTACAGTGTTGGACTTATCCGCCTTATAAGATTAAAACCCAATCGGTTCCTTCATGGCGATTTAGGTGTTGTCCCCCACGTTGCCAAATGCATTTCACTGGAGTTTTCAAGGCACCTCCCATTATCTTTTACTCCATTTAATCCGTGGGTCTGTTATTGTCTCCGGGGAGCCATATACTTTTGGTTTTGAGAAAATCTTTCCATTCTTCCAAGTCTGTTTTTCTTTGGGCCTACTGAACTTCCGCACTTTTAATTTACTTGTTTTTGTGTTAATTTACTTAAATATATTGGTAAATTCCAAGCTCGCAGAAGCTCTCCCACTTGTTGAAATATCTATCTATCTATCTATCTATCTATCTATCTATCTATCATCTATCTATATTCTATCTATTATCTATCATATATATATTATATATCTATTCTATCTATATATATATATATATATATATATATATATATATATATATATATATAGAGAGAGAGAGAGAGAGAGATGAGAGAGAGAGAGAGAGAGCGTGGCATAAATATACACAAGTTATAGTGGAATTATTGGCTGCTATTCAATTGATCATCCGTATATAATATAGTGACTCGTTTCTTTCCATTAAGAGTATTCATAGCATTTTTCTATTATATCCTGTTTTTCTGTGCAGACTTAGTTCCAGCTTTGCCATTTACTCGGAATATTTCATTGTTTTGTTTTTCGTTTTTGTTTATGTTTTTATCATCAAAATACAAGATTCTTTTGCAAGAATACCATACCCGACGAAAAATGCCTATATTTTACAGTCTTCATAAGGGTTTGTCAAAACAAATAGATGATTATTTGGGTCATGAATGTCATGTAGTGATAATAATAATAGTGAAGAATGCCACGACTATATATAGATTTATTACTGTACATGTTATATATAAAAAAATTTCAAGTAACAATTCTTCATTTATATTATAAGTAAAAGGATTTGGGACCAGAAAAAAAAAATATTTGCTTTAAAAATTGTACCTACCAGCCCGGCATGAAGGACGATTACGCGACTACCTTTCCCAGTAGGGGGTTTAATCCCTTCTGTTTGACGTCTCTGTGCCCTGAGGTCAGCTTAGCACCTGAGATAGGAACTGTCACCGCTGGACAATTTTTTTTTGCCACGTGTAAGAAGAAACGTGTTGTTTTTTGTTGTTAAAAGCTATAGAAAATTACGAGGGCATTTAATAATCGGTAAATATTAATCGAAACCAATCGTATTTGCATTGTATAACTTATGCCGCCTTCATATACCTTACAACGTGAGTGGGAATATTTGGTTCGGCATCTCCAGTCACCACCGGTGCCCCACCCTATTCGCCAAGGCATATCCATAACGGAAATTTCATTGTCGAATATACGATCCCTTTTATTATATCATACTGTTGTTGGCAAAGGTTATTGAATTTTTCAACCATCATGAGGGCCGCGTACTCTTTTGCTATCCAGGATCCTATACTGATGACCTATGTAACTTCCCTCTCCAATTCCTTGAACCGTGATTGCTCCTCAAGAATTCACCTCAAGTTTCTCAAGCAGTGCCTAGAAGAAGACCAAGTCCTCCCGAAAACTCTGTGTTGCCAGCACGTTTACGGAAATATGATATATGATCACCTTTTTAATGAATATAGCCGGACAGTTTTGAGGAAACACATTGAAACAACCAGGAGAGAAGAAAGTCATTTTTCAAGGGAGTCTCTGTCGAGAAAAGAAGTTTCCATAGTGCTATTCAAAGTGAATGGAAATATTCCCTGCTGGGTGAAATATACGGGAACCTCGGACAGAAAACGGACCAGCTTCAATCCAAATTAAACAAGAAGTTGAAAACTCTGATCAAGGAAAGTGATTGGACAAAGAATAACCAACCCCCGACCCCAAAAAAAGACTGGTGAATTTATAAATAAAATTAGTGAAGATGTCATATACGTATGCTTTAGGCTATGGGTTATTATTTGCAATATCAACCAAGCCAACTGCATTATCTATAGCGTCATCTATTAATACCTAGGAAAAATTCAGTAACCTTTGCCAACAACAGTATGACATAATAAAAGGGATCAAATATTCAGCAATGAAATTTCCATATGAAATGGATTTCCTGCCGCGTTATAGAAATGCCTTGGCTGAGTTGAAAAAGGATAAATGCCGTAGTAATTATGAATAAAGAAATGTATATATAAAAAAAGAAAAGATTTGTTAAGTGACAATGATACTTACTTAAAACTAAACAAGAACCTCTTAGAAGAAGTAACTAAATCTTTCAATAGTAAATTAAAAGTATCCTGAAAAACAACAGAAGTCTCATAAATCAGTTTCCAACGAACTCACCTTCTTAGCCATATCATTATGGGCTAGTATAAACACATAAAGAAAATAACCCTATGAGACCAATAATAGTTCTGTTGGTTTCATAACTTACAAGCTTTCAAAATATCCAACAAAATTGTCACCATTGTTAGGAACTATTTCTGTACCCATCTTAATTCTTTAGATTTGATTGACAAAATCAACGGCATTACAATCAATCCAGATTCACGGGTATTAAGTTTTGATGTATGTTCCTTATTCACTAAAGTTCCCATTGACTCTGTATTGGAATACCTTAAAGATGAATTGCATAAACTTGATTTGTCGCTAACGATTAGCCAGATCACAGAATTAATAAGATTATGCATATGTGATTGTAAATTTATTTTCAATGGGGGAATATTTTAAACAAACTTTTGGTATGGCAATGGGAAACCCACTTTCGCCTGTTCTTTCAAATTTATATATGGAATTTCCTGTGATATGGTGCCGTTATGTTGATGGTATTTTAGCATCATACCCAATTATTTGGATGCAAATAACATATTGGCTCAACTAAATGATCAAGTCCCTTCTATTAGATTTAGTACACTTTAATTAGAGAAAGATGGTTGTTTACCTTTCTTGGGCATTCATTTTAAAAGAGAACCTTATAATTGTAAATTTAGTATCTATAGGAAAAAAGACATATGCACATTATTATTCAGGATGTCATATAAATATAAAAATGTCAGTTTTTTCATCAATGTTTCTTCGAGCCTTACGAATAGTCAGTCCTGAATTTTTAGATAGAGAGAAAAAAAAATAGATTTGTGCTATCCATCACATACCATGGATATTTTTTTTATAATAAAGCTATTAAAACCACCTATGAAAAATCGGTAAGAAAGAAAGAAGTCCTCAAACACCCTTTGTTTGCCACATTTTATTGGATTTGAGGCTGTAAAATCTTTTTTTTTAATTGTTTAAATCAAATGTATCTCTCACATATAATAACGTAAAAAAACATGCTTATACAAAATAGCCCCCGAAAAGAGAGCAATATTGTATACAAAATACAATGTATGGATTGTGATTTATTTCACTTATAGTGCGTTTACTTTTCTAAGATCGGTTTGGTGGGGCCAGGTAGAAAAGGCAGAGCTGTCATATCTACGGGTATGTAAGTCCCATTAAATGCTTCCCGCAGATATAATCCTTCTTAGGAGGATTCGATTTAGACCTTGGGAGTCGAGGGAAAGGGTTTGCTTCTTCCCTGTGAACTTTTTTTTTTTTTTTTTTTTTTTTTTTTTTTTTTCATTCCCGATTCTATTTAGCTTTTTCTTCTTTCTCTTTCTATAATTACAGACGCGCTGAATGGCCTGTTGGCTCCGTTGTTTGGACTTGAAACATAAATTCATAAGTCAATCGATCTATTATGCCCTTGGAAAAGACAACCACTCATTCCTTCTTTGCATAATATTTTGATCAAAATCATCCAAGTCAGTCACAGTTAGGACTCACTTTCTCTTTTCTTTCTAGAAACGCGGGAGATTTTACTATATTTTCCGCCTCTCTTGCTTTTTAAGTTACAAATAGTCATTTCTGACACTTTAGTTGCTTCAGATGTTCTCTGGATAGCCTTCGAAGCATCAGTTACAGGACCTTCATGATTTTTTTTTTTTTTTTTTTTTTTTTTATAAAATGAAGTATTTCAGGAAATT
Organism: Macrobrachium nipponense; assembly: GCF_015104395.2. Taxonomy (NCBI): domain Eukaryota; kingdom Metazoa; phylum Arthropoda; class Malacostraca; order Decapoda; family Palaemonidae; genus Macrobrachium; species Macrobrachium nipponense. Next base: position 75,900,520 of record NC_087203.1, on the reverse strand, counting down.
ATAGACTATTTCCTTGGCCTCAGGTTTACTGGAGTCACTTGGGCTGGGCTGTCCATACTTTTCACAGTGGGTGATCGAGTGTGAGTATCCTTTAATGATATTGACCATGACCTTTTAAATCCTCTTAAAAATCATAGTTCCCCTAAACTCAGATCTGGCAACGCCGGGGAAAAATATGCCATATATTTATTTTCATTAATGAAACTGAGGCTTTAACGAAGAATATATGAAATAAGATATATTCAAAATATCTTATGCAAACAAAGAACCACATTTCAAGAAATGAAAACTATTTCAATAGACTCCATGAAGCTAATATGATCGCCATAACATGAAAATTGGCACCGTATGCTATCTGTACAAGCCACACCATAGCGATCTTAGAAAAGTAAACACACTATAGGTTAGACCAGCAAAGAATTGAACACGAGATTAAAAGAAAGAACACAAATACTCAGTAAGACCAGGTTAGACAAATAATGCATAATTTTAACATTTAAGTGAAAAGTCCCACAGAATACATTGGACGCAAAGCCAAATATTGTCATGTTGTAACGAAACTATTTCAATGAACTTGTTAGAATCTGTTATGATTCAGTTAACATGGGTGAATAATTTTAACGTAAGTCAAGGATTATTTTCTTTTGACCGGGTCGTAAAACATATATTCCAGAAGGAACTGAAGGATAGAATAAAGAGGATTACCAATAAGTAGATTTCGATTTTAATCTTTTGACGGTTCAGTGACCTCCCGATCTTTTTGTATTCCCTTACGACTTATACCCTGTATATCTTTAGTTGCTGCGACCATTTCTTGGTAATAAGACGAAAGTACAATCTCCAGTGTTTCAATTTTCTTTCGTGGCTGTAACTCTGTTCATATATATATATATATATATATATATATATATATATATATATATATATATATATATATATATATATCTAATAAAAGAGCCCATAAAAACACCAAAAATGTAGAGAGAAAAGTACTATATTTCAGAGACTGCTGTCTCTCTCTTCAGTATATACCTGAAGAGAGAGACAGCAGTCTCTGAAATATAGTACTTTTCTCTCTACATTTTGGTGTTTTTATGGGCTCCTTTTATTAGATGGAATTCTGTTGTTACAGAACACATTTTACCAGTCATATATATATATTATATATATATATATTCAATTTTCTTTCGTGGCTGTAACTCTGTTCATATATATATATATATATATATATATATATATATATATATATATATTTATTTTCTTATACATACATTATATATTCATATACATATGTATTTATATATATACATATGTATAATATATATATAATATATATATATATATATATATACATACATATGTATAAATACACACAAATATATAAATATATATATATATATATATATATATATATATATATATATATATATATATATATATATATATATATAATTATATATATATATAGCAGTCTCTGAAATATAGTACTTTTCTCTCTATATTTTGGTGTTTTTATGGGCTCCTTTTATTAGATATATATATATATATATATATATTATATATATATATATATATATATATATATATATATATACATACATATATTATACTATTTCTAGACCAAACCTTCTAGTCGTTTTAGGCGTTTCCTCCCACGATGCCAATTGTACTTCGTTGGAAGTGGCCGCGTTTATTCCTTTTTAATCCGGGCCCTTAGGAGAAATAGTAATCTTGGTTTGATACGACAAGATCGATAGAAAGAGTGCAACAAGACACTTGCATAATTTCATTTGCATTTATTGAAGATAAAAATCAAAGAATTATAATAGACGATTGCGACTCCAGCCAATGTTTTTTTTTTCTTCTTCCTCACGTCGTGTCGTCCTGAGCTTTGTTGTTTCCAAGGAAACTCAAGTTAATCCCTCTTTTTGACTTCTCTTAAGGTAATCGCAACTATGAGGGCAACCTCCCCCCCCCTCTCTCTCTCTCATATATATATATACATGTATATATATATATATATATATATATATATATATATATATATATATATATATATATATATATATATATATTAGTGTATGCATGTATATATGAGCTTGGAGAAATTCTGCACTTAGGTATTTGTCAAATAATGTTCTCCCTATATTAACGATATATAAATTTTTCCCTTTTTGCAAATAAAAGCACTCACTTCACACTACTTGATTTGTACTTTAAAATACACTACACACTCCTGTATTTCAATCAATAATAGAGATTTTTTATTCCCATACTCGTCATTTTCCTAAATCCGAATTCGACCTCGAGATGCTCCATGGGCAGCTTAATTGGACGTCAATCCTTTCAAAGAACTGGCAACGCAAGTCAAAAATTGCGCTACGTTTCAGAACAAAAGCAATGTTTACGTCGTTACCCAGTGTAAAATGTTACGAAATGTTTTAATATGTTTTAATATGATAAAAAGAAAATCTGGCAATGGCTGTTTTAACATTGTTTAGGTCTGTAGTGCTTTTAAATCTAAATAAATTGATTGAGAACGTTTGATTTGGCAGCGCCACTTCCCACCCTGCTGTCCTGCCCAATACGACAAGAATGCTTGGAACTACTATAGTCGTCTCACTATCAGAGGGCACAGGGCTTGATCCCATGGACAGATTTACATGTTCAGGAAGGTTTCATGTTATATTAAAAAGCATTATATCTCTTTTGGCTTAAACTGTGATTCGTATACTTGATACTTAGTCCACCTTTGTTGGTCGTAGTCAGGGAGAAGAATTGCAAAAGCCAGCAACAAATTTAAAAGTAGTTAGTAATTTATGGGAATTTTTCACATTTATTCAAATGAAAATTGAAATATGTATCTATTAGGCTGCGTTTACACCAAGCGAGTCGAGTCGAGTCGAGTCAAGTCAAGACGAGTCATATGACTATTTTTAGTCGTTTTGAATCAACGCCGTTCCCACTGACTGAGTCAGAAAGTCAGAATCAAGCTCAACAGGGACTATTATAGGATCGACGCAAACGCTCTCGCTGAATATCGGTGTTGCTGTGGCTGAGACGTCGAAGGAGTAGGCGTAGGCTTCAAAGATTATGGACTCATGAGATTAATGCTAAAAGGCCAGAGTTTGGAAGCTTTGGACAACTATTCCTAGTCTTGATAAACAATCCAGAGCAGTTTTTTGACTTCTTCAGAATAACAACTGTACAATTTAAACTGTTAGTGGAGTTAACTGCACCCTATATAAGAAAGCAATACACCAATTGCCAATGTGCACTTCCAGTTGAGGAAAGAATGGCTATTTTCCTAAGGATTCCGATAGTGGTGCTGCTTTGGCTTGTTATCTACACCGTCAAAATATCTACAATGTACAAATTCAATTTTGGCTTGTTATCTACGGTCAAAATATCTACAACGTACAAAATCAATTATTCACCTTCAGTTTTGTCTGAATAAAACAGATGTTTTTATTTTTTAAATAATAGGTTATATATATCACATAGAAAGAAAAAGAAAATTAAAATATAAAAATTCGTTAATTTTCATTTTAGTCTAATATTTACTTTATAGTATACAAAATATCATAGAGAACTAGTTAAAATGAAGAATTTAAAACTCAAGATTTGGTTTTTATTTTCATTTAAGGCTAAGATCTACATTATATAAAAAATATAAAAATATAAAAATTATTCTAGCGATACACAGCACGCACATCGGCTAAAAATGCTAAAAAGAGGTCAGGAGCTTCTTTTCTCAGCATCCGCCAACACCAGTAGTCAAGGTGAGATTGACAAGTTCTTTGATTCCAGCCTCTCATTTTTTTTCAGTATACGAACCTTTGCATCAAGCCAAGATCTTTCAGTGGCTTGTGTATGTGCTCCAGTGTTAGGATCGACGTAATTCTGCTGATGGTTTCCGGTAAAATGACGGAAATTGAGATGGTTTAAATTAGAGTACGCCGGCCATTCGTCAGAATGAATTATTGAATCTTCAGCGACTTCTCTCTGAATGATTTGTTGAAGTGTCTCACGGTCCCTTCTTTGAACGTAAAAATATCGGCAGTCCGAACCTTTCTTCAAAACAAACACCCGCCGACCGTCTATACGTCTTCCATGGTTGCGGTTATTGTTCATTTCAGCGTCACTGTCAGTTGAATTGGGAGCTTGGTCACCTTGCAGCATTCGACCTCTATTGTATTTTCGCCTTCCTGCAAAGCGTGCCTCATCGATTTGTACGGGTTCTTCTTCAGTACCCATCATTTGACCGCGATTCTGGACTGAAACAATCACTGTACACACTTCGCGGCACATGTTAAACCAATCACATATTGCTTCAGTACCTCTACCAGTTAAACCTTGAACCTGATGGTAGGAGAGGTCTTCTATAAAATAAAACATAAGTTCTAAAATTTGGCAAAGAGAAAGCTTGCAATTTACTTTGTTAATCAAATCTGTGAAGTGGAAAAATGCATTGCCTTTGCGAACGGAACGAAAAGTTGGACATCCACGGTTTCTGCAACGAAGAACGGGCATAAATTCGCCATTTCGCAGTCTTTTCCGAGTGTCCTTCATCTCTCCACTACATCGATGACATGGTGAAACACTTTGTTCTTCATCTAAAAGACCATATCTTCTTAACAATGCCAGAGTCTTGGATTCGTCACTGATTTCATTGTAGAATTCCTTTGCGAGCATCTTTAGGGCTTTGCTACTGACTGAAATATTTAAACTGAAATATAGAAGCCTACTAAATATAATTATAAACGGTCAAGGACTGGTTTATTTTTTAACAAACTATACAGCAATCTATCTAGTAACTAATTAGGAAATTAGGTAGCAAGCTAGATTGTTACAAACGACACGACTTGTATTACTTTGGACATTAGCTTGTTACTTAGAAAATTAGGTTGTTGAATTGTTATAACAAACGACACAACAAGCTTTTCTTGGAAATTGTAGATCGTATACTTGTGTTGATATCATACCAAAGTAGATTCGTGACATGTAGATAACCAGCCAAAGCGCTCCCCTCTCAGCGGACTCATCGTGAATGATAAAAAAAAAAAAAAAAAAAAAAAAAAAAAAAAAAAAAAAAAAGGGTCCGCTCGAGTCACTGACTGAATATCCTTGACTCGCCTCGACTCTGCATGACTCGACTCGCTTGGTGTAAACTCTCTCATTTGAATTAATGTGGCGATTCAAGAGTGACTTCACTCTACTCGACTCGACTCGACTCACTTCGACACAAACTCGACTCGCTTGGTGTAAAGGCATCCTTACAGTTTAACCTGTGAAACTAAGTTTTCTCGGTAAATGTAAAGGAGAGGGCCGCACGAAAATATGGTCTGTTACTGTAATTTCTTGACTGGGGAACATACACTTGTGTATAAAATGCAACGGAGGTGAGAGAATTTGAGAAACTTACATAGATAGTGGGAAATATACTGTCTGTTGTTTATAATTTTGCCTGCATCCCCGACGGGTCTGGTACTAAACAATGCTCAAAACAAATCTGCCATGTTTAATATCAGCCCCTCGGAGATTAATGGAAAAAAGTAGACTATAAATTGCCCATTGCTCATTCTCAAATTATCTCGCCCGTACTTTATTATACGTATATACCCTTTGCTGTATTGTTTAGTCACAAAATTGCATTAATAAACGATATCTTCATGCGGCCCTCTCCTTTATATTTACCGTTTTTTCTATTAACTGGAATAATAAAAGTAAAATAAACGGTAAACACGACCTAATGATGATGAGGATTCATATTTAATATAGTCCCCGTAGAGTTTAGTTCGTTTTCTCTCATATTAATAATTAAAGAAAATGAGAAATATAACGGTGGCCAGTATAACTTGCATGACTGAAAACTCATTCGCAATTTTAAACGTAACTAGTAACAAAAATGCTTTGGAACAATGGAAGATAGAATAAGATACATTACTTGTTTTCTGCATTTGCTGATAACATATGATAACTGCCTTACGCCGGGGAAGAAGGCTCAGGTTCCTATATATCCCGCAATGATGTTGGCCATTTTACGTCTGATTTGTGTGTAAAATTTATGTTTATACATCTACAATATCTCCTACACCTTAGGAAAATATTCATCACAGTCTATCCAAACTAATGGTTTATATTTTGGGGCTACGGGTTGTATCTTGCATCACATTCCTTATTATATGTGGTGTTTCTAAGTAGTAGTATGCCCTTCTGCATGAGTCCTGGGCACCTCGGCTTCTAGTTTACTTGGTGTTCTCTTAAATGGCAGGTTTTTGGCACTTTTCTTTTGTCTATCTGTTTTCCTCCTACACTCTGAAGTCCCTTACTAACGGTTTCTGTCATCCATTTTCAGTGGAAATTTCCAAGCTGGTACTCTTGAATTTGTAATAATCTTTTTGACCTCCATATACGGTTCCAAAATTAATGGGAAGTTCATAAAACTGTAATTTTTATGACAGATTTTAAGAAATAAGAAAATATTAATAGTATTACCTCTCTTACCCTGCCAAACCTGGTAATTGTAACGTCAGGTAATTTTCAGCCAAACAGTTACCCAGTCAATCGAGACTCGAAGCTGCCCTAGATAATGGATTGTGAACTTAGTAGTAGTAGTCGTAGTGGTATGATGATTATTATTATTATTTTATCATTATTAATCTAACTTGCATGTGGAGTTTAATTTAGTGTGTTTTCTAGTAGCACACTTTTTAAATGAATGTTTCGAGATGCTGTTAATACTAGTGTCGACAGCTGTCATAGCGTTGCTGTCCAAGTTACCGGATGACATTTTACATTGATTTGCACTCACAGCTAACCTATTATAAACTTGACATCCTTCGAAGAAGTTATTGGATGGAGGAAACCTGGGCGTATGTGAAAGTAGTTTTATGGATTTATTACCCCCTCCCCCTCACGCATGAACACACACATATAGATACATACATACATACGTAAATACATACATACACATATATATAAAAGAAAAACTGTCACGTTTTCTATAAATTCCCACACACAAATACACACTCATACACATACACGCGCGCGCGCGCGCACACACACATTACATATATATATATATATATATGTGTGTGTGTGTGTGTGAGAGAGAGAGAGAGAGAGAGTGTGTGCGTGTGTGTGTGTATGAGTGTGTATTTGTGTTGGGGAATTTATAGAAAACGTGACAGTTTTTCTTTTTTCAGACGCATGATTTTCTTATTGAAGTTGACATCTCAGTACGCAAGAATTTACCAAATCCCAGCGTCAATATTTACTAGTTAAAGAAGTTTCCATCTCTACCTTAACGAATTTGTTTCTCTAGTGAACTTCTTGTCACTCTTAGTTAGACTAATAAGAACGGAGAAGGGACCATCCATATTGTGGTAGAGGAAGCATGTGTCGAAGTACCGTATTTATAAAGATTAAGTTACCTGTTGGCTCGTGGTATAAAGCTTTCTCTTCACATTTTTATTTATTTATTTTTCTTTTTTGGGTTACGGACCTGTGAGTAGTGAGAGCCGCTTAAAAGTAAGAGCAATTATCACCAACAAGGACCTATTGTATTTTTAGTTTGTTCATAATGAAAGCCACTCAAGTTCTTGAATGGATGTAACCACTTTTAATTATTGGAAGCATGTGGCGGCAAGATGGTTAGAAGAGACAGAAGACGCGGTCGTTGGACAGAGCCCGATCTGAGTGTAAGATATAATCTAAGTTAACCTGACCCCTTTCTCCATACTTTTACTACTGTTATTACGCTGATGGATTCGGGAAGTAGAAACAGGAGGTGGAGATTTGTTTTTATGTCTCCCTTCCTCAAGGTTTGCAAATACATTTTGATTATTTTTTTATTGGTGACTATGATAGCGACACCAGCAAAGATCAACGTGAAAAATAATTTAACATTTATATCAAAAGTCGAGTCCTTGGCTACTGTTTCTATGATACTTCGTTGTGTGAATAAATTAACCAGACTTTGAAATAGCATCCGGCTGATTATTGTATCCGGTCGAATAACTGCATGATCATTCAGTGTAGGCAGCATTTGATGACAGATTTTTCAGTATGACCCATGGGAGCCATGTGTACATAATATATACAAATCACATACTATTATGTTTGTGTGAAATGGCTGATATGTTGGAAGTTTTCTGTGCTGTGGGTTGCTTTACCAAGACCATGCTTTACGTATAGCACATGATTTTGATTGTAAACATATGCTTGATAGGATGAAAACCAACACTTGTGGAAAGAAAACATCTTTATACCACAGTGATGACGAGAGACGTTATTAGAACGAGGCAGAAACAAATAAGTCGCTGTATAAATAAGTTAGATCTAAAAGTACAAGAGAGATTTCCTTTGGATGATTTTGGGATCTTTCGATTGTAGTCAGTTTGACTGAATATGCTCGTGCGGAGAAAATAGAGATTTGATGGCATTTTGGATGGTCACTGGTTTCTAAATCCGAACGGATGGCTCTGTAATTTAAACGAGTAGGCCATGAGCAAATGTTTATCAGTATGTATGTAGCATGCATGTCTTTATAGATATTTGAATGTCCTCCAAGAAATAAAGATAAGAGGAAGGTAAAAAACAAGGCCTAGGCGCTTGGATGATCTTTCCTTAGTTACCTAATAATGTGTTTTAAAAGGATAAGGTCGGTTGCCGGTCTTAACTTTCGCTCGGGCGTACCTTCTTATATAATCCCTCTAAATTGACAGAATTACAGAGTTCTGATGTACATTAAGGTTTCCTGCGATTAAAAATTCCGAGAATCTTGAATATCCCGTTTTTTAACATCGTTTTTCTATATATATATATATATATATTATATATATATATATTATATATATATATACATATAGTATATATATATATATATATATATATATATATATATATATATATATATATATATATATATATATATATATATATATATATATATATATATATATATATATATATATATATATCTATATATATATATATATATATATATATATATATATATATATATATATATATAATATATATATTTATTTCTATATATATAGTATATATATATATATAGTATCTATATATATATATATACTATATATATATATATATATATATATATATATATATATATATATATATAATATATATATATCTATATCTATATAATTATAGAATATATTATATAATAATATATTATAATTATATTACTGAACCACGGCGAAAGTGTAGGAAATTCACAGTTTTGCCATGTTTAGTATTAGCCCCTCTGAGGATCAAATGTTCGTAAGTGAATTGGTGATTTCACGGATTCCCTGAAAATTTGAGGGACTTTGTGACATTCCTGCGGTTTCACAATCTTATTCTAACACACACACATACATATATATGTTACAGGGAATGCGTGAATTCAGGGATTTCACTAAATCCCTAGGGAATATGTGAAATGACCAATTCGCATAGGAACATTTGAACCCAGAGGGCTAGCTCTAAAGACAGTGAAACTGGTTCATTTACACTGTTTCGCTATGTTTAGGACTAGCCCGTGGGCCGTGGGGGGATCAAATGTTCCTAAGTGCATTTGATCCCCAGGGGTTAATACTAAACACGACGAAACGTATTTGAGCAGCAAAGGACTATAAGCAGATTCACATCGACCGTGCATTTGATGTCGAGGCACGTCCCTTATGACGCTCCTGATTGGCTGTTGATAAGCCAATCACAGGGCTGGAAACTCACTCTCTCGAGAGTTCACATAAGCAGGATGCATGTTCCGCCTCTCCTGAAAGACGTATCCCTCAGGAGAGGTGGAACATACATCCTACCTATGAGAACTCTCTCGAGAGACTGAGTTTCCAGTCCTGTCATTGGCAATATCAACAGCCAATCAGGAGCGTCGTAAGGGACTGGCCTAGACATCAGAGGCAGGGTTGATGTGAATCTACTATAGTACCAAGCACAGCGAAAGAATGTAGTTGAATCACTATTTCGCCGTGTTTAGTACTAGCCCTCAGGGTTCAAATGTCCCTCATTTCACATACGCCCTAGGGATTTCGTGAAATTCCTGGAGTTCACAGATTCCCTGTAACATAATAATATTATGTTAATTCAGTTGTGCATCTTCTCCCTTTAAAGTGGCGGATGTAGTTGGAGCCCACCTTCAGAGGTCTAGACCGTTAACTCCACGACTTCTCACCATAGATTTGTAAACGGCTCGTTTGTCGGTGGCGTCTGGTGTTAGTTTTCCGTAATAGAAAACTATTGTGCTGGCTTCGTCTGCGCGTCCGTACTTTTCTGTCTGGAATTTTTCTGCCCGCACTTTTTCTGTCTGTCTGCACTTTTTTCCTTCCGTTCTTTTTTTGTTTGCACTTTTTTCTGTCCGCACTTTTTCTGTCTGCTCTTTTTCTGTCCGTTCTTTTTCTGTCTGCACTTTTTTCTCTCCGTACTTGTTTCTGTCCATTCTCTTTCTGCCCGCACTTTTTCTCTCTGTCTGCACCTTTCTCTGTCTGCACTTCTTTCTGTTGGCACTTTTTTGTCTGCACTTTTTCTGTCTGTCTGCACTATTTCTGTCTGCACCTTTCTCTGTCTGCACTTTTTTCTGTTTGCACTTTTTTGTCTGCACTTTTTCTGTCTGCACTATTTTCTGTCTGCACTTTTCTCTGTCTGCACTTTTTCTGTTGGCACTTTTTTGTCTGCACTTTTTCTGTCTGCACCTTTCTCTGTCTGTACCTTTTCCTGTCCGCACTTTTTTGTGTCCGCTCTCATATATTAAAAACTACCGAGGCTAAGGGGCTGCGAAGTAGTACGTTGCTCATCCACCCTCCAGTCATCAAACATACCAAATTGCAGCCTTCTAGCCTCAGTAGTTTTTATTTTATGTAAGGTTAAAGAAAGCCAATAATCGTGCTTCTGGCAACGATATAGGGTAGGCCACTCCCTGCCCGTAATTGAAGTTTCATGGGCCGCGGCTCATACAGTATTATACCGAAACCAACGAAAGGTAGATCTATATTCGGTGGCCTGGATTATACGTTGTAGTGGCTGTAAAGTAAACTCGATTGCGCCAAAGAAACCTCGGCGCATATTTGCTTGTTTAATGGTAGCCATCCTTTCAAATGGTGACAAGACCTATGACCCAAACCAAAAAAATACGTAGTTCGTATTTATGAATGTATATATCTAAAACACTGCGTATAGGTAAATGACCTTGCCCTGTTTTCGTTGTAAATCCTCTGAAATTTCCTGCCTTGTCGTATAATGACTTGAGATTATGTCATCAGAAATGAAGCGTTTTTTATTCCACTGACCCAGAAACTTGGATGATCATTATCATAATGAGGAGCGAAACACCTTGTAACGTCAAATATAATGCTGTAACTTTTAGAAATTTTGCCTTAGCATAGACTTTTGGAAATATATTTTGAACACAGGCTAGGAAGAGAGGACAACCTTCACGTTTATCATTCGATTTTGATTCTAATGGAATTTTCACGTCTACCTTCACTCGTATATCTTCATGGAACATGTAGATTCTATAGGGGAGGAAGTAAAGATATTTTATTCCTCATTGTAAGTTCTGAGATTCCAGTTCATTACAGTCTAGAGTCATGGAAAAATATGTATTTTTCACCATGTTCATGAAGTACTCTCGGCTGCTGCCCAGGCAGTAACGGTGGACCAATAGCAAAATGAAATTCTAGAATAGAATCCATATCAAGAATTGACCTAGTTTACCTGAACACAGATAAATGACTACGTTTATCATTCTTTTGCACCTTCGCTAATTAGCTTTTCCATTTTCTCAGGAATGGAATGGTTTTTAAATCTTTACAGTTAACTCGAAGAGGGAAGGGAAATTTTCATCTGATAATGATTTCCATTCTAAGGGCTTCGGAAATGTGACCGGACTCATGATAATTGAAGGGATACCACTCTGATATAGGCCAGGAGACAATGATCAATAATGAATATAATTGATTACTTAACTGGCATTGCGGTGGCAAAGTTTGAAATTTCAGTTTTTATATTTCAGCACAAAATAGATACATAGATCATTGAGTTTGTATTTTAAAGATGGCAACAACTATTAATTTCAATTAACCAGTTTATAGGTAAATAATTACTTTCTGTTTTTTTCAAGTTTGTCTTGCTGATAGTTAACCACAATGGCAAGGGTCTTGTGGCTGGTAAAAGGCAATGCTTCAAGTGTTACATTATCGGTAGAGGCATAAGAAACACGTTCTGCTTTCTTGGCAACATCATCACTTCATAACACTAATTCATCTTTTCACTCAGAAGAATATTGTTTACATCCTCTTATCTTTACAGTTCACACCATCCTACTCCAGATATGCTGTGAAAACAATTCATCTCGACAGCATCCATTTCTTTCCCGTTGTTTCAATAATCTCTTCATTCACTGCATTTTTCATATAACACTCCTGTTCGCTAACAGAGGTTTTGCAGAAATCTTGCTGCTTTCCCGAAGTTGCTACTTACATTCCCCTACAGCCCCTACCTTTCAGACCAACATTCACGGCTCCGTTTTCCTGGACTCAACTGACCATTCAAGCTGGTTCTTGCTAATATTCAAGTCGTTGTTCTCTCATTGCCCGTCCGCAATTTTTCTGTCCACCCCCAGATCTTAAAAAAGTACAGACGATAGAGGTATGCAAATTGTTATGTCGATCCGTAACCCTCCAAATTCATCAAACATACAAAATTGCAGCCCTCTAGTCTGAGTAGTTTTTATTTTCTTTAAAGTTAAAGTCAGCTATGATCGTGCGTCTGGGCCGTGGCTGAAAGTTACATGGGTCTTGGTTAAGACTTTCAGGGGCCGTGGCTGAGAGTTTCATACAGTATTATACGCTGTACAGGAAACTTGATTGCGCCGGAGAAACTTCGGCGCATTTTAACTTGATTTTATTTTAACATACTTTTCTGTAATACATTTCTATCTTCAGTCAAACCTTAATCACAACTAAAACATATATCTCTCCGGCCTCTTATCATTTTATCAATGATCTTGCTCTTTCATGTAGCTACTTAGTCATATCACAAGAGTAAGAAAAAATGTCCTGTTGCTATTTCTCTTTCCTAAGTTTAAATAAGATTGTTGTCATCTGAAATCAAGCATTTGGAGGAATCAAACTACTTCCACAAGACATTTCCACAAGACTGGGTTTCATTCATTCAGGTGCTTCAAGCCCAGCAAGTTCACTATTTCTGTCTCAGTGGTCTACCGTTGCATTCATATCATTCAGCACCGCTGCCCATTCTCTTTTCATCAAAACATGAAGGTTCCTCAACGTAAAACAATGATCATAAACCATTTCTCTTGTATGCATTTACAATTGATCTCTTAAAGTTTATCCAACTTTATCCTGCCGAAAGCAACTAGATTCGCTGATCAGCAGCACCGATATGCAGTAAATGTGTTTCGCTTTCGAACTTCTAAGTTCCGGAGGTCCTTCATTCCTCAGACTTTGGTTCCTCGTTGGACGAGTAGATTTCGCGCTCGGCTACCAATCTCTGCTCGATCAACGCGGAACCAGAGGAATTTATTTCTGGTGATAGAAATTCATTTCTCGACATAATGCGGTTCGGGACCAACAATAAGCTTTAGATCCCGTTGCTAGGTAACCAATTGGTTCTTAGCTACGTAAAAATATCTAATCCTTCGGGCCAGCCCTAGGAGAGCTGTTAATCAGCTCAGTGGTCTGGTAAAACTAAGATATACTTCACTTTTCCTCAGACTTTGGACTGAGGAACTTCAGCCTCCCAGAGGTTGCCTTGCAATTGGAACGTCAGAACTTCAAGCGAAGATGCCAGTTCGTTACTACCCAAATAATATTCTCCTTCAATTTTGATATCTATTTATGAGATTGTTAATTTATTAATTTTTTTTAATAAGTGAAATTTCTTTTACCTCTTCTCAATGAACACTGGATTCTTCGGAAGCTTGAATTTCAAATCAGTGGCCCCTGTGGGCTTGTTCCATATGAATAGGTTTCTTTTTCTGAATAATAATAATAATAATAATAATAATAATAATAATAATAATAATAATAATAATAATAATAATAATAATAATAATAATAATAATAATAATGCAACATATGCTTACACCCCAGACCTCAGTACTTATTTATTATTATTATTATTATATATATATATATATATATATATATATATATATATATATATATATATATATATATATATATATATATATATATATATATATATATATATATATATATATATATATATATAATTTTTTTTTGTATGCTAGTAACGTACACCAGTAGGATGTAGGAAGTGAAATGGCCTATGACTTGCTAAGAAGCTTCGACTCTCTCTCTCTCTCTCTCTCTCTCTCTCTCTCTCTCTCTCTCTCTCTCTCTCTCTCACATGGGCTGGCGTGTGGGCGGATGCGTTGTCGTGTTCCTGACGAATCTCCCTCCTGATTAATCCTCTATATTAAGGGCCCAAATAGAGCAGCTTTGGCCGCGATCAATTTTGCATCAATATTTTCACTATCTTTATACCTTCCCCATTCTCTTCCCCCTTCCTGCCCTCTCCATCCCCACATTCTCATACACTCCCTACCTTCCCTTATTTTTTTTTATCAATTTTTTTTTAAATGTCTAAACTCTTGCCATACCAGATTGCAGTTACGTACTACTGAATCGATTGTCTTGTTATCTGTTGTATTGTTTTATATTAGTAGTGAATAATTCTACGCGTTGTATTTTTTCAAGGCATAGAAACCACTCGCAGGACATACCTCAGCAAGCGCCCATCATTAAAAAGAAAAAAAAAACCCTTAGTAATCATGTTGATTCGTATCCTCCTTAAATTCTAAAATAAACTTAGAGTTAGCCCATCGACCATACTTCCACAGTATTGCGCTGAAACCTATCGATAACATATTTTTAATGTATAGAGGCTTATTAATTAAAACAAACAGGCACAATATATGATTGGTCTTTCTCTAGCTGCCTTGGAGGTAAATATACCTATTATTATACGTGCCTAGCTTCATTATACTTTTATTCCCTTTCGATAATTACTCCCGTTAGTGTAACCTCATTTTCCCTTACATCTCAGAGAGAGAGAGAGAGAGAGAGAGAGAGAGAGAGCCTATTCCTTTGTGGCGTGTGTGACGTGGTGATTTGTATGACGTCACTTTCGATTCATCTTCGTTTTTAATCATCGAAGAATCTGCCTACAGGCGGGGTACTTTATATAGCGCAGAGAGAGAGAGAGAGAGAGAGAGAGAGAGAGAGAGAGAGAGAGAGAGAGAGAGAGAGAGAGAGAGAGAGAGAGAGAGAGAGAGAGAGATTCACTCATTGCCAATACTGATGTTCAGCTGGGTGGAGGGAAGTAATTATTTTAGTGTCAAGATGATGATTCTTTAAGTTATTGCTTGCGAGTTATTACACGCAGTAAAGACTAACTGATGAAGTCGAGTAATTTTTTTTTTTTTTTTTTTTTTTGTAAAATCGCATTATATTTAAAGGCCTTAATGTTGCAAATCGAGAATCGCTTGCTTTTAGCCCATTGCATGTTCTGTGATTGCGATTGTTCATCTCGTCTTGATTTT
>NC_087203.1:75869904-75877404 GCF_015104395.2 Macrobrachium nipponense | reverse complement strand
AATATCAAATATTCTTGATCACATTCATGTTTGAGTCTTATTTTGAATGGAACTGTTTTATCAGATTGTTGTCAGGTAAGTCCGTCGTAAAGAATCTTGGGTAACTTATACAGGGGCTTATATTACTCGGTGCAACTTTATGTATTACAGTGTAAATCTAAAATAAATCTTAGTGAGCAGATAGAAACGTATCATATATGTAATGTGTATGACGCTGCTTCTTTCACCTGTGGTGTTGTTTGATGAACAAATCACCACAGGTGCATTGTTTATCACACAGCACCACAGGTTAAAATTGTACACACACACACGTATATATATATATATATATATATATATATATATATATATATATATTATATAGTATATATATATATAGCATATATATGGATATATATATAATATAAAATTTGACACCGTTGTCTTTCCTCACTAAGTTTTTCTTTAGATCTTGAATCCACAGTGGAAAAGTAGTTGGAGATCAGTCAGGAAGAATGGTCTACTTTGGGAGCATTTGAATGGATAATGTATAATTTTTCTACTCTATTTAACAAAAAGCTCCTTAAGAGCCATGTAATGTGGCTATCTTAAGTAATATATATTGTGATATTCTTTATATATTCATGTACAAATCTAATACACATACATGCAATCAAGTTGCGACTTACGTTTATGTGCACTTTTATTTCTGTGCGGGTGTTTCTTCATTATTTATATATATATATATATATATATATATATATATATATACATACATATATATATACAATATAGTATATATATGTATACATATATGTATATATATGTATACTATATGTATATATATGTATATATATCATATATATATATATATATATATATATATATATATATATACTATACTATATATATATATATATATATATATATATATATATATATATATATATATATATATATATATATATAGATATATATATATATATATATATATATATATATATATATATATATATATATATATATATATACACATAACGTGGATATACATTCTCGTGCTTGCATGCGATAACACTTATCTATTGGGATTGACTGCAGGAAGTAATGGCTTTACCGATAATGAGACTTTTAGTTAGATACGTTAGTTAGACACATTTTATTCATTCGCCCAAAGACATGACATTTGAATATCACAACTTCCGCTTGATTATAGTTATTAAAAATGGTCATAATTAGTCAATCATTTCGTATATTCTAAATGATTATTATATGATTTCATTGCATAATTGTACTGAAATTATATAGGCTCATTATCAGTAATTCATTGCTGGGTAGGATTTTGAAAAATCGTCTATTTGCTCAGCATTTATCCTACTTCTCATGTTATCTAGTCACTGACTAAATACGGGTGTGATTTTTTTTATTGTCATTTTAAGATGCATTTTGCGACTGAATATGCATTCTTTTAAAGGTGAAGTCTGGACAGAGGAAATGGCACCGCCTCATAGTGAGACTTGTTATCGCTTGTTTTTTTTTCCCATTGCGCAAACAGACGGGCCATTTCGTTTGAATATGCGTTTCTTTTTATACTTTTTGATTTAGCTTGCTTTTTTTGTCCGTTGGTCTTGTTTCTTTTTCTTAACTCGGCTTTTATTCGACCTGATATTCGCGTCAGATCTGGCAGTGGTGGTTGAGGAGAGATGTCAAGCTTTATGCAATCAGAGGTCTAAAATTAGAGGAGCATTGGGTTAAGTTTTCTGTTCTGTAGTTTGATGGTATTAGACAATGTTTTGGTTGGCTTAAATGTTAGAGCATCAGCTCTGCTTAGTGTTGAATTAGGCTTCCGTTATTACCCTCGATGTTAAATGACGCTCTGTCGATTTTGTGTTAAACGTAAAATAGTCTATTGATGGTTGGCTGTTTCTTAAGAAAAGTCTCAGTAGGAATGAAGGTTAACTTCAGCTGTTTTATTTTTGGATGAATTAAACACTGATTTTGAGAATGGTAGTAACCTAACAATTCTTTTTAGACAAAACGGTAACCCCTGCCAGAGTTTATAAAGGAATATACTTGATATAGTTCAGTTAAATAATGGCAGTAAATTCAGTATTATATTGAATAGGACTCCAACAGTTCAGCGCAAGAAAGTGACTTCAAGAATTTTGTTGAGGAATATGAAGTAACTAGAACAATTCTGTTGGCTCCAATAACTTTAAGAACCAATGTACCTCAGTCGTAAGCATCTAAAGTTAGTTTAACTCCAAAATATCTGTTCAGTATTTGATGTACCTAGACGAATTCTTTTGGCTCCAACTTTTCTGAGTAAGAATTTAAATGATGATAACAATAATGTGTAACTTTGCTTTTAACTCCAGCTGTTGTGTTCTGTAATGGATCTTGCTCCAACAGCAGTTGTGAATTGAATGTTCCTCCAACAATTCAGGTTAGGCTTATTTGCCCACTTAACACCACTTTTTTAGAGTGAGCATTACTCTGAAGCAGCTCTCTCTCTTTCTCTCTCTTCGTTGCAGGAGGATATCATTGCGACCCTTTGCCGCTTGCACCCATAAGGTCTGGTGCAAGTTTCGGTATAGTTTTAGTTCTCTGTAAAAAAAACTATTGTGACGGTTTTGTCTGTACGTCCGCACTTTTTCTGTCATTGAGGCTAGATGGCTGCCAATTGGTATGTTGATCATCCACCCTCCAATAATCAAACATACCAAATTGCACCCCTATTGCCTCAGTAATTTCTATTTTATTTAAGGTTAAATTTAGTCATAATCGTACTTCTAGCACCGCCATAGGTACCATCAACACAGACCACCACCGGACCCTAGCAAAGTTTCATGGGCCGAGTGAAAGTTTCATACAGCATTATTTGCTATACAGAAAACTCGATTGCTTGGGCGCAGTTTTTACCTGTTGATTATTGTTATCGGTTTTTGTTAATATTGTGACTTGGGGACTCGAACTGTCGTCCCCATTTGCCTGGGTCCATGGGCTACTGATAAAACCCACGAAACGCTGCCTTGTTTATAACATCGGTGTTCTTGAGTGAATTCTCTCAACGGACAACACATTCTTGGAATGTCAGAACTAAAGTATCAGAAATATTGGTTCCCACTCATGTATCTCCTCAGCATTTACCGTAGATGTCTTCATTAACCTTCAAGAACAGGATGCATATCTGGGTAATTTTAGTGCCAACTCCGGGAATTCTGCGCGGGAACTAAAGTCTCTCCAATAATATTGTGTAGAGGTCAGAAAACTCCAACATTCTTTTCGTAGCTTACTAACTTTCACTGATGGCTTTGGTGCATCATTGTAACTCATTGCCAATCGCTCCACGTGTCCTAGTGTCAGCTGCAAGTGTCAAGATCAACTGTTTTGGCTGAATCTGAGCTTAATCCTCCTTTATCAGGTCATGAGAGACTCGTCAGCTGTGGTCTCCATAATCCAGTCAACGGGAGGCCCCTTTTCCCATGATACTGTGTTTATTCTCAGTTGAGTCAGATTCCCTTAAAATATTATATTAACTTTGAAGTTAATTTCACAGTAAATAAATCTATCCCACTTGGTCACTGCCTATGCAAAGAATCCGAACTCCATCAATCATCAAATATAGCCGGAATTTGTCAGCTTTATGTAAGACAAGTTTCGTTTCCGAGTCATCGAATGGTAACAATTATGAGAAGAACGAAAATTTCGTTTAACGTTTGATTTATTTTAGAATCTTGACGTAAATCACTAGGTCACAGGTCCTCGTAATTCTTGGAGCGTTATCAGTTCATCGTTGGTTGAGTGGTTTTTGCGTTCGGCTACCAATCCGGTGGTCCGAAGTTCGATTCTCGGCACGGCCAACGGGGAACCAGAGGAATTTATTTCTGGTGATAGAAATTCATTTCACGATATAATATGGTTCGGATTCCACAATAAACTGTAGGTCCCGTTGCTAGGTGACCAATTGGTTCCTAGCCACGTAAAAATAGCTACTCCTGCGGGCCAGCCCTAGGAGAGCTGTTAATCAGCTCAGTGGTCTGGGAAAACTAAGATATTCTTAACTTATTTTGAAGCGTTGTAAACGTAAAAGGTCTATTTTATATCCTCAGAAGGCTCAATGAGAGGAATTTCTAAACATCTATATGTTATTATTATAAATATGCTCGTTTGGAAAAATAACTGTAAATAAGGGATGGCGAGACGGCAGTTTCTAAACTCATTCGGATGATAAGTACCGTCTGAAGCTCGGACAAAGGCACTTTCATTTTGCAAACTTATATAGGCACCAGTGGCGGGAGAACCAGACCCCGGGCTGGTGGACGGCAGGGTCTAAACGGGGAGTTTATTACCCGGAGAGTATACGGCTTACACACGCTTATTATTATTATTATTATTATTATTATTATTATTATTATTATTATTATTATTATTATTATTATTATTGCCGCTTTTGTTGTTGTTCAGGATAAACGAAACCTTATTTAGGGACAAGCAAATAAGGCCACAAACTTGCAAAGTAAGCTTCCATGAATAAATATTCTGCATTAACGTAATGCTTAAGTACACAAAGACACGCCTATGCGCTCGAGGTAAGATAATTAGGCCATTATTACATGTAATATTAAAGTACGCAAAGAGGATTATTTTGTTAAATCACTATATGATTTTACTGTGACCAGGGTTTGAATTACGTGCTTAAATGACATGTTAGGTCTTCACTGTGGCAAAATAAAAAGATAAATGAAAGACAGGAAAAAGAACCCAATGGCGTCTAAAAAACAGAAACGGTTTAGGCAAAGACTTCCGGTAAATCGGGAACAACATACAAACAAGATGTTTAAGCTAGAAGCCATCTAGATTCGAGCTTCTAGAAACTAAAAAAGCATCTAGACACAGGAGTGAGAGTGCTGCATCCACACTGTAGTAATACATGCCATAAAGACACGTTATGTAACTTACCGCAAACACAGCACAAACAAGTTGAATACAAATTAACGACTCACTGCTAGTCCTAACCGGTGGTTCATCCGATCGCCGAGCGGGGGACAAAGATTCGTTCTCCACTTTCGTTCGTTGATTTGTTTTCAGCATCTTTTTCATACGTATCGATAAGTTGCCGACGTGTGTTTATTACGACCTATTTTTGTGTATTGTGGACGTAAGCCAAAAAACAAACAATAACCATCTGGAAACGGATATCTGGAAGCACTGAAACATCTAGACACAAGCGTCCAAAGAGTGTAATGCATCTAGATACAAATATCAAAGAAATTCCTAGACTTGAGTGTCAAAAAAAAGAAAAAAAAATTATAGAGAGGTGTAGAGACAGGTGTCTCAAACAGAAGGAACAGCCAAACACCTGTGTCAAGAAATTAAATATGTAGAAACATGAAAAAAAATCGCAACAATCTGGGCTTATTATCTAATAAGGAAAAATTTAAATTCGTCGTCTAATTTCCATTGTTAAGGTTAGAACTATAATGAAAGTAAATGATTCGAAAATCGATATGAATACATGAAGAACGTACGCAAATATTTTACAAATCGGACGGAATAAATAAGCAGAGACAAGTAGTGAAACAATAATTTTCTTGTATGACAAGTAATATATTATCAGGATTTTTTTTACAAGAATTTGAAAATGTTCCGTTTGAGCAACACTGCCTAACGGGAATACAAGACGTTAATAGTGTCACCGTTAACGGGTAATTACTGCATAGGTGGTGATACAGTTCCTGTTCCTGAATTGTCGTTAACCGTTAAACAGTAAAGTTCATTCTCAGGTCATTCATTCAAGATTTTTCTCCGTAGATGGGTTAGTGCCATCAGTGTACCTCAGACGGTGCGCTGTAGGACCGTAGCCAGTACTTGAGGTTCTTTGCAACATCCCTTCGGCTCTTAGCTGCAACCCCTTTCGTTCCATTTTACTGTACCTCCATTCTTATTCTCTTTCTTCCATCTTACTTTTCACCCTCTCCTAGCAATTGTTTCAGAATGGAACTGCGAGTTGTTTCTACACGATATGGAAACCCTCGGTCTTTTACATAAGGAATTACCAGAAGAAACAAAGGACAAATCTCCTTTGTTTCTTCTGGTAATTCCTTATGTAAAGGACCTCAGGTTCGTATAGTTAGAAAATATACAGTTTACTTTCAAAAATTGTGATGTTTTCTTCTTGTTACACCTTGAGAACCTTGTCACTCTGAATTTTCCTTTCATCGCTGAATGACCTCATAGGTGCCAGCACTTGCCTTTTGGCCTAAATTCTATATTCGAATTCCAATTACAATTCAAGATTCTGTGATAAATGCATAGATGCGGATGCTAGGGAATAAATTCCCAAAGCAAAGAGGAAATAATACAAAATAAGTACAAGAAACATCTTAAAGAGACGGGAAAATCAAAAGAATGTTATTTCATCTTGATACAATAATATCCTTATTTAGCAGAACAAGGAACAAAAAGTTTCCACAAAAAAAAAGAAACAGGGGAGAGACGAGTAAAATATGAATGAAAGAAATTGGGAAGTGTTTGTAATTTTCACCACTGACAAGAGAAAGTCGGTAATCTTTCGATTTGTCTTCCTATGGTATTTTGGGATAAGGTTATTAGCTCCGTTACCCTTCTCTGGTAAAACAATTACATGTGTATATGCACACATGTATGTGTATTATATATATTAATATGTAGAATCTACTGGTCATCTTTACCAGATACATATGTTTCTCTTTACTTCTTGAATTATGTGGCTATTAGAATTGCATATGTATCTGGTAAAAATGACCAGTAGATTCTATGTATATATATATATATATATATATATATATATATATATATATATATATATATAATATATACATTATATATATATATATATATAATATATGATATATATATATATATATATATATATATATATATATATATATATATTATATATATATATATTATATATATATTTATATGTTTGCAATATATATATATATATATATATATATATATATATATATATATATATATATATACATATATATACATATATAAAAACGATTGCCCACTTGGCTACGATAGTGAGGATGGGTCTATGCCAGCTCTGATGAATATACCTGAAAACGACAGGTATATTTATGCACGAGAGGCGATAGACTTTTATTCTTCTCGTGGTCAGGTCGGCAAGGTGACCTCGTCGTGATTATGGTATCGCAGGTTCGTTTCCCGCTCCCGGACATTATAATTTCGTCATATTACTTTTACTTGGATCTAAAGCTTTGTAGTGACAAGCGTATCCAAATAATCGCAGAGAATTCGAGAAGTTAAGCGGGCATTGTGGCTATTACAATGAATTATATATATATATACTAACCTATTCAACCTATATATATCACTTGACGTGTGTCAATAAATGTTGGTAAAAACTGGGTAAAGGTTAAAATAATCCCTTAGTCTTGGCTATAAACTATAAATGAAAGTAATTACTATTATAATGTAGGAATTTAATTAATACTAAAATGAGGATTTGGA
>NC_087203.1:75834904-75864904 GCF_015104395.2 Macrobrachium nipponense | reverse complement strand
GTGTCAAATAGAGTATTGCATTTACCTTCACATCTTGAAAATGTAGGACGCTTGGCCCAAAGGTAAGAAACTGGTTATAACAAGTTCATTTTTTTTTTGATCGACGTATTATTGATGTGTTATTGACCAATTATGGCCGTAACTTTGTTTGATCTTTATAGAGGAATCCATAAAGTACTGATACTCTTATCATCAATTGTGCTACGTATTCCAAGTTAGCATAATTTAAGGTATCGATTTTCAATAAAGAGGACTAGGAGATATAGTAGAGTGGTTTATTTCTCTTGACCATGTTGGTGTGTATTATCATATGTTTACGTGAATGTATATACGTATAAAATTCCTAATTTGCATAGGTTTTCCTTCGTAATTATCGTTACATGCCCAGAAGGTAGTAGCATTTGGCCGTGTCATTCATTGTCAAAACTGTTCCGGTTTCGTTAAGACCAGATAACCATTGTGATTATTTGTTTGATGTAGATTTCATAAAAAAAAAATCTTTGCCAATTTTGTAAGCACCGCATAAGTTTTTTAAAAGGATTTACATTGAGGCCATTTTAACTGAAATAGTAAGAAGATCTTATAAAGTAATTTTGCAGGTATAGAAGATTTAAATAAATATCTTGCATACTAAAGAGCGAGAAGCGTTAATTTGGATGGTCGGTTTGACCATTGTTTCAGAACAAGATCACGACTGGAAATTATGAGTTAAGCGAATTCTTGAACAATATGAATAAAAGTAGTAACACTTAGAGAGAGAGAGAAAGAGAGAGAATCTCTGAGTTCACGTAACACTAAGAGTATGTTAGACTATACTTTATCTCTCATAACAGCGAAAATAGATACGGTAAAATGAAGAGAGCCAATTTATTTCCAACTCTAACGAATATTTCCCTTTTCAATAATACACAGAAATATCAATTTAAATCCTGCTGGGTGTGGTTGGAGTGGGATGGGGAAGGTGGGTGAATATACATCCTTTGTGTGACGAGTGGAGTAATGTAGTCAATTACTTGCAACGATTTCCTTATGCCATTTGCTTTTTCAACCCTTCCCGTTAGTCTCTTTCCCCGCTACCTGTCCAACTTCTTAAAAATGATAAACATGACCTGCTTTAGTTTTCCCGCCATTGAATTAGTACAGATCTTGAGAAGGAACCTCAAGAGAGTCTACGAATGCGTTTCGTTTGTTTTCTAATTATTTGGTAAGAATAATGGTAAAGATAATATGGCTCAGAACTCCTTCTAGGTATTATGACTTCGACATTAGTTTTTTGATTGGCTAAAGACAGAGCAGGCATACAAATCCATAAATACACAAAGGTGTATATATATTTAAATGTGCACACACACACACACACACACACACACACATATATATATATATATTATATATATATATATATCTATATATATATATATATATATATATATCTATCTTCAATTATGCACTTTTTTTCCTTCGAGGGAAGGTAACTGGAGAATATAGATTTCTTTCATTACTCCTCTAGGTCTTTGGTCTAAGCTAGACCATCACCCCCACGATTCTCTATTCTGGCTAAGACCCACAAAACTCAACTGACTTCCAGGTACATGAATCACTACTTACTACTTCCCTGAGCCACCCAACCTTGCTCGATCTCCAAACTCGGAAAGCTTAAACTAATGAAATCAAAGTCAGTGGACGAGACTAACTTTTTCCTTTTCAATTCGGATGAAAAAAAAAAAAGAGAAGGGGAAACACTTTTTAAAGACCATCACAATGAGTCGGCGGAGGAATGGAAGGGGAAGACGTAATGGAATTCACCGTAGATAGGATGGGGAAGACCCCGAAGGTAATTCTTTTCAAGTCTTTGGAAGGCGGTCGGATGTAGTGGGAGACCATCGGGGCGGAAGGAGGCCGTTCCGAATGACAAAGGTTCGGGGAAATTGTTATTACTGAAGACCTCAAAATAATGGTGTGCGTTAGAGAGAGAGAGAGAGAGAGAGAGAGAAGAGAGAGAGAGAGAGAGAGAGTAGAGAGAGAGAGAGAGAGAGAGAGAGAGAGAGAGAGAGAGAGAGAGAGAGAGATAAATTTCATTATAAGACAGAGCGAAATAGTGAAGGATTTTTGCGAGTCTGTGTTTGACAGAGTGATAGATTACTACTACTTTTTTAAGAAGCTCTTAAATGAGGGGAATATTAATCAGCATGAAGAAGAATTTTATTTAAAGTATACTCATAGTCTCACAAGTCTTGAAATGGAGATTCCTACTTTTCAATAGACTGAAAAGTGGGAATCGAACAGCTTCCCGTAAGATTTTTGTAGAAATTTATCTGTAGATATAAGTACAGTCACTCATAAGTTCACGGATGTCCGGGTGTTTGAGAGAGATTTCCATTGCACCTCTTTCTGGATGACAGGTGTCTACCTAACTCTGCTGTAGAAAGTTTCGGTGTGCCCGTCATACGTCACTATACAGACCCGTTGTCCAGAAAGGGGTTGGATGGAATTCGGCTCCATGCCTGGAAACGTCCATGAACTTATATGTGTGACTATACATATACAAAACTGTGGATTTGTTTCTCCAAGAATTCTATTATTACATGGTTTACGATGGCATGTTTGTGTGTGTGTCCGTGCGAGATTGTTTTGTTCCCTTACTAGGGGCCGACAGGAAAGTTAACATAGCATGCTATGTATCACTGACCAACATAAAGCAAGAAATTGAGATTGAGTTAGAGGAGATAAGGAAAGCAGGAAACGAGTTCCAGAGTGACTGTATTTTTAAATGGCGAAACCCATCATGATGGTAATAGTAATTTCAATATAGATAATAGTTCTAACTTCTATGTAATGTGTGAGCTACCTGGCTTCACATTAGTATCAGGCGCTGATAAACCACTTAATATTTTTAAGGTGAAGTGAACGACGGTTATGTCAATTATACGTGACTTATTCCTTCAGTGAAGATATCAAGTTGGGTGAATTTTTATTTATAGAAATTAATTAAAAAGTACTTTACATATATTCAAAGGAAAAGTAGTTTTAGATTAAAGTTTTTTCATTGATGATACCCATAAAATATAAATATGTATGCGTAAGTATGCATGTATGTACATATATAATCTCAAAATACGTGAAGCATATAGACTATAAACACCAAAGAATGGCAGAAATAAAAGAATATTTTGTGATTTTTCTTAAACCTACAAAGGAATAAACAGGATAACGACAGTCCCAGGAAGCTTTATTTGAATGCTATTTAATTTGGTATTTGCAGTTTACACACACGCATATATATACGCACCAACATTTTTTTTAATTCCCATTACCCTTTCCATTTAAAGCAAGTCATTCGTATGGAATTTAGTTACTGTCAGATAATGCGAGTGGCAGCTAAATAAACATTTCCATCTGTCATCTGTAGCGAGTATATTATGATGATAATAACTGAAAATACTCCTATTCAAATATTTTTTTTTCAGGACACTAAAATAGTATTTGACACGTGAATGTCTTGATTTTGCACAGCTTTAAGCATATTTGGATATCATTGTAAGTACACACACACACACACACATATATATATATATATGATATACATATATATATATATTAATATATATATACATATATATATATATATATATATATATATATATATATATATATATATATATATCACACACACACACACACACACACACACACACACATATATATATATATATATATATATATATATATATATATATATATTATATACACACATATATATATATATATTATATATATATTATATATATATATATATATATATATATATATATTACGTGGGTCGACCGGTTATTTAATTGGATTTGTATTGCCTTACTCTACTTAAGACGGGTAGGGCAAGGGATAAGGTCGCCAGCTGAAAACTAGGATTACAAAATATAACTTTTATTATAAAAGCACGTGGATTAATTAAGTAGACTTCTAGAAAACTAGTTTCAACTAAAGTATAATGAAAGCAAATGGATTACTTACAGGGAGCTAACAGCAGCCCAAAAATTAGTCCTAATCAGGATGGATAACTTGAAGCAAAATGAAGTAAGTGCAACAGAATTAAATAAGCCTCTTCAAAGGGCTCTTATTAGCAGCTGAATTTAGTGAGCATGGAATTGTGACGACTTGGCCTTGACGATGCAGCTTCTTCTCCGAGCGAGCGGGATTTCCAGGCTCACGGTATATACATACGCACGTCTGGAAAATTAGTATCCAGATGATAATCTTGCACTAAAGAGGCTCCTATTTGTAATGACTTAATCAAAAGAGTTGAATCTTATATCAGGAATAGTATACTTTTCACACCTTGGAGGGTAAATTATGTTATTTCACTAGACGACAAGGAATCCAATTAATATATGACTTCATAAAAGGGAATAGGCATTACTATGAGTTCTTAGTTAGGGACTTCTTAAGATATGAAAAATTGGAGCAAGAGAATAAGAAATTCAGTGGGAAGAGAAAGAAAACTGTGAGTAATTGTCACAATCTGACTTAACGATGGGTTCAATAATGCAGTTGCATTAGGCTTCCTTGGTCTGCAGGGAATAACAACCATCCCACGCGATGGAGAAACAGGGGTAGAACAAAGAGTGCTTAAAGAAAGCACACGTTTGGTTCCTAAATTCGCGGAGCTGAGAGTGAGGTCGGTGCAAGGTCGAGCAGGGTTATGTATATGTATAAATTTATACATTGTGTATGTATACTGTATATGTATATGTAGATATATTTATGAATAGGCAGTCCCCAGGTGACGGGTTCGGCTTATGACGTTCCGAGGTTTAGGCGCTTTTCAATTATATTCATCAGAAATAATTTCCAGGGTTACAACACATATTCCTGGGTTACGGCGCCTACGACGCTGATCTGGCAGAAGAAATATGACTCCAAAAATGCAAAACAATCTATATTTGAAGTTTTTTTTGATGAAAAAATGCAATAAGAATGCAGTTTACATAGTTTTCAATGCACCCAGTGTTAAAAGTAAGGTTTTCTTAGGATTTTTGACGATGTTCTGGCTTACGACGATTCTCAGCTTATGACGCGTCTCAAGAACGGAAACCTCGTCGTAACCCATGGACTGCCTGTATATGTATACAGGGAGGCATCAGAGTTCGTTTCCTTAAGTATCCATTTTGTCTCTGTTGGCTTAAGGCAAATACACACCCGGTGTGGTTAGATACCTGCTTTGGGCACTGTATAGGTAGAGAAGGGCTTATGGCTCGCAACCTCACTCTCAAACGATACGAGAACCGGAAAGTTTATCCCCCCCTTGGAAACAACCCCTTCGTTAAAATTGGGTATTGTGACAAAGGTGTACAAAGCATAAAAGAGGGAATATATGTAATTAACCTTTAGTTACTTTATGAAGACAGAGAAGGTTTCCAAGAGCTGTCCTAATTACGTCGACCTTCGCTACAAAAGAATGAAATATCGACAAAACATTACTTTTGAAAAGAAGAAAAAAAGAAAATAAAAATAAAAAGAACAATAACAGTAAATAAGAGATAATAACTAGAGGCAGCTATGGATTATCTTAACGTTATTCAATACGCTTTTTGTTATAGGAAGAAGTAAAGCATCATCATTTGACCACTGTTATTATTATTATTTTTATTTCAGTAATAAATTTCTACTGCTACTGCTAATGCAGTTGCTATTACTAATTCTGCTACTTTGTATTATGACTATTTCAACACAATCACAAAACAGCACATTTCTATTAAATATGACACTAGGTGAAAAAAAAATAATGGCAAAAGTTAGCGGAAAACGGAAGAAGATAAAAACATCCACTAAACAAAAAGCTTTTTAACTAAAACAGTTAAGAGGTCAAAGGTCACGGCACTCGAAAATATTCGTATCTGCTCACCTAGGCCTTATTGACATCGGCTGTCATTGTAGATTGATCCATAGCATTGTTGGGGAAGGGATGGAACGCCTCTGGTACTTAACTGGTACGTCAAAAGTACTTACTTGTACGTCAAAAGTGGGTCCTGTCAAATTAGGAAAGAAAATGTGTTACGTGGCAATATTTGAAATGTTCATTTGGTCTTGGAAGAATTTTTCTCTTTCAAAATCTCTTGCTGGTGGTGTAAAACATTGACTTACATAGTTGACTAATTCAGTTACTAGGTAAATTTACCAATTGTTTGTTTTTAGTTAGATGGGTAAGAAATATTAAATAGCGAGACATACATATACATATATATTGTAATTGTAATGTAAATTGCTTATATATGTTAAGTATATATACTCTATTAAACGTATATATAAAATTAACACACATATAATTGTATGTTATATGTATATATATGTATGTATGGATATATATATTATATCTATATATTATATATATATATATATATATATATATATATATATATATATATATACATATATATACATAAATCCTTCCGCGTATAGATTCGTAATAACATCAGATCAAACCAAATTACGTTTCCCCCTGAAGGTATTACGGAGCCTGAATGGTGTCTATGTCGATCACAGTGAGTGGGAATAGCGAGCAAATGCGTGGCGCACCAGAAGCGCTATTGAGAGCTCGTGTCTTGCAGAGTATGCGATTGAGAGGTTATGTATTCGGCATGTCAAGTACGGTTTATAATCAGGAAAATCCGCTCCGTAATCAGCTTGAATAATATTAGCCTTGCTTGGGATTGATTATCAGGGTTGGTGTTCGGTTAACCGCCCGTAGTGTTGGTGCCCCCGTGGATAAAGCCAGAATGGAATGGATTGACTTTAGGCCCGTAAGATTTCTTTATGGTTTTCTGTTGAAGAAAATGATCGAGATGGCTTTGTTTGTCCGTCCGCACTCATGTTCGCTCACAGATCTCGAAAACTACCGAAACTACCGAGGCTAGAGGGCTGCAAAGTGGTATGTTGATCATCCACCCTCCAATCTTCGCAACTACCAAATTGCAATCTTCTGGTTTTTATTTTTATTTTAGATAATGTTAAAGATAGCCATGGTCGTTCGTCTGGCACTGCTATAGGACAGGCCACACTCGAGCCGTGGCTAAAAATTTTATGGGCCTCGGCTTATACAGCGTTATACAATGTACAGACAACGCGATTGCGTAGAAGAAACTTCTGCGCATTTTTGACTTGTTTATTTATATATACAACGAATACCTTTATATATTTATTCAGAATGTGTAAATATACAAAAATAGAAATGGGATGTTTACAGTGTTTTACGTGTTCATAATAATAATAATAATAATAATATTTGTAGTTAAGTGTATAATGATAATGATAATCATAAAAATGATAAAAAAAGGATGAGGACAGAATGATGGAAAGAAATGGCTGAGCCTACGAAAGGTGTATTTTTCGGCCGGCCAAACTTTACTAATACTAGTTTATAAATTCAGTTAGATGAGATCGAGTTCCAGAGGACGAGGGTGGTTGGAATTATGACGAAAGTCATCAGAATACATTACAGGTTGCCATGGCAACCTACGTACCGTTAAGAAATCGGCTGCACTCTTGACCCATAGCTTGCCAGGGCACGATAAAGAAGCCCTCTGACTCATTGGCTGCAGCTATAGTATCAGGTAAACTTGTTGATTAAAGAAGTTGGACAGCTAAGTTGGAAAAGAGAAGTGGAACGCATGAAAAATGTGAAATAGAAATCAGTATTGCTGGTGGATAAATGGACGCTGTTTTAAATTCCTGGTACCATCTTAGACAGTGTGCACTGCTAAACAAACTGTAACCGGTAACCTCTGATGGGATAGAATGGAATGGAATGGAAGAATGGAATATAGTTTAGGCCAAAGACCAATAGGCACTGGAATCTATGGGGTCATTCAGCGCTGGAAAGGATATTGAGAGTAGGTGGGTTTGAAAGGTGTAAAGGAGGAAAATCTCGCAGTTGCACTATGAAATAAATTGTTAGGAGAGGGTGGATAGCAAGATGGAAGAAAGATGAATATGAAAGAAGGTACAGTAAAAGGAATGAAAAGGGTTACAGCTAGGAGCCAAAGGGACGCTGCGAAAAGCCTTTAGTAATGCCTACAGTGCACCCCTTGAGATGCACTGACGTCTGGTGGGTATTTCAGAGTTGTTTTTGTTAGATTAAGCTGGCACCATGGCAACATGGGGCCATGATCACAAGAACAGTTTTACTCTGTCAAGAGTGGGGAATAAAACTGGAAGAAAGGAACAGACCCTTCGAAGTATTGGCCTAATGCTCGACAGGTGGCATAGCATTCTGAGCGGCGTGGCTTCAACAATCTTACCTGTATCTCTTAGCCTCATGGTGACCCCTTTCTTTCTACTTTATAGGTATTATTTTGGTCACTGTTCCATTGGGCTGAATAAATGAATCCTTCTACTCTCTGAGATGTGTACTGCCAGTGCCACGCCAACTCTTCCAGCATTTGTTGTTTCTTCCTGTTTACTTCCGAACTGTGGAACTCTTCCTGCTTATGCTTTTTAGCTAACAATTTTCTTTGTTTAAAAGCCAGGTATTACCATTTACTTCGTGGTTCAGCCCAACCTTTCTTTTTTTTTTTTATTTTTTTCCTCGCTCTCTTTCGGCTAGGATCGAAATAGTTCATTGAGTAATCTGTCCCCCGCACCATCCCCCCCTCCCCCACACCAGAAAAAAAGAGAGAGAACGAAAGTGGAAGTAGCACACCGTATTATGCAGCAGGAATCTTATCGGCGGTTCAAACAGCGAGAGGGAGTTCGAGGCGTTTGAGCAATTCCGAACGGAGAGAAGAGAGAGAGAGAGAGAGAGAGAGAGAGAGAGAGAGAGAGGTACATACTTTTTGTACGTTATGCAATGTCGAGATTTTCTAAAGAGGACTATGCATAGAATCAGATCGCTTCTGAAAACTTAACGTAATTTGATATGAGGGGGGGTTTACCTCTCTTGTTCAATCATATCTGCCATCCCACTCCCCATGACCTTCCTTTGAGATGCCTCAAATGTTGGTTTTGACATTTTTTCCCGCAGCTGAGGATATTGATATGGCTCAGTAGTCTCTCTCTCTCTCTCTCTCTCTCTCTCTCTCTCTCTCTCTCTCTCTCTCTCTCTCTCTCTCTCTCTCTCTCTCTCTCTCTCTCTCTCAGTCCAGAGGCTTTCTCACAGCGGAGCCTCATGTAAAATTTAGTTATGTTTTTCGTATTAATTTATTTCATATCCTTGATTCATTTTACTCAGTTCAGTCGTCTATAGTTAACTTCACATTATCCAATGGTTCATTTAAGACTTGAACATGACACATCACAAACCAGGTGCCATTTCGTAGAATCATCTTCATTGTACCGTTTCTTTAGTATATGAGTTTCTCTTATGGATCCCTCGTTATATTTATTGTTATTAAGCCATTGAATTAATATATTATTCATCAGGCATGAACATTATTATTATTATTATTATTATTGCTATATCACAGTCCTCCAATATTATTATTAATTATTATTGATTATTATTATTATTATTATTATTATTATTATTATTCTTATTATATTATTATTAATTAGTAAACAAGGCATTGGCTTACAAAGCACGCGTCCACGGATGCGAATGGCGAATAAAATATCATACCAGATAAATCAAGGCCGCTTCGCATCTGAAGGTGACTCCTCCCGGTGCTTTCTAAATATGCCATGAAAATACTATCCTTGTTTTATTATTTTTCGTGTCTCTTCCTTCATTGGGATCTCTATTCTTATCCCTTCCCCTCGCCTATTCTTCGGTCCTGGGCTAGAATAGGGTATAAAAGACAAGTTTACTTGTTTGGTTTTGTCTAGGGATAGTTGCCCAGACATTGTTAACGAAACTTTTGATATTTATGATGTTTTTATTTTCACGATCACGGTGCCATTATTCATTTATTAGTTTTTGTACATCGCCGAGAATAAACAAGCCTTAAGTAAACCTCCGCAGCTCAGGTTAAAATCCCAATCCCTGTTTCCCCTCTTCTTTCTCTGCCAACCAAGAAAGCTAGACTCCAAGTTGCCTCGAAACTCGTGTTGCAGATCCTTTCTCGCATCAGTAATCTTCTTCGGTTTTCCAGGGTCAAGGTAAAGAGGAAACTTTTTTTCTTTCTTTCTTTGATGCTCTCCAACTCTGCTTTCATCTCACTGATTATAGCTGAGGCGACTTCGTCTGCGATGGGAGGTCGAAGCTCTTGGTGGAGGGAGGTTGGAAGCTCGAACATTAAATTGGCAAATGGTGACAGTTAGTCGTCCCGCAAGTTCTTTAGTCTATGCTCTCTTAGTTTGGGTGTCAGGTCTTATTGCTGTCGATTGCTGCTCGGACTAGGCCTCTCGTGTCTGTTGCATTTCTCTAAGCAGTAGTAACGTCTGCTAGCGCATGCCAGTCTCCACGGATAGTTACGGGAGCGTAAGTGCCATTGGCTTTGACCTTGTGTTCACCCATCCTTGCACCGACCGAAACCGATGCTTCTTAACCAAAGTGGATGATAGACCAGCTGTGAAAGAAATACGTTCCTAAATGGTATTCACACGTTGTTGTCCAAACAAATACTGTGCAAGTTCCTCCTTTGCAAGGTTCTTTCATTCCTATATTTTATATAAGTTCAGCATCTTATAATCTGCCTTCCGTAGAAGCTCTGTCCTTGGTCTCAAAATCGAGGAAACACATTACCTTCTTTGAAGCCCTTTTACAAGGAAAAGACAGTAAGTTCTTAACTTCTGTGTACTGTCCACCAGTGTTAAAAGTTAATTGAAATTGTGGGAGAATGGATTGAACCATCCTCTAAAGTAACTGTTAGGAGAACGAATTTGACAACTTTAAATCGATAAAAGGTACCAAGACTGATGTAGAAGAGTACATTCATAAAAAAATGGCGAAATTCAGTATGCAGGCCATTGCTGTTAAGGAAGAAACAGTTGCATGCCATAGGAAAGCATTCCCCGGATTCTTTAAGTGAGAAAGGAAGACATGTACAACACATTTGTGTGAGGCATTTGTTTTCACATGTACAATTGATTCAAGTTAAGTTTGCTCTAATCAGCACCAACATCTGATCATTTGTTTTGAACAGGATTTTTAATGCTTAATGTTATGTCTGATGTCATATCTTGGTGATGAGGGAACAGATAACCAGTGCCATATACAACTACGTGTTCAGAGAATTTGTGAATCAGTCTGTGCCTGTTGCAGTAGCTTCACTAACGCAACCCTGCGAAACTGCCTGAAATGCTACACAAACCAAGCTATTTTTCAGCACTGCAGCGCCGAATGACATTCGCAGGTCTCAGCGCTTGGGCTATGCCCTATATTCCATGATCAATCAATCAATTTTCCAGCATTTTTCTGAGATTCACAAACAAAAGGTTGAAGTGAAACAACTTTCGGAGGGAGAAAGTCGTCTCATAAAACTCCAGCTTACGAAAAGACTGTTCATTTGGAGACATCCTCTGAATATGTATTATCTAGTAGCTAATGACAGCAACTAATGGGGAGTATAGGGAGAAATGTCGAAATCAATAAGGAATAGCTAATTAGCAATTCCGGAAACATTCCACACTACATCTTGAATTCAAAGACACAGGAGGGTGATATAGAGAGGAAGAAGTCTAGCCATAAATTTTACTGACGTGACCTCTCAGCGAGTCAGAAATCGTGACATAACTTTGTAATAGACATATCCGTCCACAGAATGTAATAGAAACGCTTTCTTAGTTAACCTTGCTGTAATAGCTCGGTGATATAACCTCCGGATGCCTCTGTTTTCAGATGATTAAATGATTCCAGAGAAAAGTGAATATTTTTTGAACGTGCAGGATAGAGGAGAAGCAAGACTAGATGATGCAAGAGTGTTAGTGTAAATTTCAGAATGCTTGTGAAAATAACTCTTGCTGATATAGTAAGGAGGGCAATTAAAAGACCGAAGACTACTATTGTGGTGGAAGTGTTATAGAGAGTCCGACCAGAATGTACCAGTTATGTCGGGAGGAGGGAAGAAGGTTCAAATTGAATTGGTGAAGGATTAAGTATTTCTTGTTATAATGGTAAAGGTTGTAGAAAGGCCTATAAATGAATTATAGGGTCTTACCATGACTTAGTGTACCAGGAAAGGTTAATGACATGATTTTGATGGAGAAATTAAGGCAGATGTTGGGAAGTCTCATTTGTGGACCTCAGTGCGTGCCAGGATAAGGAAGAGGGTTTAGGGATCAAGTACTTGTTATGAGAAGCTAATGGGATGAGATTGAAAGAAAAAGGTCTATTAGCATGCGGAGGCCTGGGAAAAGGCTTATTGTAAAATAGTGATAGAAAATAGAGAGAGATAAAATGCAGAGTAAGTTAAAGACGGGTTGTGTAGAAGACTATTTTTTCCAGCGGAACTGAAAAAGGTTTTGATCGAAGTCAAGTTTGTGCGGAAGCATTAAGATGGCAGAGTGACTGGTTTGGTGTAAAAGTAGAGGGAGTGATTTGTATAATAGAGATAGAGAAAGCGAAAAGTTGTGTTAGATAAAGGAATTGTAAATGTAGAATGGGTGACGTTTACAGATGATACGATATTTCTTAGGGATAATAAAGAGAAACTGAAGAAACCCGTGAAAAAGGTTTGAAAGTGTACATATCAATACATATATATATATATATATATATATATATATATATATATATATATATATATATATATGTGTGTGTGTGTGTGTGTGTGTGTGTGTGTATATATATATATATATATATATATATATATATATATATATATATATATATATATATATATATGTGGTGTGTGTATGTGATACAGTAAGACTGGGAAACCAGGGTGAAATCACCAATTTACTTGGGTCATTTGATCCCTGAGGGAATATAGTAGAAGGGACTGGTCTAGACATCAGATGCACGGGCGATGTGAATCTACTATAGTACTAAACACAGACAAAACAGTGATTCATCTACACTGTTTCGGCCTCATAATCATACTGTAAACACACACACATTATATACATATCATATATATATATATATATATATATATATATATATATATATATATATATATATATATATATATATAATGTATACACAGATATACATACACATCACATACTTTTTCAACAATTAGCTGTCTCTCCTAACCGGAGTTGGCGCTTGTGAATCGAAATGGCAGTGATTACCGCCACATTTCATTCACACTTATGGACTTAGGCAACATCCCTGACCGAACATCTAATGTGTATCTTAAACGTAACCTACATATTTAAATCATATCCATATATAGGAGGAGAGCATCAAGTAGAATTAGATGGTCATTATCCTAAAATTGGAGTAAATCAGTGGCCAGACTCATTAAATTCACCCCTGAAAGGGCGCCATAATATCTTCTTTCTTCACACGCAACACGTAGTAGCTGGTTCAATCCCTAAGGTCATTATGACGTCACAGTGACGCCAGAAGGCAATGGAGGTGATACTCATCGTAACTCATCGTAGTAGTGGATGGTTACAGTTTTGCTGACAGGCGTAATCTTTTGAAATATCGTGTTAATAAGTGAATGTTTTTCTGGCTTTAGAACCTGTTTACTTGGCATACTCTGAGCATTTTTATTTAGATTTTTTCGTCAAGGTTTCAGGACATATGCAGTCGTTCAGAACATGTGCAAATGTTCTCCGTAGGGTGGTAGTGCCGTCAGTGGACCTCATGCAGTGCACTGTAGGCATTTTATTCCTTTTACTATACCTCCCTTCACATTATCTTTCTTCATCTTACTTTCCACCCTAACACTTGATTCATAGTGCAAATGCGAGATTTTCCTCCTGTTACACCTTTCAAACCTTTTGCTGTCAATTTCCATTTCAGCGCTGAATGACCTCATGGGTCCCAGTGCTTGGCCTTTGGCCAAAATTCTGTATTCAATTCATCTGCAAATGTTTATGAATAGGCATGTATTTGTTTCCATAAGTATTATGAGCATTGTTATGTACGTGTCATTATAGATGCAAATATTTATTTGTACCCTAGAGTTTCCTTTTTAGGACACACACACACACACACACACATTTCTATGGTTTCGTCAGAGAAAGAGGCCTTTTTCATAAGGTACCTGTGCGTATAGGAAAGATGACAGTAACGTCACGTTCTTTGTCCGTTGATTTTCTGTTTGTTAGGAGGATCACACAAATTGCCATGTGTGAAATTAAACGTAAAATTCGACAAAAGTTGATCCTCAGTACTGACAACGAGTGATCGCATTTCAAGATGGATAGGCCCTGTAACTTTCTAGGCGAAGGAATCTTCGCGGTGTGGGTTGCCCAGTCTAGTTTCAATTGTTCTAAGCTGAAGAAAGCAGCAGAATAGTTTTATTTTGTCAGCTACTTTTAATCACGACTTCGTGACTATAGTAGATTAACATCAACCGTGCATTTGATGTTTAGGCCAGTCCCATACAATGCTTTTGATTGGCTGTTGATAAGCCAATCACAGGGCTGGAAACAATCAGTCTCTCGAGAGGGTTCACATGTGTAGGATGTATGTTCCACCTCTCCTGAGGGATACATCTTTATAAAGTATCCCTCAGGAGAGATGGAACAATACATCCTGCCTATCTGAACTCTCGAGAAAGACTGAAAATTTCCAGCCCAGTGATTGGCTTATCAACAGCCAATCAGGAGCGTCGTAAGGGACTGACCTAGACATCAAATGCACGGTTGATGTGAATCTACTATAGTAACAAGTGATTAGACTGTGGGAGAGACACGAATGTGATATTTAAGTAAAAGGAGCCTTTTTATCATTTTATGTTCTGCATCAGCGGCAAGTTTGCAATCGACGAATACGTCGGGGATTATAGTTTGTATGCTTGTAATGGCGGTTTCCTTTCTCGCACTCATTTTAATTATGATTTATACTGTTGCAGAATGAAATTTTTCTTGACAACCTGTCTTCCACAAACTCCACTTCAATAGGGGACTTGCGGTATGATCCTCAGAGCCTTTTCATTCTGAGTTAGTGTGTGCTACTCGCTCTGTTAAGGCGTCTTTCTTCTCCTTTTGCTGTAAACATGAGGTGTTACTTGCAGTGAAAATGAGTGGTAATGCTCGTAAATCGGAGACACCCCTTTTTACCTTAATGATTCTGACAGTTTGATTGATCAAATTCTGTTTATTTATCGATCGGTTATATTCAGTCATGATAATTCCGTCTTTTCCCTTTAAGAGGGTATGTTTATGATTATCTTTTTCTCGCAGACGGACACTCAATTTCACGGAAGCTTGCGTAGCTTTGACCCGTACGAGTTGACGTTAGAGGGATAATAACGAAAGTGAAATGTTTTCGAGTTCTTTTCCAAACGGTTTTTGACAAAAATATTGCCTTATTGAACAGGTCGCATGTAGACGCTAAGAAAATTTAACTTCGTAAACATAAAGTTATGCAAAGCTGGAACTGAATTGATTATTGAAATTATGTAACAACTCAGATAGCTAATAGAGGCCATAGCACTCAGTCAGAGTTCCAGACTTTCACCGAGTTACGGTTCCAGACTTACAATAAGTCCCAGTTTTGGACTTTCATCGGGTCCCAGTTCTGGACTTAGTGAGTCCCGGTTCTGGACTTTCACCGAGTTCCAGTTCTGGACTTATTGAGTCACAGCTCTGAACTTAATAACTGAATCATAGTTCCAGGCTTTAACTGGGTCACAGTTTCAGTTTTCACTGAGTCATAGTTCCGGACTTTGACTAATTCACAGGTCCAGATTTTAGCTAATTCACAGATCCAGACTTAAAATAAGTTACAGTTCCAGTTTTGACTGATTCACATTTCTGGACTTAAACAGAGTCGCATTTCCAGGCTTTCACTGTCACAGTTCCAGGCTTCCACAGTCACAGTTCCTGACTTTTAACTGAGTCATAGTTCCAGATTTCCACTGGGGCACAGTTCCAGCTTTCAGAGTCCCAGTTACTGACTTTCACTGACTCACAGTTCCGGCCTTTCATTGCACTGTCGTATTTGTCGTGATGGAATAGCTCCTGGGTGAAGTCTCGACGTTCGAACAAAGCGGAGGTGAAGAACCTTCCTGGAAGTGTCCGTTGTAAGATAATCTTGTAGACGGGCCCCGCCTACAAGTCGGTTTGTCTGAAAACAAACAATACCAGCGATCCTTCATTAGTTCAGTTAGGAAGGACTCCGCTAATTGGCAGTTTCCCTTTACAAATATCATTACGAAGAGAAGTCATTCTCCTCGTATTTAGTTTCATTTGCCAAAAACTTCCTTCTAGTAATATAATATAATATAATATATATATATATATAGATATATATATATATATATATATATATATGTGTATTTAGAAATACATAATGTATTATATATATAATATATATATATATATATAATATATATATATATAATACATAATGTATTATATATCTTATATATATATATATATATATATATATATATATATATATATATATATATATATATATATATATATATATATATATATATATATATATATATATATATATATATATATATTATACATCTCGCTCTCTCTTGGGGTCTCCTCTCTCTCTCTCTCTCTCTCTCTCTCTATATATATATATATATATATATATATATGTGTGTGTGTATTTATGAAATACATAATGTATTCATAAAATATTAATTCTCAATCTCTGAAGTTGACGAGTCTTTATTGCGAAAATTGAAACTCGTAAAATAACATATTTATAGGTTGAAAGGGGGAATTTAAAAGCGTTGGAAAGAGAGAGAGAGAGAGAGAGAGAGAGAGAGAGAGAGAGAGAGAGAGAGAGACCTTACCTTACCTTACAGACCTTACATCTTGTTCGGGTTACCCCAGGTCCCTCAGTGTGAGGCACCTCTAATGTCTACCAGAGAGTTGCTAATGCATCTTCCGGTATATTTTGCATCTTCCAATCTTGGATGGTCTGGGATGCAGCTTAGATATTTGTCGAGCTTATTCTTAAACACATCTACGCTCACTCATGATATGTTCCTCAGATGAGCTGGCAACGCATTGAATAGACGCTGCATTGTCGATGCTGGTGCGTAGTGGATTAATGTCCTGTGTGCTTTCCTTATTTTTCCTGGTATAGTTTTGGGCACTATTAATCTACCCCTGCTTGCTCTTTCTGATATTTTTAGCTCCATGATGTTTTCGGTAATTCCTTCTATCTGTTTCCATGCCTGAATTATCATGAAGCGTTCTCTTCTCCTGAGAGAGAGAGAGAGAGAGAGAGAGAGAGAGAGAGAGAGGAAAATCTCTGGCATACTGACTTTAGAGTTGAATTAAAGCTTAATCAGGAGAGCTTATAATTGACATTTCAAGTGATTACTTTCGGAGAGAGAGAGAGAGAGAGAGAGAGAGAGAGAGAGAGAGAGAGAGAGAGAGTTACTCGAAGTCACACCACTTTGTTGACAAAGACGAAAGCTATATTAAGAACACGATGGCTTTTGCTGATGCGCATTATGTAAGTAAAGATGGTAGTCGATGATTACCTGTGCGTCTAGGGTGGGGCCCAGGTCTTGCGGCGGGGGTGGTGGGGGAGGGCAGTTTCGATGAAGGAGAGTGACTCGCTTAGGGATATTTCTTCCCCACCACCCCCTCTCTCTCTCCTCCCCTCGTCTCTCCCCTACCGTTTGCTACGTTCTTTATCTAATGAAGGAATAATGGATTAATTGGTTATCCATAAGTTCATAGGATGAGTTCATATCCCTCCCCCTCCATACCGTCCCCCTCCCAAAGACCACGGCTGTCCCGCTCCCCAACAAACAACCCCCCCCCCCTCTCTCTCTCTCTCTCTCTCTCTCTCTCTCTCTCTCTCAGCGTGGCCCCTGTCTTCACCATTTTCTTCCTCCCAGAACTCCGCTTTCTTTTCTTGCCTCACTATCGACGGATTGTGACCATAAGGTCACTTTGTCGTGATGGACGCTGCTGTCTTTGGGCAGCGACTGTTTGAGAGCCTTAAGAAAGAAGCTGGTTGAGGGGTTAATATAAATTAAAAGGTTGTGACTTAACCACACCACTGAGCTGGTTAACAGCCCTCCTAAGGCTGGCCCGAAGGATTAGATATTTTTACGTGGCTACGAGGAACCAATTGGTTATTGTGGGATCCGAACCACATTATACCGAGAAATGAATTTCTAATCACCAGAAACAAATTCCTCTGATTCGACGTTGGCAGATCGGGGAATCGAACTCTGGACCACCGAATCGGTAGGCGGGCACGTAAACCACTTGTCCAACGAGGAACTGGAATAAGTATTAGATTCTATCTGGCGCAATATTAGGCATAAGAAAGGGGTACTTTTATTAGCGCAATGTATAGCAATTACTATTCGAGTGTTCTGGCCATGCGTCAGGCAGGAGATAAATAATAATAAGCGCTCGACACTTGATAAATAAGTGTTTCGTCCCAATTAATGAATGAGATTCAGAGCGAGTACTTGTCACAAGGCCATGTAGTGACAGAGAATTGTCGCACTTCAAGCGAAATTGTAGTTGCACGAACTCACTTCCTAGGGTAAATGCCATGGGAAAGGCTACCTAATACACCCTTTTGTAGCCCAGATCCGAAGGAAGCGAAATAAAGGAAAAGAAAGGAGGAAAGATGAGGTCTAACAAAGTAGAAGGCGATAGATCAGCCTCATAAGGAGAGACGCAGTTGAAGTTCAAGTATGCTGACTTCCCTTAGAGGAAAGTCTGTTCACTGGGAAACTTTTTTTTTTTCCCTCCACTTGAAGGAAAGTCTTCCCAAACGGAAGGAAAAGTTCACGATAGCAGTTTTTAAATTAACTGAAAGATTTAGTCTGCTTCACAATATATACATTTTTATCACTTTTAGTATTTTTTTTTATAAAGTTTTACAGCTATTTTTCATTATCGTGTGTTTAGGGTTATCTTATTCTTCCATCATCGTCAATGGTCTGCTTCCGTATTATTGCATTTAACCATTCCATTTATTAGCGATTTGATAAGTAAGTTCAGGTATTAATAATAATAATAATCAATAATAATAATAATAATAATAATAATAGTTATAATAAGAAGAAGAAGAAGAAGAAGAAGAGAAGAAGAAGAAGAAAATGGGAAAGTATAATGACAGATAGCCTCGTTCTTAACCCTCTGAAAGTACCAACCGAAATCTGTAATAATAATAATAATAATAATAATAATAATGTTCTAAAGGGTCCACAATAATAAAAAGTGTTAAGAGTCCGTGTAATTTTTTAAACTTTACAATACAATACAATAATAATATGTGGCGCCGTGGCAGAGTGGGTTAGGTCGTCAATCGACTGGTTAAGCAACATTGGGGCTGGTCAGTTGTTGGATGGGTGACCGCTCTCCTCGGCGTTGATTCCTTGGGAAAGGATCTTTACCATAATTTCCTCAGTCTACTCAGCTGTAAATGAGTATCTATCCCTGATGGGATAGGGTCCAGCTATGGGTTAAATAGCAAAACTCAGCAATGATGGAAAGAAATGAAGGAATAAACGACAACGACGTAAATGGAACCTCTGGCAACAGAGGAGCTTCGTCCGGCAGCCAGGTATTCAACCCA
This sequence comes from Macrobrachium nipponense, assembly GCF_015104395.2. Classification (NCBI taxonomy): domain Eukaryota; kingdom Metazoa; phylum Arthropoda; class Malacostraca; order Decapoda; family Palaemonidae; genus Macrobrachium; species Macrobrachium nipponense. The sequence continues at coordinate 75,845,325 of NC_087203.1, read as the reverse complement.
ATTGAAGGGAAGACGGTCAGGTACTTGGAGGTCGTCATCCAGCAACTGACCACCACAACGACAGTAACCAACAGCCTGAGATTGGAGCTACAGAAGCAAACCAAAGGAAGAAATGGACAAGAGAAGAAAATAAGGAAATATGGAGATGCTACATCAGAAGCAACCCGACGGAGAGAGGATATAGAAGAAGGTTGGTCAACATCTGGAATGAGAGGAATAACACCCCCCAAACAGAGCAGAGGCTGGCAGACCAAGTAAGGAACATAAAGTAAAAGAACTGGCTCTCCCCAACAGAAAGAGAAGAACTGGAAAGGGAAAGTCACACGACAGCGAATTACACGATGACGAACTGAGAGACGATGCCACAGAAGACGACAGGGATGATGAGGTATCAAACAACGACACACGAAGAAACACAGACGAAGTAACAGAGAGGACGGAATGGGTAGAAAAAATTAGACAATGGATGGAGCCAGATACAGAGAGAACAAAGATCCCTTCCATGAAAGCCTACAACGCCAAGAAATTAAGGGAGAAAACAAGTGAGGTCAATGAAATATCACAGAAACAAATAACTTGGTATATGCAGGAGCAAGATTAGTAGCAGAACTGATGGGGATACGAACACCAACACCACCAGCACAACCAACCCAACAGAAACCAAAACAGCAACCTCCTTGGAAAAGGCGCCTGGAAAAGCAAATCATGGTGATGAGATCTGACTTGAGTAAACTGAAAGAGATGGCAGAAAAAAGGCTAAGAAGCAAGAAAACAAGGGAGGAATTCAACGAGAAATACAAAGTACAAGAGAGGGGACTAAACAACACAATAGAAGATGTAAAACAGAGGCTTAAGGCCAAAGCACATAAGATCCAACGGTACATGAACAGGAATAAGGGATACCAACAGAACAAACTATTCGGAACTAACCAGAAAAAGACTATACAGCCAACTAAGATGGGGGGAAGACACCACCAAGAAATTCCTGAAGCCGAACCAATAAGAGACTCTGGGAAAACATATGGAGCAATCCGGTATTGCACAACAAATATGCAATATGGCTCCAGGAAGTCAAGGCTGAAGAAACAAGGAGAATAAAACAAAGATTCACAGAGATCACGACAGACACAGTCAGACACCACTAAAGAAATGCCAAACTGGAAAGCCCCAGGTGTCCCGCATGAAGTCCATAGATACTGGCTCAAAAACTTCAAGGCCCTACACCCACGAATAGCAGAACAACTCCAGCATTGGATCTCAAATCACCATGCACCCAAATGGATGACCACAATAGAAGATGTAAAACAGAGGCTTAAGGCCAAAGCACATAAGATCCACGGTACATGAACAGGAATAAGGGATACCAACAGAAACAAACTATTCGGAACTAACCAGAAAAGAATATACAGCCAACTAAGAGGGGGAAGAACAACCACCAAGAAATTCCTGAAGCCGAACCAAGTAAGAGACTCTGGGAAAACATATGGGGCAATCCGGTATCGCACAACAAACATGCAATATGGCTCCAGGAAGTCAAGGCTGAAGAAACAAGGAGAATAAAACAAAGATTCACAGAGATCACGACAGACACAGTCAGACATCAACTAAAGAAAATGCCAAACTGGATAGCCCCAGGTCCCGATGAAGTCCATGGATACTGGCTCAAAAACTTCAAGGCCCTACACCCACGAATACCAGAACAACTCCAGCATTGGATCTCAAATCACCATGCACCCAAATGGATGACCACAATAGAAGATGTAAAACAGAGGCTTAAGGCCAAAGCACATAAAATCCAACGGTACATGAAACAGGAATAAGGGGATACCAACAGAACAAACTATTCGGAACTAACCAGAAAAGACATATCAGCCAACTAAGAGGGCAAGACAACCACCAAGAAATTCCTGAAGCCGAACCAAGTAAGAGACTCTGGGAAAACATGGAGCAATCCGGTATTGCACAACAAACATGCAATATGGCTCCAGGAAGTCAAGGCTGAAGAAACAAGGAGAATAAAACAAACAAAGATTCACAGAGATCACGACAGACACAGTCAGACACCAACTAAAGAAAATGCCAAACTGGAAAGCCCCAGGTCCCGATGAGTCCATGGATACTGGCTCAAAAACTTCAAGGCCCTACACCCACGAATAGCAGAACAACTCCAGCATTGGATCTCAAATCACCATGCACCCAAATGGATGACCACAGGAAGGACATCCTTAGTACAAAAAGACAAGAGTAAGGGAAATATAGCAAGTAACTACAGGCCTATCACCTGCCTACCAATAATGTGGAAGTTACTAACAGGTATCATCAGTGAAAGGCTATACAACTACCTAGAAGAGACAAACACCATTCCCCACCAACAGAAAGGCTGCAGAAGGAAGTGTAGGGGCACAAAAGACCAGCTCCTGATAGACAAAATGGTAATGAAGAACAGTAGGAGAAGGAAAACCAACCTAAGCATGGCATGGATAGACTATAAGGAAACCTTCGACATGATACCACAAACATGGCGAATAGAATGCCTTAAGATATATGGGGCAGAGGAAAACACACCAGCTTCCTCAAAAATACAATGCGCAACTGGAATATATCTTACAAGCTCTGGAATAAGACTAGCAGAGGTTAATATCAGGAGAGGGATCTTCCAGGGAGACTCACTGTCCCCATTACTCTTCGTAAGTAGCCATGATTCCCATGACAAAAGTACTACAGAAGATGGATGCCGGGTACCAACTCAAGAAATGAGGCAACAGAATTAACCATCTGATGTTCATGGACGACATCAAGCTGTATGGTAAGAGCATCAAGGAAATAGATACCTTAATCCAGACTGTAAGGATTGTATCTGGGGACATCAGGATGGAGTTTGGAATAGAAAAATGTGCCTTAGTCAACATACAAAAGGGCAAAGTAACAAGAACTGAAGGGATAAAGCTACCAGATGGGAGCAACATCAAACACATAGATGAGACTGGATACAAATACCTGGGAATATTGGACGGAGTGGGATATAAAACATCAAGAGATGAAGGACACGATTAGGGAAGAATATATGCAGAGAATCACGGCGATACTCTAGTCAAACTCAACGCTGGAAATATTATAAAAGCCATAAACACATGGGCAGTGCCAGTAATCAGATACAGCGCAGGAATAGTGGAATGGACGAAGGCAGAACTCCGCAGCATAGATCAGAAAACCAGGAAACATATGACAATACACAAAGCACTACACCCAAGAGTAAATACGGACAGACTATACATAACACGAAAGGAAGGAGGGAGAGGACTACTAAGTATAGAGGACTGCGTCAACATTGAGAACAGAGCACTGGGGCAATATCTGAAAACCAGTGAAGACAAGTGGCTAAAGAGTGCATGGGAAGAAGGACTAATAAAAGTAGACGAAGACCCAGAAATATACAGTGACAGGAGAATGACAGACAGAACAGAGGAATGGCACAACAAACCAATGCACGGACAATACATGAGACAGACTAAAGAATTAGCCAGCGATGACACGTGGCAATGGCTACAGAGGGGAGAGCTAAAGAAGGAAACTGAAGGAATGATAACAGCGGCACAAGGTCAGGCCCTAAGAACCAAATATGTTCAAAGAACGATAGACGGAAATAACATCTCTCCCATATGTAGGAAGTGCAATACGAAAAATGAAACCATAAACCACATAGCAAGCGAATGTGCGGCACTTGCACAGAACCAGTACAAAAAGAGGCATGATTCATTGGCAAAAGCCCTCCACTGGAGCCTGTGCAAGAAACATCAGCTACCTTGCAGTAATAAGTGGTAACTGCACCAACCTGAAGGAGTGATAGAAAACGATCAGGCAAAGATCCTCTGGGACTATGGTATCAGAACAGATAGGGTGATACGTGCAAATAGACCAGATGTGACGTTGATTGACAAAATCAAAAAGAAAGTATCACTCATTGAGATCGCAATACCATGGGACACCAGAGTTGAAGAGAAAAAGAGGGAAAAAATGGATAAGTATCAAGATCTGAAAATAAAAATAATAAGGATATGGGATATGCCAGTGGAAATTGTACCCGTAATCATAGGAACACTAGGCACGATCCCAAGATCCCTGAAAAGGAATCTAGAAAAACTAGAGGCTGAAGTAGCTGCAGGACTCATGCAGAAGAGTGTGATCCTCGAAACGGCGCACATAGTAAGAAAAGTGATGGACTCCTAAGGAGGCAGGATGCTACCCGGAACCCCACACTATAAATACCACCCAGTCGATTGGAGGACTGTGATAGAGCAAAAAAAAAAAAAAGAAATAAAATAATAATAAGAAAATGGGATAAGTATAATGACGGATGGTCTCGTTCGAAACCCTCTGAAAGTACCAGCCGAAAATAAAGAAAAATAATAATAATAATAATAATAATAATAATAATAATAATAATAATAAGAAGAATAAGAAGAAAATGGGAAAGTATAATGACAGATAGTCTCGTTCGAAACCCTCGGAAAGTACCAGCCGAAAACAACAGTAATAATAATAATAATAATAATAATAATAATAATGAAGAAGAAGAGGAGAATGGTAAAGTATAATGACGGATGGTCTCGTTGGATACCCTCTGAAAGTACCAGCCGAAAGCAATAATAATAATATTGATAATAATAATAATAAGAAGAGAATGGTAAAGTATAATGACAGATAGTCTCATTCGAAACCCTCTGAAAGTGCCAGCCGAAAACAATAATAATAATAATAATAATAATAATAATAATAATAATAATAATAAGGAGAAGAAGAAGAAGAAGAGAATGGTAAAGTATAATGACGGATGGTCTCGTTGGAAACCTTTTGAAAGTACCAGCCGAAAACAGTAATAATAATAATAATAATAATAATAATAATGAGGAAGAAGAAGAAGAAGAGAATGGTAACGTATAATGACGGATGGTCTCGTTGGAAACCCTCTGAAAGTACCAGCCGAAAATAAAAAAAAAGAAAAAAAAGAAGGAAAAGGGGCGAAATCGGAGTGACATAATATTCATCTTCGTCAGAGCATTCTCGCAGACCCTGCCGGCATAAATGTTACAGTTCCAGCGATTACCGAAAGGATGAGAGAGAGAGATTTTGTTCTTCCGTTTCAGTACACAAATCCTTCGGGCTTAAGCGGAAAAAATGTCAGGCGCGTTTCCTATGACATTTTAAGAAGCGGTTTTACTCGCAGCAAACGGATTGGGCGGCTTCGTTCATAAAGGTCAGAAGACTAGTCAGGTCGGGGTTGAAATTTCTGTTTCTTTTCACTCCAATATTTTCTTTATCTTTTTTCCTGATTGTGTTCCCGTCTGATTTCACTAAGGTTCACATATTTAATCTACTTTTTTATTCGGGGTATTATATATGTCCAAAGTCTTTCTTCATGGCTTAAAAATGTGTATATCATTATATATGTCTAGAGTCTTTTTTATTGGTTGAACATTTTTATTTCAGTTATATTTTTTTGTCTTGGGTGGAATCAAGTGATTTTATTTCAGACTTTAGTGGTTCAAAGATTTTAAAATTTTTTCTTATATAAGACCTTATTGGTGTTTTTATTTAATTCTATAATTCCGAGGAGGATCGGATTTATATATTCATATTTTAGAATAAATTCATTGGTATATTTAATAAAATATTTGTTCGTTTAAGATTTTTAAAATTTGTTGTGGCATTTTCCGTTTACGGGATTTTTTTTTTAAACTGATTTAAAATAAAGTCTTCAACTCATCAGTTTTACATAAAACGAAAATCAGTATCAAAAAGCAACTTTAACCTAAAACAGACATCCCTTTGAAAGGTCGGTCAGTCGTCTTTTGTATTCTTGTATGATTTGGGCATGGGCTACAAGAGCCCACATTAGGTTGCCTGTCCCATAGGCATTTGCCCTTGAAATATAGTTTCTTTCATTGTTATTTAGCTGGAAGTGAAAACCTGCTCTTTCGCAACAAGACCTTGCGAGAAATTTCGACCAGAATCTCATTGAGTAAGTGGGCCAAAATTATTATGAATTGCTGAATGCGCATTTTTCATCTCATTCCTGACCTGAATATGAGTATCAGGGGACGTCAATGTACTAGAATTCTTTATTGACCCTTATAACTAATCGAAATTCAATATTCAATTGGAACGTAAGAAGAAGAAGAAGAAGAAGAGGAAGAAGAAGAGAGAAAGGGTGGCAGTTGGTTGGGGGGTTTGGGATCACCTTTGAAATGTATATATGGACGCTGCTAAATCAGCTGACAACGTTTATTACACGGCGCGTTCCTGTGTGGTACGAAATGACGTAGTACCTGAATGTGGAATTCTTGTTCTTCGTAACAGTTGACTGAATACAATGAAAGAAAAGCATACACACTTGCATAAATCTACACAATCCGTAAAATGCCACAGAAAGACGGCGAGATAAAGGGAAAACCAGACTGCGTGAGAATGAGCGATGTTTCAGTTGATAATAATTGATTAACTTAATATCTGATACCAATATATAATTAGATAACCGTGGAAAAGTTTATGTATGTATGTATTGTTTGTTATTGGAAAATGGGTTAATAAATGGATGTTAAGTTAAATATTGCAGTTATTGATTGGGAAATTTGGTTTCCAAGTGCTGTCAGAGGGAGGTTATTAGAATGGGTCGTAATAAATCAAAGCTATAGTGTCCAGTGATGTCAAGGATACGGGATTGAAATGTGTGTTGAAAGGTGGCAAGTATAATTTCAGAAGGCTGCCAGAGAAGGGTTATTAAAATGTCATTAATTAAGTGAAAGGTAGATTTTCCTAATGCTCTCCGAGATAAGTTATTGGTATGGGTGTTAAATTAGTTGGTGGTAGAGGTAGCAAAGTGATACCGCAGGAAGTAGAATCATCAATTATTGCAGGTATAGAAATTATAAAAAATAGAAACATCTGGCAACTGGACCACAAAGGGAAGCTGTGAAATGTAGCGTAACACAAAACCGATACAGGTTTTATTTGGTTGGTCGAACGCTTTCGTTATGCCATACGCGAGTGAAAAACGAACGCAAGAAATTTAATTTGGCTTTGTTAATCTCCTCCGCACAGACTCCCATCGTTGGAAGTAATATGGGGTGATATTATATATCAATGTCAAATGTTTACGCTTTTAGTATTCGTGGCAGTGATCAAGTTTTGGAGCTCATACCGGTTCGGTTATACTATATTACTGCATTAATAATACTGCCTATCATAGATATTATGTACTTAAGCACATCTACATATATATATATTATACTATATAGCTATATATATATATATATAGATATATATATATATATATATATATATATATAGTATATTATATACTTAATATATATATATATATATACTATATAGATATATATATATGTAGATTATATATAAATAGTATATATATATTTAAATTCATAGATATATCTTATATAGAGTATATCTAATGTATTATGTATGAGATATATATATATATATCATATGATATTCTATATATAATATATATATGCGATATATATAGTATATAGCGTATATATAGTATAGATAGAAATATATTATATATAAGAAATATATATGAAAATATAATATAGATACGCGCACACATATTATATATATATATACACACACACAATCACCAAACTTAAATATTACTTAATATTCACTTTACTTCGGGAATAACCTACTCCGAGGAGGAATTGTAATTAAGTGCATCTCGCCCTACCAGGGATTCGAACCTCTGCCGTTTGGTTTAGATTCAGTAAGAAATAGCTGCACACATTTAGAAAACAAATTCATTTGTATTAGTTGATGCACACCTGTTTTCCCAAAGGGGTGGGGCGTTACTGTTCGCAGGTGTCGCCAGTTCCACGCCCCCTTTCCTCGCAGGGCTTTGATTCCCTACAGTCGACTGATTACCAAGTACTACATCTTTACCTGCCCTGGCCAATGGAAAATGAGTTGCATTAGCTTTTAAAGAAATGTTCCCACAACACTTCGTCCTTATCCGAGATTCAAAGTTGAGTTCCCTTCGCGAGTCAGTTAGCTCTACAATTATATCCATGTACACACACACACACACACAAATATATATATACACATATATGTATATGTTTATATATACACACGTAAACTCATACGTATACATGAACGTGTGTGTACCTATATATATATATATATATATATATATATATATATATATATATATATATAGTATATGTATGTATGTATGTATATATATATATATATATATATATATATATGTATGTATGTATATATATATATATATATATATATATATATATATATATATATATATATATATATATATATGTATGTATGTATGTATATATACACGAACATAAACGTGTGTATATATATATATATTATATATCTGTGTTTGTTTGTTTGTTTGAGAGAGAGAGAGAGGTTTCTGTGGGTTTGGCGAGGCACCCCCTCACTGGCCCTTCCAAATCCAAATCCAAATGAAGCGTCACGCGGATAATTGGGAAGACAATTATGAAAGTTAACTTCGTCATTAAGAGAGAGCACGTTGCATTTCATTCTATATCATCCGGTTCTTTTCACGCAAATTATTTTTTATTCTATTCTTGATTTTCTTCATTGTTCTGTTTATGTTTATTTCCCTTCCCTTTCAGCTCCTAATTATCCGAAGCTGTGAGGCGGAAAATAATGGAAAGTTTGTAATCAGCATCTTTAGTTTCTTCCGTTTTTTCCTTATTAACTATGCGCTGCTCAGAGACTTACGTTGGGTAATAATATTCAAATAGTGGAAAAGCTGGAGTTAATTGCGGCTCCTTTTTTTTGTCTGTGTGTGCTTTGGCCTTTGTGTGCGTCTGTAAAGTATGTTATCTCTTTTACCCCCTACTATGTCTCTCTCTCTCTCCTCTCTCTCTCTCTCTCTCTCTCTCTCTCTCTCTCTATATATATATATATATTATATATATATATATATATATATATATATATATATATATATATATATATATATTATGTAAATACACATATAAATACACACACACACATATAATATATATGCTCTATGAAGGAGATAGAGATAATGATGATATTCTGATATTCAGTGACGATTCAGTTTCGGAAAAATTATATTTAAACAAAATTCAAGAGAGAGAGAGAGAGAGAGAGAGAGAGAGAGAGAGAGAGAGAGAGAGAGAGTAAACATTTACGGGAAACTGCAACGAGCGCGCAGCTCCGAAGTGAGCACACTGAAAGCCCATTGAGGTAATGACTCTCGTTTCAGTAGTGGTTCTCGGGGACCTCCTTCCATGAATGCGCTTCCTCCCACGCCCCCCCCCCCCCCCCCCCCCCCCCCCCCCCCCTCGTCCGGTCAAGAGCCCTCCGTCATGCAATCCGCGCTGACTCCTCGTCTTTCGATGGAGCCATTTATCCATTCCCTCTCGTGAGGCGTCATCGCCAGGTTTTCGGTCGCCCCCTCTTTCATCTGCGATTCCAGCTTTCCCCTCCTCCGCTTTGATGCTTCTCGATCTATTCCTTTTTGCATGCGGTGCTTGCTAGGGCTTCTCGACCTGGGCCTGGATTGCCAAAAGAGGGAACGAAATGGAAAGGCTTTCGTTTTCGTGGCCCCAAAAAGGTAGCGTTTTTTTTTTCTCTTGAGATTCTTTTTAAGAACCTCTTGATGGCACAAGGCCACCTTCATTTAACGGAAGGAAAAAGAGATGTTTAAAGGCAGTCAACGTCATGAATAATATGAGCTGGCCAGTATGAAAAAGAAATATAGGCGTAAAGTATTTCCATTGAAGAGAAATGCCAAAGAACAATAAATTAGATAATACAAATAATTAATCTGTAATTATAATAAGACTATTACGCTGTACCACAGAAAAGAATATCCACCCAATCTGAACTTCCCAAGTTTAATTATCTTTCTTCCCAATACATCACTAAGAGTCCCTTTTAATGACTAAGTTTCAAGTAATGTGAAGTCTCAAGCACGACTTCTAATGTCCGGAAAAGGCATCTCTTGGTTAAATCTTTTATGATATCTTATGGACTGTTGCTGTCCGTAAACATTAGGTCAGCCATTCTGAGCATCTCAGTCGTAGACGACTGTTAGGTCTATGATAGTTTTCCAAGAGCAGCCGCATCCTTCCTGTTTATCTTGGAAATGGTGGATTGGAAGGGAGACGGACCAATTACATTGTTGGGTATTTTGATTAACTATTTGGTATTTTGCCATCTGCCGTTTGTTTCTACTAAAAAAAAGAGGATGTCCTAACTCCAAACTTTTTTTTTTTTTTTTTGAACTTTAAAGGCATGTATGCTGGTTACAAGAACCTGCCTTCACCCCTTTTTCGTAGTTAAATGAGGAATACTAGTTCTGAAATAAAAAATAATATAGT
>NC_087203.1:75824904-75827404 GCF_015104395.2 Macrobrachium nipponense | reverse complement strand
TTACAGCAAGATTTTCGACACCAGAAGTCAAAATAATTATTAAAAAATGATAACAAAATTTACTGCAATTTCATTTAAATTGTTGCAGTTAGTCCATAGAACCACAGTCAATGAAGAAAACGCTACACAAATCCAGCGACAGTATATTTTTTGTCTGCAGCCAGTTCACCAAGCTACTAAAATATTTAGGGAAAAATAAAAATAAAAATGAAAAGAAACACGGATAAACATTTTTAAAATCGCAGCGAAAACTGAGCAACAATATCCTTTCCATCCAATCAGGCCTCAGTGCAACTTAATCATTTAGTTCAGAAAAACCTTCAAGAGGCAGCGAGACTATCTTTTCATTTCCTGCAATCCGGCTTTAGTGTTCAGAAGACATCCGCACAATGCAACATCAATCCACAGCGCGAGAGAAACATTTAGGAAATACGAAGTATCTAAAACACCAAGAAAATACGATAATGGCATTAGGAAAACGCGACAAGAACAGTGAGTAAAAATATTTCATTTTCTCTTTCAACAGTAAGGTTACAAAGCGTCAAGAACAGTAAAAATATATTAGAAACGCATTAAGAAAACGCGACTAAAACAGCGAGTGAAAACAAGTAATTTTACCTGTCGACAGTAAGGTTACAGAGTGCCAAAATATACCAAGTCAATATGACAAAAGCATTAAGAAAACATGAGTAAGGCAAAGAATGAAAACAAATAATTTATTTTCTTTCGATAATAAAGTTACAAAGCTTCAAAAACACCAAGATAATACGACAGAAGCATTAAGAAAACGCGACAAAAGGAATGCGTAAAAACATCTAGTTTTTTTTTCTGTGAAAATGAAGGTTACAAAGCGTCAAATAACCCCAAGAAATTACCGGAAAAGCATTAAGAAAACGCGACTAAACAAAGAGCGGCTGTATCCGTTTCATTACCAGGCGTTCTGAGCGCTGCCGGTCTGGATCGATCTTGAGCATGATAAAAAAAATAAGATATAAAATGTCCGATAATGACCTCCCGGCAGAGGAAGGTGATAATAATGAAGCTGGTGATAGCGCTGGCGGAGAGAGAGAGAGAGAGAGAGAGAGAGAGAGAGAAGAGAGAGGAAAAATTCTAATATTTTTTGCGATGACTGTAGTAATGGTGATGACAATGAAGTTGGTGATAGCGTAGGGGATTATGATGATTAGGAGGATGTTAAGTGATAATTATGATGATGGTGGTGGTGATGATGAGGACAACAGTGGGGCGCTTGGTGATGATGCCCGGGATGGTTACGGCTTTTAGGGCCATGATGAATGTGATGAAATTTATGGTTGGTGTTTTTTTTTTTCTAAAGATGATGAAAGTTAAGACGTTTATAAGATTTTTTGGTAATGAGGGTGGTGATAGTGATTTAAAAGGCTATTGTGATAATGGTCACGGTGGTGATGATATGGATGGTTATGGTGCTGGTTCAGTGGTGCCAGTGATGTGAAAGATTGTGGTGATGGTGGTCAAAGTGGTGATAGTGATGTGAAAGGTTAATGCTGGTTCTGTGGTGATAGTGATGTGAAAGATTGTGGTGGTGGTGGTCAAAGTGGTGATAGTGATGTGAAAGGTTAATGCTGGTTCTGTGGTGTAGTGATGAGATTGTGGTGTGTGGAAAGTGGTGATTAGTGGAGTGGAAAAGGTAAGGCTGGTCAAAGTGGTGATAGTGATGTGAAAGATTGTGGTGGTTAGGTGGCAAATGGTGATAGTGATGTGAAAGGTTAGCTGGTTCAGTGGTGAGTGTGTGGAAAGATGGTGGTGGTGGTCAAAATGGTGATAGTGATGTGGAAGGTTATGGTTCTGGTTCAGTGGTGATAGCGATGTGAAAGATTGTGGTGGTGATAGTGATGTGAATGGTTAGGTGCTGGTTCAGTGGTGATAGTGATGTGAAAGATTGTGGTGGTGATGCTGGTTCAGTGGTGATAGTGATCAGGTCATTTTGGTGATGGTGGTGAGGAAGTGTATGGTGATGATTAGCCAAGGTGATAGAAGTGATGTGGACCTTTTTGTTGATGTTTCCATACGAATAGGGTTCATATTTTGAATGAAAATAATACTAATGACCAGGGTGTTGATAGTGTTGTGGATAGTTGTGGTGATGATGGCCATGGCGGTGAGGGTGATGTTGAGGGGAATGGTGATGATGGCCAGTGTGGTTACAGTGTTTTGGAAAAGTTTATCTTAGTTTTACCAGACCACTGAGCTGATTAACAGCTCTCCTAGGGCTGGCCCAACGGATTAAATATTTTTACATGGCCAGGAACCAATTGGTTACCTAGCAACAGGACTTAGCAACAGGATCCGAACCACATTACATCGAGAAATGAATTTCTATCACCAGAAATAAATTCCTCTGGTTCCGCGTTGGCCGAGCCGAGAATCGAACTTTGGACCACGCATTGGTAGCCGAGCGCGAAGTCCACTCGTCCAACGGGGAACAGAGTGTTTTGGAAGGTTATGATGATGATGACAT
>NC_087203.1:75807404-75817404 GCF_015104395.2 Macrobrachium nipponense | reverse complement strand
TCTCTCTCTCTCTCTCTCTCTCTCTACGCATACACACTCACACAAACACGAATAAAGAGTATAAGTATATATATATATATATATATATATATATATATATATATATATATATATTATATATATATATGTGTGTGTGTGTGTGTGTGTGTGCGTGTGTGTGGGGTGTGGAGGAGAGAGAGAGAGAGAGAGACGAGAGAGAGAGGAGAGGAGAGGAGGAAGGGAGAGAGAGAGAGAAGAAAATCGGTCACCCGGAAATGGCTACAATACAGGTAAACATTAACCCTTGCCAAGAAATGAAAATGGATTTCCTGCCGGTTGTTTCTTGTCCTCTTCTTTCCTTCACAATCTCCGGTTTAGTCGAGGATAAGAAAATGAAGTCTTCCCCAGTTTCACAATACCGAATTGTTTGGTGCTTATTTGCAGACGTCAAATGTCTTATTTGCTATGGGGTTTGGATGTGATGTGTTTTACATCTCAGAAATTTAAGCTTTTGATGGATTTTGGTGACATTTTGCGACCGTTTAGTAGCCTAAGAGAGAATTGATTAGATTTTAAGGTTGATCCAGACCAATAGTATTATAGTAGATTCACATCAAGCGTGCATCTGATGTCTAGAACAGTCCCTTACGACGCTCCTGATTGGCTGTTGATAAGCCCGATGACGGCTGGAAACCCTCAGTCTCTCTCGAGAGTTCACATAGTCAGGATGTATGTTCCACCTCTCCTGAGCGATACTTTTCCAAGCTGTATCCCTCAGGAGAGATGGAACATACATCTTGCCTATGTGAACTCTCGAGAGATTGAGAGTTTCCAGCCGTCTCATTGGCTTTTCAACAGCCAATCAGGAGCGTCGTAAGGGACTGGCCTAGATATCAGATGCACGCTTGATGTGAATCTGCTATAGGTTTTACGAGGCTTTTTTTTCAATTGTTGCAAGCGTTGTGAATTAGGGAATTTTTTTCCAGAATCCATCATTGCTGATCTCTTGGACATCGGTGTTAAAATCTTGTTGAAACCAAGCACTTGTTCACCACGAAATCTTAATCTGCGAGGATACATGAAAATCCGGTTAAGAAATGAATACATTTCCTGTTGGCGGAGGTTTGCTCTCTCCCAGGAATTTCTGTAGGGATAATAGTTTGATGAAGGGAATTTTTGTCGTTATAAAATTCAGTCAGAGGAAATCCATTTTGCTCCTGGTAACAGGATCTAATGCAGTTATAGCTGGCTACATTGTTTTTATATAAACTGCTAGCAGTTGAAATAGACCTTTTAGTTCTCTTGAAAGGGAGACAGAAATTCCAATTTTATTCTGCCTAAAAATCAAAGGATATTACTCAAATTTCTATATTTTTCTCACAAGAAATTGAAGTCTGTTACCAAAACCTCGAAGGAGATTACAAATAAATATCCGAAATGTATTATTATTAGTAAATATCGAAGCACCTTATTGTTCTGATGTCGAGGTTTATTTAAGCACAAGAATCAAAGAAAATAACTCATAAAAATTAGTAAAAGGTATCATTAATATAAACTTTAAAGAATATTCTTCATGAAAATATTAAGTTTGTTACAAAAATTCAAGTTTTAAAACTCGACTCTCAATTGTTCAGTCATAAAAACTCGAAATATTTAACTAAGAAAAAAGTTATGTTAATCATAAAATGTTTTACAAAATTACTGAACCTTAGTCGAAGGACATTACTCTTGATTATCTGCTAAAGTTTCTTTCCTGTCAGAAATACTTTGACAGTTCTTGTCATTTTCTTCCCCAATAATTCTCTCGTCGTAGAAGTCCTGACTTCGAAACTACCAAGTTTTCAAGTTGTCGATGAATGGTTTTACTTGACAAACAGTTACGCTTGATAATAGGTCAGTTACAGTGTGCGTGCTAATACACACACACTCACACACACACACACACACGCACACACATATTTATGTATGTATATATATGTATATATATATACACACACGAGTATATATATATATATATATATATATATATATATAGATAAATATATATATATATATATATATATATATATATATATATATATATATCCTAATATTAGGCCAAAAATATCGATTACTGTAGAAATCACTATACCCTGGGGGTAACATACACCCAAGGGGAATTATATATAATTGATAAGTGCTTCTGCACTGGTCAGGATTCGAACCATGATCTAGTTTAGAAACAACGGCAGACAGTGACTTTAACCACCCGACTATCAAGAGAGATTCCTGGTCGGCCCAGAAGTACTTACCGGTAATAATTCACTGTGGATGTAAGTTGATCTGAAGGCATTGTGAATAATTTTCCTTTCAACGTCGGCAATAATTTAAAACATGGAGTGAAACCTAGATTGAAATTGTCCTTTAAGATTGTTATCTTAGTGGCTGTGTGTGTGTGAGTTGACGCTCTTGCTTAAAGAAATTGTCTTGATTCATATCGTCTCTCTCTCTCTCTCTCTCTCTCTCTCTGTGGCATGAATAGATCTAGAGATATTCATTATACATAAGTGAAGAAGGAAGAAGTAATTCATTATACATAAGTGAAGAAAGAAAATGTAATAATGCCACACAGGTTCCCTTTCATTTTAAAGAATAATTCTTTTCTTGCTCTCAAGTCGGGACTTTAGGTTTCTTGGCTTTGTTAAAGAGATTTTTTTTAATCTCCTTTATTACATAAGTCAATGTATCCATATTCTGCCTTTAAAAATATTCAATGGAGGAGCAGCAAAACATTTAAAGTAAAAAGTTTCAATTGTGGGCACAGCTTTCCGTGTCGAAAATGAAGGCAATGGTTGCAGGTCCACAATAATATAGCATGTGAGTATATGGTCTTTAATGGATATTAAAAGCATTCGAACCTTGTACTAGGTTCATCTTCAGTCAGTCTTGGCTGAAGATGAACCTAGTACAAGGTTCGAAAGCTTTTAATATCCATTAAAGACCAATATACTCACATGCTATATTATTCTGGACCTGCAACCAAGTTTCAATCACGTGAAGCCGTTGGTCCCCGTTGCTGAATAACCACCGGTTCCATGCAACGTAAAAACGCCATGCAAGCAAACAAATCGAAACAAGCAAATGAAATGGTAGGTGCATTTGCATATTTAAGTCCCTCTACGTTTAGAATTCGAAAAATTGTTCACAGTTAGGTAACCAATATTCATGACTAGTTTTTTTTATGCAAGTTTAATTTAATACGTTTTCATTTCTCATTTCATCATCATTCTTAAATTTAAACCATAATAACTCCCTGGGAATTATTATGGATTTTATGTTCATCTGTTTCATTTCATTCTGTCTCTTGTCGACCTCATCTGGTTGCCTGTCAGTCTAAATGTCGCTGCTGAGTTCAACTTCGTAGCCTTTTCTCTTTATATCCACTGACAAAACTCTCTCTCTCTCTCTCTCTCTCTCTCTCTCTCTCTCTCTCTCTCTCTCTCTCTCTCTCTCGTCTCGTCAATCACATGAGTGGAAGCTCGTTACAATTCATGTATGGAAATCACTTTATATCCCTGATGTGGTCGTGTTTGTGTTTTGGCAAGTCTGCCAATCCCGGTTCTACTTCGATTCGTCGACTATCATTCACTACAAATAACCATTATTCACGGTGAACGACCATCATTCATGCTGAAGGGTCGCTTTGACTTTTTACGCAGGCTTTTCTGGAATAGGTCAACGTTTTTTTTATTTGTTATTTTCTGTGTGTGTGTGTGTTTTTGTTTTTGTTTGTTTGTTAGGAATGAATGATATTCTCTTCGGCATTTTGCATCCGACATCAATCTGTCAGAGCTGACACATTTTTAGTCTCGCTGGATCTCTGTGGTATTTCTTGTGTTCTGCAATGAAGTTGCTTTTCATTTTTCAATTGTTGTGTCATTTCTTTAGCTTTGTATAAGCGAGCCTTAGTGGGCCTTGCAGCAGAGTTTTGTGTAAGCGGAATTAGGTCAACACTATAGAAAATTGTAGGTTTTGATAGCTGTTCCTGCAAATATTGCTTTAAAATTTTCATCGTAATTGTACAATCCTTTCTTGTAAAAAAAAAACGGTCCTCAATTTTGCAACAAACTTTTACTCTTAGGTGCAAGCAGAAATGGGTCATAATGAGGCCGGAATGTCAGTAGAATGAAAATCAGATCAGTTCTTGCAATCATAGTTCTTGGATGTTTTAATCGATTTTATAATTTCTTACTAATTAAAAAAAGTACCTGAAATGTTGATGTGCAAGTCGACATATAAATAATTTTCTAAAGTAATAAGTCAAACATATTTATGTTTTTTAAATCGTCATCTAATTTGAGGATTGTTGAGCATCCAGGACAAAGTGGAAGTGCCCAAAAATAGCGTTGTATGATTTTTGAAGTCTTTGTTGGGTAGGTTTTTCTGATATCTGCAAATAAGCAATGTATTACTCTCTCTCTCTCTCTCTCTCTCTCTGAGTGGTTCGATTTGGAAAGTTCGGTTTTGCGTATGAAAAATGTTGGGTGTAGTGATCACGCTTAAGATAAGAGTAACTGTAAGTGTTCGAATATCGCCGATCAGCCCTTTATATCTGCCTCGTCTTTACACCTTTCCAACTTGAAGCATTATGAAAATCCAGGTTAGAAAACGATCAGGCGAAGATCCTCGGCGACTATGGTACCAGAACAGATAAGGTGATACGTGCAAATAGACCAGACGTGACGTTGGTTGACAAAATCAAGAAGAGAGTATCACTCAATGATGTCGCAATGTCATGGGACACCAGAGTAGATGAGAAAGAGAGAGAAAAAATGTTAAGTATTCAGACCTGAAAATAGAAATAAGAAGGATATGGGATATGCCAGTGGAAATTGTACCCATAATCATAGGGACACTAGACACGATCCTAAGATCCCTGTAAAGGAACCTGGAAAAATTAGAGGCTGAAGTAGGTCCAGGACTCATGCACATAGTAAGAAAAATGATGGATTCCTAAGGAGGCAGGATGCAACCCGGAACACCACACTACAAAACCGCCCAGTCAGTCGATAATAACGATTATGTAGACCAAAAAAAAGCAAAAAGAATTATTACTTCAGAATATTTTATATACAAAAAAAGGGAATTAAAATGCAGGAAAACCTCCCACGTGATAGAGTGCGCATGCGTGAAAAAGCAAGCGAAAGACTGAAGTGGGAAAGGAATCAACAAATTAATAAAAGTAAATAAAAAAATTGATTGCATAAAAAACCTAAATCAATTGTGCATTAAATCGAAATTAGTAACGGAATGGGATGGAACATAGAATTTGGGCCAAAGGCCAAGTGCTGGGACCTACGAGGTCTTTCTGCGCTGAAAGGGAAATTGAGATTGGTTAGGTTTGAAAGGTGTAACTGAAAGGAAACCTCACAGAGGCAGTGCGAAACAATTGTAAGGAGAGGGTGGATAGCAAGATGGGAGAGAGATAATATGACCGAAGGAGGTACAAACGTGAGTAACATTCCAAGGAAAACCGATCCACACTTTGTCGGGAGTTAATTCATCCACTTATCGGTCTTTAAGATTACTCGATGGAATGTAATGATGTGACACGTAGCCTCTGAATGAGCTTTCGAAAAACGTTTTTATCTCAAATTGAGGAAACTTTGTAAGTGCAAAGTAGCTTTACTTTACGTGTTGTTTTTCAAGCGCTGAATATATTGAAACAGATTATTTGATCTTTTATAGACCATTCAATCCTTCATGTAGCTTTGACTTATTAAACTTCTTGTCTTCCACGGAACAAAATACTTGCTGTTTAATTAGAATTTAGTTATCATTTTGTTATTTGAAACGATGAGTTGGCTGTGTAGGCAAAAGTCCACTTCTAGGAAATTTCAGCAACGGAATCGAAAAGTAAAAATGGAAAGCCCCAAAAAATCAGGTATCCATGGATAAGTTATTTAAGGTGATTTCTCTTTTAGACTTTACATATTACTGACACCAATTACTTGAACTCGAAACTAATCAAGAACGTAGAATGGAAATGGGGAGAAATAAGCTGTTACATACCCCAGTGAAAATACCGTAGTTAAAATTAGTGCTGTTTACTGTACGCAAAAAAGAAGCAAGATTTTCTCATTTGTAACTTGAAAATCTCGTAAAGGAAATGACATCTATACATTCATCACCAGACACGGAGTCAGGAGGATCATCTATTACCAAGGGAACAAACCCGCAGTCAAGTGACTTGGGTAAAAAATAGCTTCTTTTGTTGATCGAATTTCCCGATGATGACGTAAACACAGGCATCTGGTCCTCCTTTTACACGGGAAGTTTGGGAATGCGTAAACAGCCAGTCAGAGAGAGAGAGAGAGAGAGAGAGAGAGAGAGAGAGAGAGAGAGAGAGGAGAGGAGGTTTCCTGAATTACGTAGGTAGAAAGAGAGAAGGGAGAGCAGAGGATGGTCCATTTCACTACCGGAAGAAAAATGCATCTTGACTATTCAAATACGAAGACCCACCTCACCAAACATGGCGGATTTTATGATTAAGGAAACACGAGAAGAGGAAAAGAATTCCCAATCATGGAAGTGAAAAGCATGAAAGTTACATATTCCCATTAGTTGACCCATGAGGTGGTAATTTTCGCACTACTTATTCCTGCTGGATTGTGGTTCAACAAAAACGAGACGTGGAAATACGAGCATAGACAAGCCATTTGTGAGGCTCAGACTCCATAAAAGGAATTAGGTTTAGAATCGACAGACTCAGATTACCTGACATTCATGCGCGGTATACGATTTAGAAATGAAAGATCTTCATTATGAAGGGATGGCAGCTGTCCATCACAATAAACCCTCATGTTCAATTGCCGTATGAAAATTTGGGGCCTTTGAATGACTGTAAAAGTTCAAGGGTTTATCAGCCATGTTTTCTCCACTGAAAATCAATGCTACTCTCTCCATAGAAGTGCCATAGCTCTTGGCTATCTTCCAATCAGTGTCATGTCTCTTGAGTACTGACTTCTTATCAGTTCCATGTCTGCTGAACGCAGTCTTCCCAACAGTGTCCTGTCTACTGATTACCGTCTTCTTGTCAGTGGCATACCGGCTGACCACTGTCTTCCCAGTAGTATGATGTCTCCTGAGAACTGACTTCTTATCGGTGCCCTGTCTGGTGACCACTGTCTTCCCAGCAGTGTCATGTCTCCTGATTAGTGACTTCTTACCAGTGGCATGCCTGCTGACTACTGTCTTCCCATCGTGTCTCCTGATTACCATCTTCTCAGTAAGTTCATGCCTTATTTTCCTCATACGAAGAGGCTGTATTTACTGCATTATAGTGCAGAGCACCGTTACGTAAATTTTTTTTTCTATTTTCTTTGTATATATATTTATTTATTGTGACTTTTGAACAATATGCGTCTTTCTTCGGCAGTCCTTCATAGGTTATTTTTGTGGTATCTGTAAGGCCTTCATAGAGGTCTTAGAGTTTTCATGACACCTAGGTGAAGAAAATCATTTTACCGGTTCAAGGTATATGTATATATATATATATATATATATATATATATATATATATATATATATATATATATATATATCTGTGTGTGCGTGTGTTTATACACATATGTGTGAACACACACACACACACACACACACACACACACACACATATATATATATATATATATATATATATATATATATATATATATATATATATATATATATATACATACAAATCTGCGGTTATATTTCCAGTTTGGCTTTCTGAACTTTCTCTCTTTATCTTTTGATATGATCTCTGCTCTGAGAACCTAAGATAAATGGAGAGAGAGAGAGAGAGAGAGAGAGAGAGAGAGAGAGAGAGAGAGAGAGAGAGTCTCACATGCGCGTACAAGGACACACACGTACACACAAACAATACCCAAAAAGCCAGACGCAGAAATAAATCACCATAAAGACACAATCCCAAGAAACGGCCTCTCATCACAATACCACTTTCGTAAACATACTGGGCTCATTTTTCGAACGATTACATATCTAGTTTACTCTGTGGTCGATTGATATCGATTAAACTTTAGGGAGATTCGGAAAAGCTCTTTGGAGTCTCTTTCACGCAGTCTGTATGAGAGGAAGAAGTTGTCAATACGGACCAACGATGACGTCATTGTGTACATTGGGGAGTCGTCTGCTTCTCCTCCGCCGTTTTGTTTACATGTGACGTCACAGGGAGAATTTGCTAATAGCCGTGTTCGGTAGGAAAAGTTCCTTTCTTTTCACATGCAGAGAACGAAGTTTCTTATGCAAAAGCGAGAGTGGAAATCTTGGAAGAATTCGAACTAGAATAACCATCTTTTTCCAAAGGGCTCACTTTTCTTTGTTGTGGTTTCAAGACCTGAACTACTTGAGCCAAATTGAAACAGAACCTGAACAAAATAGCTATGCTTACTATTCGAATAGATCTTATCATCATGTTCTTACTTTCAAGGTCTACTTAAAAGATAAATGTGTACAGAAGCTCATCTTTTATTTTAGCCGCTCATGCTTCCAGACTCTTACCAATGCTAGAACAAGGACTCCCGTGAGTAAATTAGGTAGTACGATGGACTCCGATATCGATATCGCTTGACGCCAGTTCGGGTCTTCTCCAGGAATTGGAAACAGCTGTCAAGGCATGCGGCCGGGGGGTAGGGGAAGGTTTCTTTTTCTTTGTGGGCAAGAAGGATATTCATCTTGTTAAGCCATTGTAAAGTCTGGATGAATTTGACGGGTTCGAGTACGTACGGGGTTTACGTCTTAAATGACCACGTAATATGTTTTTTTACTATACTTAATACATCTGATTTGTATTTCAAGAATAAATACTCGCGTAAATCGAGGAACTGTTCAGAAATGATTAATTTACATAAAGGAGTAAAGTTGAAGAAGAGGGGTTGCACGTAAACATTTAGGCTAAAAATTTCACAATTAAGCAAACATAGAAAAGTAAGAAATATGATGTAAGACTCATTGATTAAACTTGTATGTTATGCAATTTCTTGTTTTCCAAACAAAAAATATCAGACTGTGACCATTTAATGAATACGTAATTATCGCGGACATATAAAGAACCTACTAAGTCGGGATCTGCGTAGTCTTAAACTTCCTCTCTTCTTACCTGGATAGATTCTGCCGTCCCTTTCATGACGTCATCGCTATTGAATCCTGTTTCATCTCTTTAATGTCTTATGCATCACCTGTAATGGTTCAGGAGCCCTTCTCTGCTCTCTTTATTCAATTCTTTTTTTTCTGTCACGTTTTGTATATCTTAACTTATTCTCGTCGTCTCTTACTCTTTTCTGCCGTCCTTTTCTTTCTTTGTTTCGATGTAATTAGGCCTTATGTTTCTACTTCTTCCTCCGCATTCTCCTCCTCCTTCTTCACGTTACTCTTCCTCAGCATCTCTCTCTCTCTCTCTCTCTCTCTCTCTCTCTCTTGTTCTTTATTTTCGTCGTCGTCTTTAAGTAAGTCTGACATATTTCCTCCTTAGGACATTTCACTTTTTTTTTTTTTACCAGGAAACGGTATGTGTTGTTATTTAGCAAACGACTTCCAGGGCTGATTCTAAAGGTTAAGAGTAGATAATGAAAGTTGCATAATGAACTGTTACTGAACTATGAGTAACCTCGACTTCAGTTTAAGAGAAGTCCAAACATTTAAAATTTTGTGTCCAAATATGTGAATTTCCTGGCAATTGATTCATAGTGCAATAGGTTGTTTTCCTCCTGTTGCACATTTCAAACCTTTTACTGTCAATTTCCGTTTCAGCGCTTGTTGACCTTATAAGTACAAGTGCTTGGCCTTTGGCCTACATTCTATATTCAATTCAGTTCAATTGATAACAAGAAAGAAGAGAAATCGATGAAGTACAGAAATAGTTGGCTGGATAGGGCTGTGGAAGAGGTCTTGTATAAGGAAGGGCTTGGACTATCCAGGAAATGTGAAAATGGCTGCATGGTAGAGTAGGGCGACTCAGTATTTATGGTCGCTCGATGGG
>NC_087203.1:75797404-75804904 GCF_015104395.2 Macrobrachium nipponense | reverse complement strand
CATAAATTCGCGAAGTTATTCCAGCATTGCTGGCAGACACATTTTCACTCACTCACTCTCTCAGCTGCAATCAGGTCTCAGTGTTGCCCATGTTCCTCTCATCAGGCCTCAAAGGGCTGTTGCAGTTTCTATTTCATTATTACAAGGCAAGCCTAAAAACTCAATTTAACCGTCTTCTTTCCTTAGAGTTGTCAACGAAAGGTACTGGAAACAAAAGAGCGAGTGAAGTATTTTGATCGTGTTTACCGCTCCAGTTGTGTTTTCCAGAAATTCCTCATTCCAGGAAAGTTCCAGCTAGGCTTAGATTTGTTGTTACGATATACCATCTATAATTCCATCCACCCTTCCCTTAATTTGGCGCTGGAAGGTGAATAACACACCTGTGTTATTGAAAGGTGTTGATCCATATATTCATGATTGTTGTGGCTCTCTCCGAATACATTGTTTTCGAAGACTACGAACTAACTTCGTTATGGGTACAATGAGCAACTACGGCCTCGGAAGACGTTTTAAGACATGAAAGGAAACTCTCTCTCTCTCTCTCTCTCTCTCTCTCTCTCTCTCTCTCTCTCTCTCTCTCTCTCTCCATTCAGAAATGTAAATGGACAGACATGCGATCAGCCACACACACACATACACAGTTCATTCCAGTTCATTCGCGACAATAACTTATGCAAGTTAAATATTGCTAGGTTTCTCTTCGGTTCTAAGAAGTCCTTACATTTAAAACTCGGTCGAATAAATAATAATTAAGATTGGCATAGAAGACCACCATTAGTTTAGAATAGAAAGGTCTGTAATGTGCCCCTTTGGCCTTTTGAGCTAACTCATGAGTGCTATTTTTGAAAAATCGAATAACGATCAACACAAAAATGAGCCCAGAGAATCTTTTTACAGAAGGTCATAGGAATCAAGGATGCCTGTGCAATGGAACCTAGAGTCCCGAAGGACCTTGGGTCGAGACTGGTCCGATGAAAGAAATTGGGGATGAACTGGATCAGATGGGTCTTGTCATTACTTGGATGGGTGACCTCCAATGAATAGTGTTTTACGGAATATAGGGATCAGATGTGAGCGACAGGGTGAGGAAGCGAAGTAACCTCCCATGCAACCAATCAATCAATCTATATATATATATATATATATATATATATATATATATATATATATACTACATCATACATACATAAACATTAACATACATACATACATACATACATAGATTTATATATATATATATATATATATATAGATAATAATAAACAAACATTACCTACAATTGCCGTTTAATATCTAAAATTCTCTACCTCGGAAATAATTCCCAGGGGGAATTGAAATTGATAAATGGTACGTCACCTGGCGGGCTCGAATCACCGACCAGAGAGAACTCTACTATCAAAGCTGTCTTGACGGCCGAGTGGTCCGAAGCGTCACTGAACGTCGTTGGTTCTTGCTGTTCGGCGATTCGAGCCCGCCAGACGACGAACCATTTATCAGTTGTGTTTCCAATTCGGCATTATTTCCGAGGTGGAGCGAATTAAATATTAAACGACATCTGCAGCTTGATGTGTGTTTGTGTGTGTATATATGTATATATATATATATATATATATATATATATATATATATATATATATTGTGTTTGTGTATCTGTGTAGGTATCGTGCCCAAGGGAGACCCCACACTCAGAAGACCGAGGGAAAGGAAGTGTCTCTCAAAGTGTCCCTGAAGAAGTCCCCGTTTCTTTCTTTCTGCAGATCTCGTGAAAGAGACCCGGGCCAGCGATGAGAGATTCCCCATTCGAGACCGTATAAAAGAAGGGGGCTACTCCATAATGGAATGGAAGGCCAGGCATCCGTTTTATCTTATTGCTTTCACGGAGGAAGCAGGAGTAGAAGAAGGAATGCAGAATGCAGAGGGTGTTATGGGAGGTGGGGCGGAGGAGAAGGGGGAGAGAAAAGACGGATAGGAAGCAGGGAAAGGAGTTAATAGAAGGAGAGGTCAAGGAGAAGGAAACGGTGCGTATAGAGAGAGAGAGAGAGAGAGAGAGAGAGAGAGAGAGAGAGAGAGAGAAAGGGGAAATTTCCATGAATAAATGAAGAATAAAAAATAAAAATCAACAAAGACGAGAGTGGAGAATAAAGGGAGAGAAACGGATGGAGAGTAGAGAGAGAGAGAGAGAGAGAGAGAGAGAGAGAGAGAGAGAGAGAAGCAATTCAACTTCTCCCCTTTCCAGCGAGGGTTTGTATAAAGAAGAAAAAGATAAAACTGTAAGGAAAAATGAACTTTTTTTTTTTTTTTTTTTTTTTTTTTTTTTTTTTTTTTTTTTTTTTTGTACATCTTCCTTTTAAGTTCAAAGAGAATCAGCCAACTGGAACTGCTCCACAAGAGGAGGTTGACAGAAGGTAACTAGAAATATAAATGTTATATTTAGATAATTCCTTCGAAGGGAAATGTCTTGAGACTTGTTCACATGCGAAATGAATGTTACCATTAAAAGAAACCTTTCAGTACTGTTACGTTACAGCTGTCGTTCTGAAATGTACTAGTAAAAAGGCCAAATTATTCTGTAATGTTATAGTTCAGTCTTATTTATAAGATATGAGTTGCAGTAAAAGAAGAACGTGGAGGTGTATGTATATACATATATATATGTATATATATATATATATATATATATATATATATATATATATATATATATATATATGAATATGTATAAGTATATATATATGTATATATGTGTATATATAGAATATAGATATAATATACTATATATATATATAATATATATAATATATATGGTATATATATATATACGTATATATATATATATATATATATATATATATATATATATATATATATATATATATTTATATGTGTATGTATATATATCTATATATATATATATATATATATATATATATGTGTATGTATATATATCTATATATATATATATATATATATATATATATATATATATATATATATATATATATATATATTGATATATATATACAGGCAGCTCCAGGAGTTTAGCATAAGGCCAACTAAATTTATAACATCGAATAAAGAATTTGAAACATCTGAGCGTATCCACTTGCCAACCCACGTAATCAACGCCGTGACTCATGTTACAAAAGGAAAAAAAAAATGGATTCGGAGGAAACTCTGCCTTTTATTTACTCATATTTCCCAAATTCAGAAGCTCTCCCCTCTTTCTCTCCCTCTTCTTCCCCGCTTCCTTTTCCTCTTCCGCTCCAACCACTCTCCTTCTCCCTCTCTCTCTCTCTCTCTCTCCCCTCCCTCAATCTCAGTCCTTCTCCAGGATCCGCTTACATGGCTCCACCTGTTGTGATAATTCCAGGTATCGGGGTTTCAAATATCCTTTGTGAAGGAAGGAAACGATTGAAATCAAAGGACTTTATGGAAGTTGATACCCGAGAGAGAGAGAGAGAGAGAGAGAGAGAGAGAGAGAGAGAGAGAGAGAGAGAGAGAGAGTAATAATAATAATAATATTTTGGTAGAAGACCCTCTTTTAGGCAAATACTGTTAAAAAGAATGGCAGAATTAAGCGAGTTGATTTTATATATTGTTTTTTCTATTTTCCTTACAATTCGCTTCTCAGGCTCAGCGATGTTTCTGAGTAACTGACCAATATTCATATTGGGAATTTTCAAAAATCATAAATGCTTAAAAGATTACCTTCAGCATTTATGATTTTTGAAAATTCCCAGTATGAATATTGGTCAGTTACTCAGAAACATCGCTGAGCCTGAGAAGCGAATTGTAAGGAAAATAGAAAAAACAATATATAAAATCAACTCGCTTAATTCTTAATTCTGCCATTCTTTTTAACAACAACAACAACAACAACAACAACAACAACAACAACAACAACAATAATAATAATAACGAGAACTGAAGGGATAAAGCTACCAGATGGGAGCAACATCAAACACATAGATGAGACAGGATACAAATACCTGGGAATAATGGAAGGAGGAGATATAAAACACCAAGAGATGAAGGACACGATCAGGAAAAAAGAATATATGCAGAGACTCAAGGCGATACTCAAGTCAAAACTCAACGCCGGAAATATGATAAAAGCCATAAACACATGGGCAGTGCCAGTAATCAGATACAGCGCAGGAATAGTGGAATGGACGAAGGCAGAACTCCGCAGCATAGATCAGAAAACCAGGAAACAAATGACAAAACACAAAGCACTACACCCAAGAGCAAATACGGACAGACTATACATAACACGAAAGGAAGGAGGGAGAGGACTACTAAGTATAGAGGACTGCGTCAACATCGAAAACAGAGCACTGGGGCAATATCTGAAAACCACTGAAGACGAGTGGCTAAAGAGTGCATGGGAAGAAGGACTAATAAAAGTAGACGAAGACCCAGAAATATACAGAGACAGGAGAAAGACAGAAAGAACAGAGGACTGGCAAAACAAACCAATGCACGGACAATACATGAGACAGACTAAAGAACTAGCCAGCGATGACAATTGGCAATGGCTACAGAGGGGAGAGATAAAGAAGGAAACTGAAGGAATGATAACAGCAGCACAAGATCAGGCCCTAAGAACCAGATATGTTCAAAGTATGATAGACGGAAATAACATCTCTCTCATATGTAGGAAGTGCAATACGAAAAATGAAACCATAAACCTCATAGCAAGTGAATGCCCGGCACTTGCACAGAACCAGTACAAAAAGAGGCATGATTCAGTGGCAAAAGCCCTCCACTGGAGCCTGTGCAAGAAACATCAGCTACCTTGCAGTAATAAGTGGTACGAGCACCAACCTGAAGGAGTGATAGAAAACGATCAGGCAAAGATCCTCTGGGACTATGGTATCAGAACGGATAGGGTGATACGTGCAAACAGACCAGACGTGACGTTGATTGACAATAATAAAAGAATATCATAAAATTAGAAAGTATTTACTTGCAATATAGTGAGAATAAATTATTCTTCTTGAATATTAAAATACATTATCATAGACCACTTAAGTTGTGTTCAAAACAAGTCATTTACAAATAGTATTAAATAACACAAAGTAAAACAAATAAGCATACTAGATTATAAAGGACTAAGGATATCTTAGTTTGTAAATAAAAGCCATCTTATCCATAAGTATTATCTAAAACTATTCCAATATCTATAAAAGTACAGCAGTGCCTTCAAAAGCACTTTTAATATGAAAATTAAGCACAACGTTCAGTTAGTTTCTTTAAGTGTACAGTAAAAGTAGCGAGAGAGGATTTTTTTTAATTGTGCCAGGTACTTTATTGTATAATGCTGGGCCTCGAATACGAAACTGGCGGGAGCCTATCTGTGTTTTCGCCCTTTCTACATACAGATTTTCCTGCTGTGGAGTAGAAACCCCATTAACTGTGTGTACAGTTGGAAAATTATATAACCATTCAGGAGTATTTTTCGTGTTGTTTTGAATACCAGATTACAGACATCTATGGTATATTTGCTTTTATCTTTAACCATTCTAATTTTTTGAGGTAAGGGGATATGTGGTCATGTTTTTTTTACATTACCAACAGCCACTTGGGCGGCAAAGTTTTGAGGTTTTTGAACCCTTTTCATTTGTGTAGAGCCAGTTACTCCCCAAATTCTTAAACAGTAGTTGATTATACTCATAGACAGCAACTGAACAACTATTTTACGTGTAGGAGAATCAAATGAATCTTTTACTCTATTTAAATAAATCAAAGTACCCATCACTTTCTTATAAATTTCATCTATTTGCGTTTCAAACGTCATATATCTGTCAAAATAAACCCCTAGATTTTTTACAGCTTTCATGGGTTTAATCATATTTCCATTGAAATCTATTTGCACATTGTCTCCAATTTCTGATATATATTGTCGGGAACAAAATAAATTGTGTTTTTTTCTCATTAAGAAGCAAATCATTAGTTAAGAAGTAGTATTTGGCCTTCCTTAGTATGTATTCTGCCCTATGAATTAGTTCGTCCATTTCATTTACATTTCCTTCAATTAAGATCTGGGTGTCGTCGGCGCATTGGATGACGAAACAGCCGGGTTGTGATTTTACCAGATCATTGACATATATTACAAAGAGTATTGGGCCAAGAACAGAGCCCTGGGGTAAACCAAACTCTTCAATTTTTTGAGAAGACACAATTTGACCCATTCTAACTGACTGGGATCTGTTATGTAAGTAATTTATAAAGCAGAGTCGATCTATACTCAGTGATGTACATTTATCAAACAATATATTGTGATTCACGCTGTCGAAGGCTTTTGAGAGGTCAAGTAAAAGGAGTAGTGAAACTTTTTTACTATCCATGTTATTATAAATCTTATCTGATATTATTAATATAGCCGTTTCACTTGATAATTTTGGTCTGAAGCAGTGTTGACTTTGTGAGATTAGACCATTTGTCTCTAAAAAATCAGTTAATTGAATAGCAAATATTTTTTCCAGAACTTTTGACAATATCGGTAGCAAAGATATAGGACGATAATTAGAGACGTCTTCTATATCACCAATCTTAAAAACAGGAATTACGTGGGGATTTTTCCATATCTCCGGATACTGTTTAGTGGCTATGGATGTGTTGATTATGACTGTTAGGTAAAATGCAATAATGTATAACCCATCCTTAATGAAACGCAAGCTAATCCCGTCAGATCCAAAGGGATTTGTGTTTTTAAGATTTTTTATAATTAAAATGACAGTATTACAATCAACAGGAGTAGGCTTAAAACTATCTAATTCTCTAACTGGAATATTACGTACTGTTTGAGTAGAGAAATTACATTTCCTAATTTCCTCTTGGGTTTTTTCGAAAGTTTTTTTTTCCGACCTCATCGAAAAAATCATTGAATTTTTCAGCCTTAGAGTGTACAACAGTTACTGCTGGCAATGGCATAGAGCTCCTATCTGTTTGCTGTCCATTAAATAGCATTTTTTTTTTTATTTTCCAAGTAGCAGAAACATTGCCTTAAGCTTTCTGATATTCGCTTTTGTAATACTGCTTACGGCTTCCAGCTAACTTTGAATTTACTCTCTTCTTCAGGTCTTTATGTTTTTCTCACAGAGAGATGTTCAAAGTTTGATTTTTTAACTCACTTTTCAGTCTGTCTCTTTCTTTCATGTCCCGCTTTATTTCATCTGTTATCCAGGGCGCCCTCAGGGGGACGAACGATTTCTTTCGTTACAACCGGAGCACAAATGTTTAGGCACGATGTAAAGACGTCGTTTGAAATTCCAACTTGGTTGTTTACTTTGTCAGTATTTAAAATTCCATTTAATATATTTACGTTATTCGTGAGGAGAACACAAAGAAAGTCTGGAGAATAATTTCGCAAACATCTAAAAGTTTTTAAAATAGGTTTCATTTTTGGCTTACGAATATTCAAATGAGTTAAGATTGTCTCGTGATCTGCCACCAAGCTTGGTATAATATCAATATTTGTTATCATATGTTTAGCAT
>NC_087203.1:75762404-75794904 GCF_015104395.2 Macrobrachium nipponense | reverse complement strand
ATTCTTCTTACACCATATATACTACGCAATCAACTCATCTAAGCAGCTCCACCCTCTATTCTTCTATTCGTCCGACATCCACATCTCACTTCCAGACAGGAGAGTTGGCTCAACAATCCCTTCGCACATTCCCACATTGGCTTTCAAAGAAACTCCAAGTCTCTTCCCAGTCTCAGCAATAACCCCGGGTACGTTCCTTGCTTTCCTTATTTTGTGACCATTCCACTTCTCTCCCAATTTTATTCTTTCACTTCCCCCACTAAGATGCACTGTTCCATCTTCCTGGTTTCCATTTACTGTCGAATCCTTAATCTCGACCATACTACCTAGAACTACCTCCCTTTTAGCATCACACCAATCACTCCAGCCATCTAGATTTTAGACTTAAAACACACAAGCATGTATGTATGTATGTGTATATATATATATATATATATATATATATATATATATATATATATATATAATACATATATATATATATATATATATATATATATATATATATATATATATCATATATTATATATATATATATATATATATATATATATATATATATATATATATATATCATATATATATATATATATATACACATACATACATACATGCTTGTGTGTTTTAAGTCTAAAATCTAGATGGCTGGAGTGATTGGTGTGATGCTAAAAGGGAGGTAGTTCTAGGTAGTATGGTCGAGATTAAGAATTCTACAGTAAATGGAACCAGGAAGATGGAACAGTGCATCTTAGTGGGGGAAGTGAAAGAATAAAATTGGGAGAGAAGAGGAATGGTCACCAAATATGGGAAGCAAGGAACGTACCGGGGTTATTGCTGAGACTGGGAAGAGACTTGGAGTTTCTTTGAAAGCCAATATGGGAACGTGTGAAGGGATTGTTGAGCCAACTCTCCTGTCTGGAAGTGAGATGTGGATGTCAGACGAATAGAAGAATAGAGGGTGGAGCTGCTTAGATGAGTTGATTGCGTAGTATATATGGTGTAAGAAGAATTTAGAGGGTGAGAAATGTAGATTAACACAGTAAGAATGGTTGGAATGTTAGTGGAACTTAAAGTATCAAACGGAATGTTTTGAGATGGTTTAGACATGTCGGAAAAAATGTGTAGGATGTCATGATGGTGTAAAGAGCAGATAGGATTTTTCAAAAGGGAAGGATTGGCAGGGAGAGGAAGACCTAAAAAGACCTGGATAAATTCTGTTGAAGTTACGAGAAAGGAGAGGCCTTAGTATCCAGGAAATGCTTGAGTGCATGCAAAGCAAAGTCACGTGGCCATTGTTTTGGCTTTTCTGTGAAGTAAATTTTTTTGTAAGGGGAAACAGTTAAGTGTCGCAATACATATATATATATATATATATATATATATATATATATATATATATATATATATATATATATATCATATATGATATATCTATATATATATATATATATATATATATATATATATACTATATATGTATATATATATATATATATATATATATATATATATATATATATATATATATATATATATATATATATATATATGCTCCATGTGCTGTTTGATCATTTTTGGTTACCTGTACAGTGTACATGTTAATTTGATTACAGAAATGACCAATTAACCAGTAGCTATGCATCCGAGCAGATGACGGAAAATTAACTTATTTAATTTAATATAACTCTTCTGTGATCTAAGTTAAAATGGCGCTGGTTTACTCAGCTTGGTGAATGATTAATTGTAGCAAAGGGATGGATTGGATTGCTTGAAGTTATTACTTAGAATTATTGAAAGGAAAATCAGAACTGGTATTTTTTGAAAAATGGCGATATAACTGGGATTTGACTGGATTGCCAAGAGCCACCCCTGAGAGTTGTCGAGAGAGAGAGAGAGATAGAAAAAAAAAGCGAGAAAAACTTGTTTAAAAGTGCTATGTAGCTCATCTCCGGGCTTCTCAGTAAGCGCATGACGATGGGCGTGACCTTTTCGGGCGTAACCTTCTGTGAGGCGAGGGTGGTGTCGACCTAATGTTGCCATGGGTCTCGTCTGTTCGGGCAAGTGTGGCCAGGATACTGTAGGGCCCGAACCCGATGCCCAGCCCCCGACCCGCCCCAACTCGAAGACTGACCCGGCCCTCAACCTCTCCAACAAGAACGACTCGGAGACCTCCGAGAGAAGTGTGAACAGAGCCTACGAGAGACGACTGGAGAAGGAGAGAGAACTCTCGGGACAAGGCATCAAGGTCAGGGAGAACTTGGACAAGAACCAGCTGCTGGAGAGTGACCGGTCCGTTTTGACTGGGGCCATGCCAATCAGAACGTTGACCGCCGAAGACTGTCGGTCCAGGAGCGACATTGGGGACGATGACTCGTCTGCCAGAGGTAAGTGAGAGATTTATGAATATCATTATTGTTTGGTGGAATGTCCAAAGTTTATATTGGCTTTAAGTTGGCCTTCATATACACCATATATACATGAATATATATCGTTATAAATATATATATAATAAAATATACATATATATGTATATATATATATATATATAATATATATATATATATATATATATATGTATATTATATATATATATATAGATATATACACACACACCTGGGTAAATATTGATGCTTATAACATCAGTAATGACACACAACATACCACGCCAGGGACACTAACATAATTGTATTATGTATACGTTGAAAACTTGCACAAACGTTATTTTGGAAGCTTTTAATTTTTCTTGTGCACCATTGTATAGAGAAAGAGAAAGCATTCATACAGGTAACAGCAGCAAATATATGCGCATTTGAAGAACAAACATGCACCGGTATATTTTATGTGCAAACTGGGCATATAATCTTGAAAGTTCCTCAGGAAACTACCTTTGCATAGATTCGTAATTGTAGTTATCAGCAATACAGAGTCATAACAATAGTAGTTCCTGTTAATGGAACGGAAGGCCTTTAATTTGAGAAGAGTACTCACAAAGAGCTGGCTGCAGATTTTAGAATAAATTTGTTAGTACAATGGTCATAATCGATCAACAGATAACTGAAAGTAATCAGCAAAAATAAATATATATGTACCTACTATATAACCAGAATTGTGAAGTCAGAAGATTAAGGGCATTTCAAAAGTAGCATTAGAGATAATTAGAGAACGCAAAACAGAACAAAAGGAATAGCAGTTAAACAATAAAGAAATAAAGGTAATCAACTAACAAATAAAGTACATCCATAAGCAACATTGTAAGTCGAGAGGAATGAGCACAATAAATAATAGCTCTTATGAAGCAGCTTAAGAAAGGCTATTTCCAGATATTGAAAGATTTCTGAAATGATAATGCAGCACAACGCTACCTTTCTATTATCAGGCTAAAATTGTTGGCTGGATGAAAGCACAAAGCCACCAAAAACCAATGCTATTAGGATTTTTTCCAACATACTATTGTTTCCATTTACTGAGCAATTAAAATATCTGAAAAAATGTAAATTGCTCTTCATAGCATACAAAGCGCACACCGGGGGATGGTTCGATTGATAGTGTTGTGCTTGGTAAATACATTTATAGATTATAAATTTTTCATTTTAATTCCCCATTTTGATGTATGAAATTGATTTAAATCGTATGCTAATGATTAAGGGAAGACATTTGAGTAAAATATCTATGGAATATTCCGTGTAGAGAAAAGTCTTGCTCTGCGCATTATTATTATTATTATTATTATTATTATTATTAATTATTATTATTATTATATTATTATTATGATCCTACCCCATCATCTACAGCTGAGTAGACTGAGGAAATTATGGTAAAGATCCTTTCCCAAGGAATCAACGCCGAGGAGAGCAGTCACCCATCCAACGATTGATCAGCCCCAATGTTGCTTAACCAGTCAATTGACGGCCTAAACCACTCTGCCACGGCGACACATTTTATTATTATTATTATTATTATTATTATTATTATTATTATTATTATAAACAAAAATTAAGTGAAATAATCTTAGTTGAAAACATAAAGTCGTAGCAAAAAGAATAAAGGCTAAAAGATTAAAAGTTTGAATAAATACACAATTTATTTTAATAATTATCTCATTAACCGAAAAATAAATAGCCTTTCAGCAGTTAAACAACAAACATGTTGAACAAAACAAGGCGTGATGCGACCTCCAGCTTGTTCGGAAGAGTGCAAGATTTTCCCTTCATGCACAAGTTGTAAACATTATATTTCTAACTTAACGTGAAGTTATAAGTGCGAATACAAAATAATCGAACAGAAACATAACCTAAATTCAGTACTCCAAATAAATTAAAATGCGCTAATATCTACAGTCAAATAGAGCCTTATTTCATCAACGAAAATTAAAATAAATACGCTATATTTTATTAGAAATAAAATGTTGTCAGTATTTATTTTTTACATTTTTCATTATGATAAATAAATCATGAATATCATAACCTAAAATTCCTGTATCTTTGACTCAACGCGAAACACCATTTCCAGACCTTTTTGGGTTCTTCCATAGGGCTTGCCTACCCTCCCAACAACAGCAGCAACAACAACAACAACAACAAAGTGGTTTGTAGGCTTACTCCCCGAATAAGCGATAAAGAAGACTCTTTTGGCGGAAACACTACAATCCTTAGAAATGAAAATCATCATTTTGAAGTCCCGTAAGAATATGTATGTCAGGATAATAGCAGTCCTAGGTAAATGAAAGCTTTCATTCCTTAAGGTTTATTGTGGGCAGCACTGAAGTTATTTTACTACTTCCTTGCGATTTCCTTTCATTCGTAAGCCCTGATCTCTTCTTACAAAGCTGTCTAACTTCTTTAACTTTGTTGTGACGACAGATAATTTTGCAATCAATATGTCAGTAGTTTGTCTTGTTCAACTTTCAATCCTTCCAAGTACGAGAATTGGGTTCAAGTATATAATAATAGTAATAATGAGGATGATGATGATGATGATGATGGACATACTAAATGATAAAACTGTACAGATAGATTTCGGGAATGTGTTTGGGTAATATATATATATATATATATATATATATATATATATATGTATATATATATATATATATATATATATATATATATATATATATATATATATATATATATATATATATATATATATATATATATATATATATATATATATATATATATATTTGTATTTCTTACCATTATAACCGGTGTCAGGTTAATGATGATGCAGGAATATTTTCGTGGTTAGTGTATGGTTAATGATTAGCCTCATTAGATACCTGGTTGGTTAGGTCAGAATTCTTTTGTTTATCTATTTAATATTAGTTTATCTTTGTGTTCCATTTTGCACACGTAAGATTTTCCTAGTGAAAGCTTACTCAAACTTTCGAAAATATCGGCAAATTTCGATGGTTGTACATTTCGTAATAATAATAATAATAATAATAATAATAATAATAATACTAATAATAATAATAATAATAATAATAATAATAATAAAATAATAAGTATTTTTAATTACCCATATGCTCGTGGGTTCGTTGTAGTGGTGAAAGAACAGAAATTGAATTAGAGCTCTTTGATGTGTCGCGAAATTTTGTTGCTGGTTCTCGTAATCAAATTCGTCGTAAAGAAGCAGGCTGCCAAATCTAATTACCTTACGCGTACAGCCTTACACTTCTTGTCATTTTAACGTTGAATCATTATCATTATTATTACTCTATCCAGGTGCTAAGAACCTGATTCGCCAGATTCTGCAGTTCGAAAATATACAATGACAACTAACAGTAAATATTTTTGTAAATACGCAGTGAGTGACAAACAACATTAAATATATTTGAATATATAAAATTCAATAATAGCACAACAGTGAACGCATCAATAAATGGAAAGATAAATAAATACTATAACATTCGGTAAGACACCGAACTCTACACAATCCATGTTGCGTCGATGCAGCTGAAATGTTTTTTTAGTTTTTTTTCCGCCGATTCTAATCCTCTTTGGCTAATTACGGCATAAATGCAGGATAGAAGCGAACATTTTCGCTTTAATCCTGGATAAAGAGCCAGGGTTCGGATGACCGAAATGGTAAAAATATTTATAAACTTTTAATGCGTCTATGATAATTATAGCTACGTGTTTACCTTCAAACGCTCGCTTGTGGACGCTGGGTTGAAGCCTGGCCTCGCACAGACCACACTTTAATGGCCATTGCAGCTAACGTTAGCTTTCCGGTTTGAGTGGCACTTGTTCTTGACGAGGTTCGAAGGGTAATGGAGTAATGTTAGAGTTCCCGCTGAACGATGTACTTGAAGGAAGAACATTTTAAAAGCTTTCTTTGAACGAGGAGTATGATGTAAACGACTGGAATTTTCTTCTGTCTTCTGTCATCCCTGAGTGATGTAAATCTTCTATCCGCTTTTTCATCTTCCCATAGTCTTTTCGGATCTGGGCTATATTAGAGCTTTTTGTTGCTCGTTGTATTATTATTATTATTATTATTATTATTATTATTATTATTATTATTATTATTATTATTTAGATGAATCCAACTCATATGGAACAAGCCCACAGGGACCATAGACTTAGAATTCAAGCTTCCAAAGAATATGATGTTCATGAAGAAGTAAGAGATGGCAAAGGGAATACAGAAAGAATAGATCTCACTGATTAAAAAGGAAAAATAAATTTAGAAATTAACAGAGAGATACAAATGTATTAAAATGCAAGGAGAATAGCATTAGGGACTTTTGACGTCCCAATTGGACGACATCCTCAGGGAGACTGTTCCACAATCCAACGGTGTGAGGAATAAAGGACCTCTGGAACTGAGAAGTTCCACAGCGAAGCATATTTACTGCATATTGGTGCTGCTGTTCAGCGAATCTTTATTAAAATACAACTTATGAAAAAATGAAAAACAAGAGACCATCCGTCGATGGTTCAAGTCATAACCGCTAATATTAGGAAACAGACACCTACCACCACAAACCAATCTATCTAAAAGAGATGAATCTCTGGCAGAAGCAGACATCGACACCGATGAGCAGTATTCTAGTAAATTAAGTACAAATGACCTACAACAATTTGCACTGATTTTATCACTGTTATGAATATATGAGGTCTAACTTTCGTGCGGCATTTGCTGAAACTTTCCTACAGGTTTCTCAAAAGTAAGACGTAGTCAAAAGTTGCACCTTGAATGGTTACAGCTTCAGACTCATTCAGTAAAGTCCTGTCCACCTGAAAAGGAGGATGGGGTGGAAAATCTGTACGAGACCTGCTAATCAGTAGTGTTTTCTTTTTACGGGAGTTCAGCCCAATACCCCACTGACTTCACCATTCACTGATCCAGTCCATGCCCCGATTGAGGCTGAGGGCAACTTCATTTTTCATAAGTGGAGACTACTACACCCACAAATGTTGCATCACCGGCACACTGAACAATTTTGTTTTCCAGGCCAACAAAACCATATCGCTTGTATACACCAGAAATAACAGTGGACCCTGTGGAACTCGGGACACAATAGGTCTTGGTTCACTAAAGATCCCATCAACAGCAAATCGCTGCTACCTACCTTAGAAGAAATCTTGAAGTAATCCTTAAACATATCCACCCACTCCAAGATTCTGAAGTTTATAAATAAGTGCCTTATGGTATACTAAATCGGAAGGAACACTAAAATCTATTTGAATTACTCTGCACTCGAAACCCTTATCAAGGTTATTGGCCTCTTTATTAAAAGAAATATATTTTCTTTTAAAGAATCTAGAGCAACTACTACCTTTTTCTCATTTAACAGTTTAAAATATTTGTCTGGAAAAGAATGAATTTGAACGAGGTATTCTAATTCACCCATGCATGCTTTTGTCTTATGTTTTGATTTTATGTGAATTAAGAGAGTGGACATTCCTTGTTTTTGTTAGTATTACGAGGCTAGATTTTTTGTGGCAATACTTTGCTAATGTATCGAAACTAAATAAGACCTTTCTGGAATAATTTCTTAGACTGTTGAGATTGTCTGCTAGTACTAAATATGGCGGAAGCTCAATGGGGCGCTGTGTTTAGTACCAGCCCCTCAGGTATCAAAGATATCGTTTATTAATGTATAGCATATATACAAATGGGTTCATATAGTACTTTGATCATTGACGGGCTAGTACTAAAGGCGGCGTCCCATTGAGCTTCCGCCATGTTTAGTACTAGCCCCTTGGAGGTGATGAATAGGTGGATACATACCAGGTTGCTATCG
Organism: Macrobrachium nipponense; assembly: GCF_015104395.2. Taxonomy (NCBI): domain Eukaryota; kingdom Metazoa; phylum Arthropoda; class Malacostraca; order Decapoda; family Palaemonidae; genus Macrobrachium; species Macrobrachium nipponense. The sequence continues at coordinate 75,786,650 of NC_087203.1, read as the reverse complement.
GAATGATGTTCATAGTACTCTTTAATTAAGTAATCTTTTCAGTAACGAGATATAGAGGGAAAATCATTAACTTCAAACACTCTTGAAATCTGAAATGAAAGTGATAGAGTAACGACAGCTTTTACGGTTAAGATGTTATTGTAATAAAGTGATTTTATGCACCTAGTGTTTAAACTGGTCCAAGAACTTAAGCAGTAACTCAAATGCTCCAATTGCTTGCCTAGTGATGTGTTATCATTGTGTGTCTTTGTGCTTGTTTATCACGCACGTGTGCCCCACACAAATATGTATGTTATATATATATATATATATATATATATATATATATATATATATATATATATATATATATATGCAGAAGCCAGGTACTATGTCGTACCTCTAAGTAAATGGGGATACAATCCACAATGAAGTAAATTCCTCTTGTAGTTTAAAAGTATATATTACTTGTATAGGATTAAAGCTTTCGACCATCAACTGTGGTCTTGTTCACTAAAGTCTTTAGTGAACAAGACCACAGTTGATGGTCGAAAGCTTTAATCCTATACAAGTAATATATTTTATTTTCTACAAGAGGAATTTACTTCATTGTGGATTGTATCCCCATATATATATATATATATATATATATATATATATATATATATATATATATATATATCTGTGTGTGTATAAAGGATGTATGTTAGTATGTATGTGTATAAGTGTGTGCCACATACACTTTGAAATGCATTAGCAATTTCAACCAAACTTGGTATACATATGACTTAACATCTGTAGAAGAATATTGTGGGGACAAGACATCACTGGCACCAAAGGTGTGAAATATAAAAATAACCAAACGACAGATTTTAGTGTCTAATACATAGTTTTCGATGTTGCTAAGTGACACTCTCTATGCCCTTCAAGTCCAAATTTAGCCCTGATAGGGAGGGGGGGGGGATGAGAAAGGGGTGGGAAGAGAGTGAGATATAAAAATAACTGATAACGATTGATATTAGTGCCTAATCCATAATTTCAAGGTCGTTGAGATGAATAGTAACACTTCCGATGCTGTTTAATTCCAAGTTCAGCCCCAATAGGGAGAGGGGGGTGAGAAGGGGTGAGAGTGGGGTGACATGTTAAATAACTGAGAGTGACAGATATTATTGTCTAACCCATAGTTTTCTAGGTTGCTGAGATGAATAATGAGACCCCCAATGCTCTTTAAGTACAAGTTCAGCTCCGATATGAGGGGGGAGATGAGAGGAGGTGGGAAGGGGATGATATGTAAAAAAAATAACCGAAAATGACATATTAGTATCTAATTCATAGTTTTTGAGGTCACTGAGATGAATAGTGAAACTTCTAATGCACTTTAAGCCCAAGCTCAGCCCCGGTAGGAAGGGGAGTTGGAAGGGGTGGGAAGATGGTGGCATGTACAAATACTTGAAAATGCTAGATATTAGTGTCTAATCCATAATTTTTGAGGTTGCTGAGATGAATAGTGACACTCCCGATGCCCTTGAAGTCCAAGTTCAGCTCTGATAGGAAGGGCAGTGAGAAAGGGTGGGAAGGGGATGTCATGTAAAAATAACTAAAAATGACGACAGATATTGATATCTTAATTCAAGGTCACTGAGATGAATAGTAACACTCGATGGCATTCAAGTCCAAGTTTGGAACCAATTGATGGTGGGGGTGAGCAGGGGTAAAAAATAAAATGTAAAAATTTACAGATTTTAGTGTCTAAGCCATAGTTTACGAGGTCACTGTGAGGAATAGACACATCCCTATGCCCTTTAAGTCCAAGTTGAGCCCCAATAGGAATGGGGTGGTGAGAAGTGGGAAATATAAGTAAAAAATGTTGGGCAATTAATCTGGAGCAACTATCTTAACAGGAAAGAGAGAGAGAGAGAGAGAGAGAGAGAGAGAGAGAGAGAGTTTATTGGCTGTCTTGCAGTTTTCCTGGGCATTGCTGGGTTGGTCAGCTAGTATATATTGTAATATATAATTATAGATTAAAACTTTTAGGTTTTCAGCGGGTAATAATAGGGTGAGGTTGCTTGCCCTTCACCTTGCTGGAAGTTCAAAGGTCTGTGTGGTGAAGGAATCTGACCTTTCTTGACCAGACCCAATATAGCTTAAATTGGAAAATTGAAGGATGACGTTTAGGGGAAATTTTCCTGCCATACGTTTTTCTTGGAGGCAACATTAATTTAAGATATGGTAAACGAAGATGAATTCAGTAACCAAATACTCACACAGTTGTATATTACAATATTCTCTAGACGTCGTCAGTGCATAATGTAGACTAAAATTTCCAGTAGTACAAAAAGTAGAAAACTATTGGGAGGCTTTTGTCTGCCCGTCAGCATTTTTTCTGTCCGACCTTTGATCTTAAAAGTTACTAAGGTTAGAGAGCTGCAAATTGGTTTGTTGATCATCCACCCTCCAGTCATCGAGCATGCCAAATTACTGCCCTCTATCCCCAGTAGTTTTTATTTTCATGATCGTGCGTCTGACAACGCTTTGGGACAGGCCACCACTGGGCCGTGGCTGAAAATTTCATGGGACCGCTGCTCATACATCCTTAAACTCGGTTGCGCGTTTCTTCGGCACAAGTTTGACTTGTGTATTTCTATTACCAAGCTAAAGAAGCAGTTAATCTTCATTTCGACCCTTGATAGGTAGATGGGCCAGGTAGAAGATCCAAATTTTTGGACGGTTCAAGGTTCCACTCCTGTTTTTCTCACTTAGTTGGTTCGATTACGTTTCGCTTGGTCCTGTCTGTTTTTCTCCTCTCTCCTCTCTCTCTCTCTCGCTCTCATCTGCTCTTCCCTCTTCCTCTCTCTCTCTCTCTCTGCAAATTGTAACAGATGCCATGGAGATCAGATGTTTACATTGAAATGAAACGAGCCCTTCCCCAATAAGTTAACGTCATGCAAAGTCGTCTGCCATTGTATAACATGAATGACATTCAGTGATCACTTAGCACATAGTTATTCAAAGACAAACGCAGCAAGGAATTCATAAGTAATGCCACTTCAAAGCTGAAAATCCATCAAAGGCAGTATTCGATGCCTGGAAATTGGCGCTTATAGAATTTATGACTCCGGAAAATAAAAATTGATGTTTGGAATTCCTACCTTTATTTTGTTACTGATGATTTTATTATTTTATACATGTATATATACACAAATATACTTATATAAATGTATATGTGTGTATACATATATAATGCATAGATACCATATATGTATATATATATATATATATATATATATATATATATATATATATATATATATATATATATACATATATAAATGTATATGTCTGAAATTGAAATAGCTACAATTCCCTCTTAACTTCTCAAATTCTTTGCTCTTTTTTGGATACCCTTGTCTCTACAAAGACTAGAGCTCCAACTTCAAAGAAATTTTGAAGAAATCCTGATGTCCGGAATCGTACTTCATGATTTCTTCAAAATTCCTTTGAAGTTAGATCTATAGGTTTTGTAGTGACAAGCGTATCTAAAAAAGAGCAAAGAATTTGAGAAATTAAGGAGGCATTGTGGGTATTACAATTACATATGTTCATATGTGTATGGTAAAAATGATCAGTAGATTCTACACACACACACAGACACACATACACACACACATACACACACACACACACATATATATGTATATATATATATATGTATATATATATATATATGTATATATATATATATATATATATATATATATATATATATATATATTACCTGTACCACAAAGAAGGAAAGCAAAATTGCCCAGGTAGAAGAATAGCTGACAGATATTAATAGAAACATTACTAGAAGAAGGGTATTGTGGGAGATCGTGATCCCGAAAAATATTGGGATAGAGTTCCGGAGAGAGAGAGAGAGAGAGAGAGAGAGAGAGAGAGAGAGATTCTTTCGTAAGTAATAGAAACTCTTCAAAGTAGTTTAAAGTTTCAAGTAAAACCTTGTCCTTTCAAACTGTGGGCCAGAGAGAGAGAGAGAGAGAGAGAGAGGAGAGAGAGAGAGAGAGAGAGAGAGAGAGAGTACTCTATATGTGTGTTTTTCCTTTGTACTAGAAATTTTTCATGTTTGAACAACAACTTTGTCTTTTGAAACGGAGAGAGAGAGAGAGAGAGAGAGAGAGAGAGAGGAGAGAGAGAGGCAAGCAAGGGTTTACTTTTTTCCTGGCCTATGTCCGGTACCTAACCGGAGCTCCCGATAAGGCAATATTGATTTAATAAGTCCTTAATAAAGTCTCCCCCTCTTCGATCAATGGTGCTCCTTTGCGACCCTCTGACACAGCTAGGCTATACTACTACTCTCTCTCTCTCTCTCTCTCTCTCTCCTCCAGATTTTAAAAGACAAAGTTGTTGTTCAAACTTGTTCAAATTCAACTTTTAGAATCTTGGATCTAGCTGAAAATCTCTCTCTCTCTCTCTCTCCGCCTCTCTCCTCTCCTCTCTCATCCCTCGTCTCTCTCTCTCTCTCTCTCTCTCTCTCTCTCTCTCTCTCTCTCAGCTCTTAAAAGAAGTTATTTTTAGCATTAATTTTCTGGGGATTTTTTTAGATATGTAGGAAAAATCTACTATCAAAGGACCTTATCGTAACAAAGATAAAAAACAAACAAACTGCAACTTCATTAGATCACTAAAAAAACCGATACAGACAAACATTTTTCGATAGCAGCCGATGAAATTGTCAGTTGCTTTAAAATCTTATTAATAAGTAAAGAGAAAGAGTCAGGAATGTTGTGTTGGGATGTAGTTGCAACCAAGGTCTTTCATTGCGACATACCGTCCCTTAATTTGGGTAAATTGTCGAATATACAATTTTTCAGTTACTCTTGGTAACTGCATCGACGGTGATTCAACTGATTAGCAAGTGTGTCTTTCTCACTATACATCCTTGATGGTGAGACAGCGACACTTTATACTTTGCTGAAACAAGAATTCAGTGATAAAACCATCGTCGATGCAGTTTGAAAAAATACGTATTCGACTCTTTGCCAAAAAGGGAACGAATTAATTTTTCATTGTCAATAAACAAATATTTTCGTTATAAGAGAAATTTCCTTACCAACATGGGGAAAGTCTTTACAATTGAAGAATTTATTTTTTATCATCTGTTATATCACTACCTAGAGTCAAGCGTTTTTGCATGGTGTAATACCTATTGTTGTTATTATTTATTATTATTTGTTATCCCAGTAGATGAAACTTATTCACATGGAACTATCACACAGGTGCCATTGACTTGAAATTCTAGCATCCAAAGAATGATGGTTTCAACCTCCCTCCACAGACCCCACACTGCAGCAGTATAACTGATTATGATGCAGAGCCAGTGATTTTTCGTCATCATGAGTGAGACGCAAACCCCCGACATCTAACTGGTGTTCCACCACACTAACCACTATACTATACTCTGTTTTTTTCCATCTGTCCACCCGTGTGTGGTGTTTGCGTATGGTAACACTGCGTCCCGGGCTTTAGAAAGTTACATTTAGCTTACATTCAACAATAATAATATCCTATTTCGAATATTAACGGTGTAATTCGCATACAGTAAATTATTAAAACATTTTTCAGTTGCAAATCTACGCCCAGATATCCTTTTATTTACCTAAAACTTGCACATAACGTAACTATTTAAAGCCTGGGACGCAGTGTTACCATGCAAAACATCACAAGCGGATGGACAGATGGAAAAAGACAGAATATAGTTATTCCCAGCTATTGGCATCGTGCCTGATGCTTATATGTTCAGGAGAGGCGGAAATGCTGTTTACAGCGACATGTACCATTGTTTTGTTTTTTTTTTTTTTTTTTTTTTTTTTTTTTTTTTTTTTTTTTTTTTTTTGCAGGCAAAAACTGTTGGTTATGTAATGTTTACAATATGTCATCAGGATGGATTTACACCTGGTTCTATTTTACCCTGTGGTATATCTGCGTATATGCATAAAGTTTTTCGGTGATTTCAAAGAGTGTAAGCGTATATGTTCATATATATATATATATATATATATATATATATATATATATATATATATATATATATTTATATATATATATATATATGATTTATATATATATATATATATATATATATATATATATATATATATATATATATATATATATATATATCATATATATCTATAATATATATATATATATATATATATATATATATATATATATATAGATATATATATATATATATATATATATATATATATATATATATATATATATATATCATATATAGATATATATATATGCTTATATGTCACTAAATAGCATGTGGCAATATATCTAGCCAAGGCCACAGGAAGAATAAAAGAAGGAGTACCGAGCGCTTTCGTGTTATTGTGCCTCGAAAATGTGTTTGAAATAACACGAAAGCGCTCGGTATTCCTTCTTTTATTTTTCCTGTGGCCTTGGCTAAATATATGATATATACACACACACACAATCACACACACATACATACACACACACATATCTATATATATATATATATATAATATATATATATATAGATATATATATATAATTTCTCTTTATTTTTCTTTTTATTCACTAACGAGGGGAATTCAACTTTTTAACCTTTTGGAAGCTTATTTAGCAGGGTAAGATTTTGGGATTAACTAAATACCTTATTTATCAATTAATATGCACACACACACACACACACATATATATATACGACAATATATATATACATATATATATATATATATATATATACAATATTTCTGTTTTTATGTATGTGCCTGTGTGTTTGTGCAAATTCGCGTTCCCTTTTGCTTGGAACAATAATAATGCTAAAGTAATCTCTACCGGCGTTACTCACTGGATTTTATTCACACGAGATTTATTGCAAAGATAAACTCATTAACCAAGTGGACAAACGTATCAGCTTCTTAATTTCATCAACACCCGAATGGACTTAATTTACCAAATGATTAAACTAATTTTCCCCAGCACCTCGGCCACTTATTAGTCTCCAGTCTTTGCTTAATTATCCTTACAGTCTTTTTCTAAAAACTTTTCCTTGGCAAAATATTCCGTAAAAGGGTCAGCTTTTTCTGACTTCGAGGGACCGATATTGCAAAGATTTCAGGGCATAAAGTTTGGTGTGTTGCTGAAAATGAGTTTTGAGAATGATAGCATGAAATGAGATTATTTTTCGTCTCTTCGTATGCAAATTATTCTTTTTAGTAATCTGTGTCCTCTGATCATTACTTTTGTTGTTGTTAGTCCTGTGTTGAATTCCGTCATTGATTTAAGACCTTTTACTGGTTTATTCTTATTTTATTTTTTTTTAATTTTGACAATTATTATTATTATTATTATTATTATTATTATTATTATTATTATTATTATTATTATTTATTATTATTATTACAAAGCGCGGAATTGAAATTTAGTAATCTTCCGGAGTAACCATTTCTCTTTCTCTCAGTAAGTTTAATAAATTTGATATACTTGCTTTTTTGGTTATACTTATTATTATCATATACTTGTTATTATAACATCCGACTTTAAGATTATATTTTTGGTTCACTTTGGCGGTTCGGTAGCAGACTGACCCAAAAGGCACTGAGTGGGTTTTAATGAAAATTTCACCCAATATTAGCCCTTGTGATAGGCAACCAGTGATCAGGTACTGGAAGATGTAGGCTTGAAATTTAGGGGAGAAAGGGCCCCTTAGTGGGATAGTGTCCTCTGCCATTTCTGGGCGTTTTTTTCTTTATTTTTTAAAAAAATTTTTTATTCAATATACTTCTAGTTGAGTTCAGGTGTCATAGGATCAGAAGATTTATTAGTCCAACGGATTGTTTATTATTATTATTATTATTATTATTATTATTATTATTATTATTATTATTATTATTATTATTTATTTTTTTAAAAAGTAATTGCTGCCTCAGATGCGTTAATTTTATTAGGTTCTTCTCTATTTTTTAATTAGAAAAATAAAGAAGAACCTTATAACATTAACGCATCTGAGGCAGCAATTACTTTTTAATTAATAAAAACATGTTTAAAAGAGGGTTTACTTCCAGCATTATTATTATTATTATTATTATTATTATTATTATTATTATTATTATTATTATTAATTATTATTATTATTTTATTATTATTATCATCATCATCATTCTTATTATTATTATTATTATTATTATTATTATCTAAATAACAGAAACTGTTAAAATCACCATCTCCAGACTATATAACATAAAAAAATCTGTATCAGAAAAAACAAATATATCATTAATTCATAATGGCGTAATCACTCACTTTACTCTTTGGTCGAATGCCACTCTCGATTCCACGGCCACTCTCTGAGACCGTTAACTCTATTGATAATTAACAGTTATTTTGTTGTCGTTTTTGGCCTCGTTGTGACCCACTTCCGCTCGCAAAAGACTCCTCCAGTAATTCTAATAGTTTGCTGGACGTTGTCTTTTTGTCTTTCGAATCTACTCGTCTGTCTCCTTTTGTGCGCCATCCACTTTTTTGGCCTCAATGTAATCCATGACCGCATGCAACAGATTCCTTAATTGCATTTACTTCCGAAGAGGCTGTCTTTCTATCTTTTGAGTCTATTCCTCTGTATAACAGTCACCTTCTTTTTCTTTTAAGTTTACTCTCGTGTCTTCTGTCTACCGTCCCATGGGATAGACCCCTTCATTAAAATTGAATTTTTTTAAAAATTTCTGTCGAAAGTCCAGTACTCATCTATCCTCATCTGTCTACCATCGTTTATAACAATACTTAATAATAAGCAGATTTTGTAGGCGGCTGTCTTTCTGCCTTTTCCGTTTCCTCCGTTTTGTTTTTCAAGTCAAGTCATCTGTCATTTGTTCACCATTCTCTCTCTCTCTCTCTCTCTCTCTCTCTCTCTCTCTCTCTCTCTCTCTCTCTCTCTCTCTCTCAGTCTACTATCGCTTATAAGAAACCCCTTTATTACAAGTGACATTTCAGGAGGTAGTATGCCTGTGTTTTGAGTCTAGTCTATAATAAACGTCTCCCTCCGGATATTGTTCGCTCATAATAGATCCCGGACTGTCTTTCTTCCGTCCACTTTCATTGCAAGTAGTAGATGTTCCAGGGTGTTGTATTTCTGTATTTTGGACCTATTCAACTGTCTTCTGTTACCTGTCGCTTCATTGCAATCAGCCTTCCCATAAAGGTGCCCTTCTATCTTTTGAGTCGACTCATCCATCTGTCTACCATCGGTCGTAACAGATCCCCACACCCCCAGGGGATTTTCAAAGAGGTTGATGTCTAGGTATCAGATTTTCTGTCTACGATCGCTCGTAATAGGAAGTGGCATTTCTGTCTTGTAAGTCCACTGTGCTATCTTCTGTCTACCGTCGCTAATTAGAGACCCTTTCATTATAATTATACTTCTCAGGAGGTTTTATATCTGTATTAATCCACCCAAATGTCTTCTGTCTACGGTCGTTTGTATGACACTATTTTATTAGTAGATTTTCTAGGAATTGGTCTTTCCGCCTTTTGGGTGTACTCATCTGCCGTTTTCAGCCCACTGTCGTTCGTTACCTTTCTGTTCACTGAAGCTGCTCAACCGTTGCTCATAAGAGAATTTCCAGGAAGTCTTCATTTTGTTGTTTGAGTTTACTCATGTGATGTCTGTCCACTGTCGCTCGTAAAGGCTCCTTAATTACAATTAAACTTTCCAGGAGATTGTCTTCCTGCTTCCTGAACCTACAAACCGCTCTTGTTTTGCCTCAGTGTTCTTTCCTCTTCTTTACTATTTCCCAGATACTTCTGTAGCTACATTAAAGGAATGGTCCAATGATGAACGGGCAGTCGAGAATAGTTGTGGGGTGGGGGAATGGGGGGGAGTGTAGGGTGGGGGAGAAATTGATATAATGAAATGAGAATTTTAGGTTCGCCGAGAGACGTGTCTCCTTTATAAGATATGTTGTTGTCAGACTGATTTTTTTTAGGAAATTGTCTTGATATAAAGTTACAGATAAATGTATGATTGCATGAACTATTTTTGGGTATGAAATCACTGTAGTGAAAAACAAGTTTCATATTTTTGTTCATTTGGAGTGTTTCTTGATTTCATTATAGCGTGTATTTATATACTTTCATTTATTTTGTTATTCCTTTCAAATATTTAATAATAACAATAATAATAAAAAAATAAATAATAATAATAATGTTTTTATATTCTCTTTATTCTTTATATTTTTGTAACATTGTTCATCACAATTTAAATACTGATGATAACAATGATAGTGATATTTCTATGGTCTTTTTATCCTGTATAGTTTTACACGTGGTTGTGAAACAACAACAACAACAACAACAACAACAACACAACAACAACAACAACAACACAACAACAACAACAACAACAATAATAATAATGAATAATAATAATAATAATAATAATTTTTTTAATAATAATAATAATAATAATCGTATCTCTGCCGTGTGATAATGTACATGAGTTATTCTTAACTTGCTTCATGGTCATGGGGGTGTTATACATTGAACATGTGTGGTACTAACACCTGTACACCTTCACTGTTTTCCGTCATTTCAGCCTTTTGTTTTTTTGTATATATATATATATATATATATATATATATATATATATATATATATATATATATATCGTATATATATATAATTCAGTTTCATAAAAGACTTCCTTGTCTTGGCCTTAAAGGTAATGGCCTCTTTAATATCTCAGATGATTACCTTCGCTTTGCCTCTTTAGGGCTGGAAACCTCCGCTGCATTTACATAATTATTTTCTTCGTTTTTTCTTTTTCCTATTTTCTTTCGTTTTTTCTTTTCCCAGTCTTTCGTTTATTTTGATTAATTAAAGTGGGTTCTCTGAGAGGACACCTTCAATATTCGTTTTCAGTTTTGTTTTTTGTTGTTCAAGTTATTAAGAGAATGGACAGTACCATTAGTGGTTTAGACACTATATATAATATATAATTACGTATTATATATATATATATATATATATATAATATATATATATAATATATATGATATACTATATAATTGTATGTATTTGTATGTATATCTATGTGGTCTAGATAAAAGACAATGAAATTTACTCACCTTTCAAGCAAAGTCATATTGGCTCACAGCGAGGAAGATAATCTAACCAGAAGAAATATCATGTAAACATGTCTTGAATATCTTGAAGGTTTAGATATCAAGGGGCTGTTATATTACTGCCTGCTTGTATATGACTTCATGCGTGTCAAAGCTGGTATTTGGTTTTCACATTCATTAAGATTTCAGATTAGTAAGGAAGGGCTTTCGAGTCACATTAAGAGTTATGTCTCTCAGCCATGTCTATGAACCCAAAAGGAGATTAAATCAAACGTAGTGATTAAATGAAAAAGAAGAGCGTAGAGTTTTTGTACGCTTGCGGCTTTAGGAAGAAAGGGTTAGCTGTACTTTCCGTCCTCAAATCTTAAAAACTACTGAGGCTAGAGGGCTGCAAATTGTTTGATGATTGGTACCCTCCAATCATCAAACATACCAAATTGCAGCCCTCTAACCTTAGTAGTTATTATTTTTATTTAAGGTTAAAGTTAGTCATAATCGTACGTCTGGCAACGATATAGGCCAGGCCACCACCGGGCCGTAGTTGAAGTTTCATGGGCCGCGACTCATACGGCATTATACTGAGACCACCAACCGATAGATCTATTTTCGGTGGCCTTGATTATACAATTTACAGAAAACTCGATTGCGCCGAAGAAACTTCGTCGCATTTTTACGTGTTTTCTTTTGTCTTCAAGAGTGGACGGTCAAGATTTGTAAAGGAAACTAAGAGAAATGAGATTAATATATTTTGAGAGGACAAATTACAACAGGTCTTCATAAGATGGAGTTGTTGGAAGGAAGGAAAATGGTTATTAAGAATTGTATAAATTCATTCTTATATTTAATTCATAAAATGAAAAGACACCTGAAAGAATATTAGTCAGAGCGAGGAGATGAGGCCTTGCTATCGCAAAGTGATTTTTACTCTGGTCGTAACTATATTTAGAGAGTATTTGAATACATTTAAAGTATCTCAGTGCGAACTTAGAAGTTGACAGTTATACCTGTGCATTAAGCTATTGTTTATGTTAGTATATCGGTTCACCAAAAGAAATGGCTAGGGTGAAGTGAGTTCTTAATCTTTACCCATACATATTTTTGGAGATATCATCACTCCAAAGATAGAATTTACCAAGTCTAAAAATAGACGTAAAAAGTAAACTGGTTTTGAAACTTTCAAAGGGATTTTTAATGACGCGCTAAGATAAAAATGATTATGTACAGTCCACGAAACATTAACTAAACATCGCAATAAACAGTGTTTTTCGAAAATTTCACGTTTGCGACTCTGAATTTACAAAATGAAATGTTTTGAGATCCTCTTTATCCCTTATTCCCTGGGAGATCAGGATACATTGCCCTATCCATCGACCAACCGTACTCCAAGGATGAAATCCTACTCAAGTTCTGTTGCAACGATGACAGCCTTCGTATACAAAAAGATCCTTCTAAGAAAGGAGACTATTTTTATTTCCGGAGCCATAGTATCCACAGTTCAACATCTTCCATTGAATGAAAGAAATTTTCTGAACGGGTTTCTATTTCTAAATCTATTCGGAAAGTTAATTAGGTTTCATGGTACAAATCCCACTCCTGAAAAGTAATTTTAATCCATCTATAACTTTTGAGATATTTTGTCAACAGATAAACAGAGCCAAAGATACATGCGGCCTTGGACGTAATGAAATAAGATTTTTCCAATATATCAAAGCTTATAGAATTACAGTATTCTAAAATATTGAAGAATTTGTATCATTATTATCAAATGGTTAGATAATAAGTAGTAGCTGGTTCAAGTGATTTGCTCTCCGTAGGGGGTTAGTGCCGTCAGTGCACCTCACGGGGTGCACTGTAGACATTACTAAAGGTTCTTTGCAGCGTCCCTTTGGCCCTTAGCTGCAACCCCTTTCATTCCTTTTGCTGTACCTCCATTCATATTATTTTTCTTCATCTTGCTATCCATCCTTTCCTAACGATTATTTCATAGTGCGACTGCGAGGTTTGCTCCTGTCACACCTTTGTAACCTTCAACTCTCAATTTTCCCTTAAGCTCTGAATGACTTCATAGGTCCCAGCTCCTGGCTTTTCGCCTAAACTCTATACGCTATTCCATTCAAGTGATTTGTTGAGGAAGGATCTGTCGTAGAGAGATAGAGATTCGAGGGGCATGTATATATATATATATATATATATATATATATATATATATATATATATATATATATATATATATACATACATCATACATACATACATACTCATCCCTTGGGAGTTCGGCTTACGTGTGAACTGTCAGTTTTAAGACCTTACTTCCTGGATGAAAAGAGCAGTCTTCGTAAGAGAGATTTTATCCTTTATAGTAAAAAAAAAAAAAAAAAACCTGAGATTTTGTTTGTACAGTTTTGATATTGACGATGGTAGAAAATCCTAATAAAAATAGTGGAATTAGCAGATAAAAAAAAAGAGAGCCAGTCTTCAGTACAAGAAGAATTTATGGAATAGGGAACTGACGTAGAGGGAATCAGTCCGGAAAAGGTAATGTATGTCTAAAATACGAAGCGGATCGATTATGAACGTATAGGCACTTAAGAGAGGAGGCGGGGGAGGAGAAGGAGGAGGGAAAGGGGGAGGAGGAGGAAAAGAGGGGTGACAAGCAGGGAGAAGAGATGAACCTACTATTGACCCTGTGCGAGCTCATTATAACTCTCTGACGTCATTAATTTCATGGGCGTTTAGGACTCGGCTGAAAAGGATGGAGCCGGTCGGTTGCTGTTTTTCTTCTTCTTCTTCTTCTTCCTCGGAAACGATCGTTACATTTGGTTTTTCAAAGGAAATGAAAGTCAGGTTTGAATTAGAACTTATTAAACTGGTTATAAAAGAAGGATCGTTAATCAGAATTTTATTTTTATAGAACCGCTTTAGAAAACTATTTCTGAGTCTGAGCTGGTTTTGATTGATGATTGCAGACTTTCGCTTACTCGGGGAGTAAGCTGAGTAAGCCTACAAACTACTGTGTTGTTGTTGTTGTTGTTGTTGTTGTTGTGTGGGGTAGAAAGAGCCTAAAAAGGTCTGAAAAAGGTGTTTTGCACTGAGTTAAAGATACAGGAATTTTAGGATAGGATCTTTACGCTTTATTCATTAGAATGAAAATGTAAAAAATAGACAATGTGCTTGTCAAACATTACATAAAAATGATTTCTAATAAAATAGAGTGTATTTATTTTAATTTTCGTTTGTGAAGCAAGGCTCTATTTGATTGCAGATTTTAGCATGTTTTAATTTACATAGAAAATTAGGAGTATAATGTTTATAACTTATGTATCAGGGGAAAATCTTGCACGCGTCCGAGTAAGCTGGATGTCGGATCACACCTTGTTTTTTATAGAAATTATCTTAAAATTTGTTTCGGTTTTAATAAATGATCTGTAAAACTGAACTTGTTTTAATAAACGACGGCTGAAACAGTAGCTAGACTTGAAATGATTAAAAGAAAATATCGCTAATTAATTGTTGTAAAAAATAATTGCAAAGTTTGAACTGGTTTTGACTGACGGCGGGAGATTTTGTTTAAAGAAGTAATCGCTAAGTTTGAATGGAATTTAAAAAACGACCTATAAAACTGAACAATTTTTAAGAAACGGCAGCTAGAGTTGATCTGATTATGAGAAACCTTCTCCAAAATATAAGATCGCCAAGTTTGATATTTTTTAAGAATTTTTGTACAGAAGCGATGCATAAACCTAATAGCTTTATATTGTTAGATGAAGATGGATTTGTGGTTTTGTTTGTTAGCAAGAGGGCGCACATTTGAAATGTGGATTATTAGGGAATTTTAACCGAAAAAATGGGACGCGGGATTGACAACAAATGATCAGCTTTTGGGGGAAATTGGATCGTTATTTTGCGGAAGAGACTTTGCTATAATTTATTTGCTGTTTAGAAACCATGCTGATTCAAATATGTTTTGCAGGAAACGATTTAATATTTCATTTGATATGTCAAGAAGTGTTGCCTGTATTGAAAGTGTTTAAAAAAATGGTAAAATTGAATTCTTTAAAGAAATGGATCAAGCTTAATTAAATGGAAAATAAATAGCTAATTTGTGACTGGTTTAAAAGATAGATGATAAATCTGTCGCTAAATTGAAATCCTTCTCATGAAACGGCTGTTAATATTTTATTCGTTTAAGGAACAATTTCTAGTATTTATAATTTCCAAGAGATGATGTGTTTTTGCATGTATGCGTGTGTGTAAGAGAGAGAGAGAGAGAGAGAGACGACAACACAAGTTCCCTTAAAAGACATCACATAATGCAATTAAAAATGTGGTTTCCTTGACTACATCATTTGTGGACCTCGACGAGGTAATCCTCACCTTCACCTTCCTCCAAACTCTCTCTCTCTCTCTCTCTCTCTCTCTCTCTCTCTCTCTCTCTCTCTCTCTCGTTGCAAAAAATGCACTAATGTATTTCGGGTACTTCCATTAACGACTTGTCTAACTTTTTCACTCTGTTGATCCTCAAGATAATGACGTTAAAATCAGAAGTGATCAGATAAGTTATCACTTCATTAGACCTGACATGTCAACAACCAGCATGGGTCTCTCTCTCTCTCTCTCCTTCCTCCCTCTCCTTCTTCGTCTCTCTCTCTCTCTCTGCTCTCTCTCTCTCCAACTTATAAATTGGATAAATGAATAGAAAATTGACTATTTTAAAGTATTTAAATTTTGCAGAACTCTAAAAACATAATGAGCCTTTTTGTGATTTATTTTTACACGTGTATTTTCCCTTTACCTTAAAGCTATCTATCGAATTAAGACGAATGGATGAAAGCCAGAAAGAATCGATGGAAAATTTACAGTAAATTCACACTGTTGCAAACTGATTTGCTCTCTACTTGCAATAGAGACGACAGGAGCTTCCAAATGTGGAAGAAAAGTGTTCCATAAAAATGACATTATCAAGTCTCCGGGGCAACGCGGAGAGCCGAGTCGGATTAAGAATTATATCATTGCGATCTTCACCTCATGACAATTCTGATGACATCTTTTTATTTCATTTTATATTTTTGTATAGGATAGATAGGTTATTGTTATTGTTAGTACAGCATATAATTAGAAGGACAAGATAAACTTAGATTTCACGTAAATTAGCTAACCTTCGATAATGATGCAATGCAGCAAAATTGATGCTTCGTTCCGGATGTAAATGGAAAAAAGGACGACGGAGATCGCGTTAAAAGTTTTACCACTATCATATTATTATTAGATTACCAATTACATCTGTCTGTTAGTCGCCTTCGGAATATTCCAATTTTACGTTAATTTTGTATTTGGAGTTGAATGTTACATATGTGAGAGTAGGTTATTTTTAATATTATTTTAGGCAACTACGTCTTTTATGCCTTTTACTTTTATAAAATTATGTTATTTGTGGCTTTCGTCGTTGTTTTCCCCTTCTTTTCAGTGGTCCATATAATTTCACGCTAAAGTACATTCGACACAACTCCTCATCCTGTAAATTTCATAATCGACGCGAATCCATTTGGTCAATCGTTATGTTAATGTAGTGAAGTAACTGGGGTATGTCATGCATCTTCTTGGGGAGACGTCCATGTCCTTTTCAGAGAGCCAGGTCTAGCCAGCCTAGCTGGTAGTGCTCACTGGTATAGGGTTCCGATCACCTACTGGCTGACGCCTTTCCAGATTAAACCCAGATCCACAGACGAGAATTGTGCCCTTGTCAGGAGGAGCACCAAAATTTGCAGAAGGATGATGTGTATAGTACAGGCATCGACTTCATTTCTCCTTGGGTTCAACTCTAGAGGCATGGCGGAGGCCCTTGGTTCAGAACCAGCTCGCAGTGTCAGGGGTCACTGGTCTCAGTCAGTTACGAACTGCATAGTACAAGGAACTGGCTATCCTTTAGTGTATTTAGCCAATAAATCCACCATAAATTCTGTCACATTCGTAGATGGTCAATGCTTAGAAACAGCTGCCAGTCGTGGGCAGACAGAGGTGCTAAGAATCTCACATCTTATCAATACCAATGACTAATTGAATATAGGAAATTTGGACACAAGAGTTCTGAATCAAATTGGAGAGACAGAGCAGGTAGAAAACGAATTAAAAAGATATTGGCATGGACATTTTAACTGTTTGTGCAACGCAGTGTAAAAGAAATGGGGGAGAGAGATTCAATATGATTGTGTATTATGTACACTTGTTAAGGAAGAGCAGATGGAATTGGTAGAAAAGGAACAGGCGTGATATTAATGCTAAATGCAGAAAAAGCTTTGGTTTACTGGAGAATATTGAGCAGTAGATTACCGCTGGTAACATTGCAATGATGACAGTGCAAATAAACTCTCCAAGGAAATAGAAGATGAATATATTTAAACAGTTGGATAATGGTGTAGGTGACACCAGAAATAGATAAGATAATAGTTGTTGGTAATGTGAACTCTAAAATGTTGGCAGCAATCATGAGGTTATGGGAGATGTATTTGGCAAGGAAGATAAGGGTAAGACATCCATAATTTCACTTGGACGTCTCCATATGGCAATTATAGAAAACAAATAGATTATATAGCCACTAATCAAGAGGAAAATATCACCGAGGAATGTTAAGAGCTTTATAGGAGCGGATGTTTGGAATAATCACCAACTTTTCTCTGACACACTAAAGCTAAAATTAAAAGCACTCGACAAGTATTTGTTTGATGCAATTAAGGTACTTGAAGTTGTGCATCGAGAGGCTTTTGCAGTTGAATGTAATTGGTTTACAGTTCTAGAAACCGTATCTGAGGAAAAGCGCCTCAGTGGCGTCGTTGGTATGGTGTTGGCGTGCCACTTCGGTGGCCGCGAGTTCGATTCTCGAACATTCCACTGAGGGGTTAGAGATGTGTATTTATGGTGATAGAAGGTCACTCTCAACGTGGTTCGGAAGTCATGTAAAGTCGTTGGTCCCGTTGCTGAATAACTACTGGTTCCATGCAACGTCAAAACACCATACAAAGAACGTATCTGAGGAAGTGCGCACCATCAATAAAAACTGAACTAATACCTGTAATGTATGTCAATCTGCTGGAGAAGGAGTACTGGGATAATAGGCAATAAGATGGTAACCTTGAGTATTCAGATAAGACTGGAATGCAATAAAGATTAGCCAAAAGCAAAACAGAAAATTTTTAGGCAGTAGTTTCACCGACGTGAGTGAAAGACAGTGGTTTTATGAAATGACTACGTAATCACCAGCCTATGTCAGCAGAGTCACATTGAGGTTTATCAGACCGCGCCTAAAATCCCTCCCTCCGCGGTTCTGGAAGCTTTGCCCTCCTCATAAAGAGAAGAGTGTCAAGGTAACTAGAACGGAGCAAGGTTATTGATTGGTTTAGATTAAACTGACTTATACCATCATGGGGTTATGAAAGGGATATGCAGTCCTGGTGTGGACCAGTGAACCCTTCCCTTTCAACATAAAGCAGAACAGGTCACGCACACACACACACACACACACACACACACACACACATATATATATATATATATATATATATATATATATATATATATATATATATATATATATTATATATATATATGTGTGTGTGTGTGTGTGTGTGTGTGTAAATATATAAAACATTTCCCCATACACCTTACTTTCCCTTGGAAGGGAATGTCGCAAGTAGGTTAGAGGTTCTCGGTTTACAATAAGTCTGTAGGAAGGGTGTTAGCCTCTTTTCCCTTTTACCGGCTCCAGCTGGGTCGACTGCTGGGCGGCAGGCCTAGAGCAAACCTTGGCCCTAGCAAACGTGAGCAGAGAGCTGTAACGCTGAGCCACGGCACCAATTATACAGTCTCCTTCCTCTCTTCTTCATTAATGTGAAAACTGGGAAAGTTCTTCCCTATTTTCGCAGATGGACATTATCTTCGATGGAACCTGTCCTGCAAGTTAACGTCCCCCTTGACTTTCCGTACGAATTTATGGTATTCTTTCAGGAGAATGATGACGATACTAATACCGAAAAGCATTCAATAGCCACCATTTCCGGTAAAGGAAGGAGTCATTACCAGTAAACGCCGGTCATAAAATTTTAGCTTTGGATCATAGAGACTTCTTGAGCCGGTTGACAACAATAATTCACCTCGATTAAAGTACTGTTCAACTTCCACGTCAATACGATTGATTCCATCTTTTTCTTTTTGCCTCGAGTTATGGATTATCAATTTTAAAAGGGTCGTCATGGATCCAAAGTCATTCTTGAACTTTCTCGGAGATAGTTTGACTCATCTTTGGAATTCAGTTCTTACTTGGACGTTGTCAAGTGTCTGTTCGGGATGCCAGTCGCCATATTGGTTAGCCTGAGCCTTCTCATCCTTGTGTCTCAGTGACGACAGTGACGCCTTTTGTGTGGAGTTTTAGTTATTGCAACGCCAGTGAACAGTAAATTTAAGAAAAGTTATAAACGTCAAAGACATATGGTTATTATTACGGTACTGAAACGGAAATTGACACATTACAGTGCCTGTATCCTTCCTTATGGGATATTCAAGTCTTGGCGGTGGAATACATATTTTGATGACCGATGAAGTGATGGAAAACCATTATGTCAGCTTTGATTAGTGCTTAATTACTCTGTTAACTTTCCGACACCATTATGATCTAATGCTGCCTGCACTAGACCGCTAAACGTTATAGCAAATTTCAGTAACTCTTAAATATCCCCCAAAAAGAATTTATTAAGCTATTTCTAATCCACCTCAATTCAGATCTGGGGTGAAGGTTTGGTGGCAGTTGTAATATCCGTCAAGGAAATACACCTGATATTTGTTACAGCTTACAAAATCGGACTTTCACAGTATTATCTGAGTTAGCCTAATTTTACCTCGGTGGAAAATACTGAACATCGCTACATGAAACATATGTCTAACGAGGAAAGATAATAAGAAAATAAAATAATAAGAAAATAATAAAAACAAGAAAATAAAATTCTTGATGGAGAATTTAACCATCAGAAATAGATGTAGGGGAGGATTGTTTAAAGAAAATTAGTTATAGCATGATTTTTCCTTGAAAGAGAATGATACTTCCAGTGTGAAGGTGGTGTCAAACACCAAAAGAGATGTGAGTGAAATTTGTTATGAGAAAGTCTGATTGTCTGGTTAACATTTTCTACTGAGAAAACCCCTTCCTTGATGGAGAACAAGAAAGCGAAGGCAAACAGGTCCGAGGAGAGGTTTAAGTTTTTCCGCCGCTACCAGAAACCCAGCGAGACCATCTCGAGTTATGCGGAGGCACTGGGGAGGTTGTCGGAGCTCTGCGAATTTAATGATTACCAGGAGGAAGCTCTGTGCGATCAGTTCGTCGTCGGCATCATATCGGACCGGACGAGAACCAAACTTTTGACCCAAAATGAGCTGACGTTCCAAGATGCTATTAAAATAGCCCAGGGCATGGAAGAGACTGAGAACAAGCAGACGGAGAACATCAAGAAGAGCAATGAATTCCTGCAGTCGCTGCAGACGATGGAGGACAACGCGAGTGTCAAGTGCTGGAGGTGTAACCGAAAGGGCCACGACGCCAGTGTCTGTTCCTTCAGGGCGATCGTGTGCTCCACCTGCAACAAGAAGGGTCACAGCAAGGTGGCCTGCCCAACGAACAAGCCCAAGAAGTTGAAGAAAGCCCTGACATTCGACGGGGATGGACCGCCGAACAAGCTGCGGACAAAGAAGGGGATCCTGGAAGACTCGCTCAACAAGATGGCCGTCCTACCGCCCGTGCGGGTGTCCCCGTCCATTGAAGATATCGAGGCCATCATGGAATTCGATTTCGGCGCTTCCGTTTCGATTGTTTCTATGGATCGTCTGAAGCGCCTCCCGGGTATCAAAAGTGGTTCGAAGGAGGATGACGAAGGTACCGTTTAGAAGTAGGGTTTCAATCAAAGACAAATCATTTTGTGACGGGGCTTTGCATGCACAAGTGTTGGGAATTCAATGCCAGGAGAGATACCTGGTCATGATTAAGGGTTACCAATTCTGTGATATTTTTCATATGTTCTTGAGTTTGCATGGATGGTTCTAGATTTAGATATTGTCGCCGATTCAAAAATACTTTTAATGGCTTGTCAGTATTTCAAAAATACTTTCAAAACCTTAACAATATATAGTATGAATTGTGGATGCATGGACGGTAAAGAAAACGTACCCCTAAACAATGCACTGCACATAGTGAAACGGTGAAACGTCTAAACGATCATAAACATCGATTTATAATATTGCTTTGATGCGTTGTCATTTTGCCATTAACTAGAGCACCTTTTGAACGAACAGTGGAAAGATGTTAGCACTAAATAAGAGCAGCACTGAAGGAATTTCATGAGTCACTTTCATCAAGTTGACGTTCATCGATTTTCGAAGTGGCATTCGGGAATGTTTTATATATAGTAAGTCTTAATTATAGTGGAGCTTAACATAGAACTTTTCCCGCACACGCGCATGCACAAACTTTCTCGTTAACATGCACGCGACTCGCTCAACAGAGAGAGAGAGAGAGAGAGAGAAGAGAGAGGAGAGACTTTAGTAATAGAAATCAATGTCGTTAAAAAGTAACATTGAGTTTTTGGTAGATAGATGACTGAAATAACGTTATGTGGATAATGTAACATAATCGGTAATTATAGCGAAACTTTAGATGATATACACGTTCATGCGCATACAGAGAGAGAGAGAGAGAGAGAGAGAGAGAGAGAGAGAGAGAGAGAGAGAGAGAGAGAGAAGCAGCTTTTGACAGAATAAATGAATGTCGATTAAGAGTAGTATGGAGCCTTTAGTATATGGAAGTCTCTGGCACAACATTATGGCGCTATAATGAAATATGATTACTGCGACATTCCCTGTAACATTCAGGGAACATTCTTGACCTGAGTTGTAACGAATTCCTTCTCGGAATAAGAGATGACTGAGAACTTGCTGCCAACAGAAAGCCTTTAGTGGCGCT
Source organism: Macrobrachium nipponense (assembly GCF_015104395.2). Lineage (NCBI taxonomy): Eukaryota > Metazoa > Arthropoda > Malacostraca > Decapoda > Palaemonidae > Macrobrachium > Macrobrachium nipponense. The sequence goes on along the minus strand of NC_087203.1, from coordinate 75,764,516 downwards.
CCGTCGGAAGCATTTCATTCTCCTGTGGCGTCTCCTTGGCTCACGACTGCATTTCTTTCTGTTCTTTTACTTCTCTTTTATACATTTTCCTCTCTTCAGGCTTAGCTGTCCAGCTTCTTTAATTCTGACTTGCTTCAATGTTCGCCTTTCTTTTGAGAACAGATTTATTTGGCTACCCCTGTGAGATATAAAAGAGTCATAAGGGGAAATCTCGAGAAAGTGGCCTCGGGCTAGACGCCGATAGCAAGTCTAAGCATGGACTTATTACTCGTAGATCCCGTAGGGGGGTAGTGGCGTCAGTGCACCTCATGGGGGCCACTGTAGGCATTACTAAAGGTTCTTTGCAGCGTCCCTTCGGCACTTAGTTGCAACCCCTTTCATTCCTTTTACTGTACCTCCATTCATTATCTTTATTCCATTTTGCTGTCCGCTCTCTCCTAAAAACTATTTCATAGTGCAACTGTAAGATTTTCCTCCTGTTGCACCATTCAAAGCTACCTACTCTCAATTCCAGAGCTGAATAACCTCATAGCTCCCATTCTATTACCTGTAAAGTCTCATGCTTACAGAAGTTACATTCAGAAACAAACATTTAAGCTGATACACTGCGCTTTAGTATAATGAGTCACCTCCTGACCTCGTCAGGTAATTCGAGTTCTGAAGGACGAGGCGAGTGACTAAACCAAAGGGCGTCTGCAGAAACAATTAAAATGAAATTAGAGCTCAAATTGAAGCATATTTATAAGAATAATGAATAAAAATACAATTCAGTATATTGAATTGTGTTGCATGTACTATATGACGTCAAAACGTTGTATAACATGAAGTAGCATTCAGCAGCCCCTTGTCAGTGGAGCATATTTGTATTTTTAAATCCAGTTTGTTTATTGTAGATAGGACGGAAGAAATGAGGATCCACGTTGTCTTTGGAGGGATTATTGATTGTCCTTTGTGTATAGATACAGTTGCTTTACATCACTAATTAACTACAGTTTTTACAATACGGAAAAAATCCACGCTAGGAAGTAAAAAAAAAAAAAAAACTTTTTCTTCATCAGTGAAAACTATTGTAATGAGAAGATTTCTCTGCTCAGTGATGTGAATAAGTCCTTCCCCTTTTGTCTTCATTCATTCGCATGATGTCCTTGCATCATATCAGATGTGCTGGTTTTGAGTTCATAAAATTGTATCAGGAGCAATACGTGTCCTCCAGTGTTGCTATTTTTTGTAGCTGTACCCTTTTTGCGACTCTGACCATAAGCTGAGTTATTCCTTTAAAGGATGTTTTAACTCCTCAAGGTACAAGAGTTTTCACCAGAAAAATCTATAATTTGTCACAGGTCTAAAAGCCATTGCACACGTGTGTCAACATATGCATACAAACACCCATACATGTTTGTTTTTCATATAATTTTTTCTCCTTTCTTTGGAGAGAATGGCATTAGAAGGATACAGTCTTACGGTGCCTCAGTTAGTTTTTGTATATGTGGTTGCTAGATTTATGCTAGACACCATACAGCTGGGTGGACTAGTGAGAGGTAGGCTGGGTGCGAACCACGGTCATTGGAAATGTGATCCATGAGCTGTACCACGTCTCCATGACCTTATTGTCCTAGGGATTATAAGGTTAAGAAGACTCAGGGATGGGAACTTGAAATTAGTATAGTAAAGGTTTATCAATGTAAGCAAGTTTGGTAACCGTATATTATGCGCTTCAGCATCTTTACGTGACTGGAAATAACCAAAAGGGGATTTTTGAAAGAGCCAGTTCCTATACCAGTACTATACTTTGTTAAAAATGATCTAACATTAAGCGGTTTTTGGCACTTGGCCGGCATAATCTACCAACATATACTCTTCTTAGACAAATGTTTGACTTTGGTATACGGGAATACCATAGGAAAATCATTACTTAAGTTTAGCGCTGAACTTTTGCCTGTTATTTGCTTGTGATAAAAATATCGTAGGCAAATGACAGGCAGATGTTCGGTGATTATACTTACGTGAATATTTGCCAGTGATATTCGCTTATACGTACTAAGTCACGTTATATATATATATATATATATATATATATATATATAATATATATATATATATATTATATGACAT
>NC_087203.1:75752404-75757404 GCF_015104395.2 Macrobrachium nipponense | reverse complement strand
AATAGTAAATCATACTTTTATAATTTTTTTCATTTGTCGCGGAAGATTTCTCCATTTTCGTTCTGGACTCGAACTCGATACCTCTCGTTAGTGAGGCTGGTGTCTTGTTGCTCATACAAGAAGAGAGAGAGAGAGAGAGAGAGAGAGAGAGAGAGAGAGAGAGAGAGAGAGAGAGGACACCCGCGCAAACCGCACCTTCGAAACCATATCTCACGTAACGAGCCATTAGAAAGGATATTAATATTTCCCTGACATTTACTCGCGAAGTCCGATAAAGGCTCTTAAGATAAGTAAATCCTCACAGAGAAGTAATTACCCCTGCAAATTAATCACGAATCTCATCGATATGGCTTTGCTGTGAGATGATTGGAAGCTGAGATTGACGTCACGCATGTGTATTCATGTGGACGTGGGGAGGTATGATATACTTTTGGTTATGCGTGCATACAAACATGTATTGGAAAGGAATCACAACTGGTAACCGTGAGGTCATGTTTTCGTTTGTCACTCAACGTAAATATGTGCTTGAGAGTGGAAGTTACACTTGATAACCAATAAATAAAATTTTATTTTATTGTAGTTGCCCAAGTCATTTCCTAGGAGTAAGTCATATCGGCTCGTAAATAATTTTTACCGCAATTTAAGTAAGCATACGTTCGTTATTTCATTAGGTGGCTGAAACGACTAGAGGTCGACATGAATGTAATCAGTCAAAGCATTCGCATTTGACTAAAAGCACCGGGGAGAGGAAAATTATCCGAAAATTGCTTGATGTAAGAATCTTTATTCGTTTTATTCCTTAATTTTCAATCTTGTTCCTTATTAGGGAAAATATAGTCTTCAGTAAAGTACACAATTTCCCAGTCAGCGGAGGGAACCACCAATGACAGCTTTGCGTTGATAGTTTATAATTTTTGGGGACTTAATTCAGTGTTTTTAGCATAATTTGCTTATCTCTGAGTCACTGTTGAGGAGCGCAATTTGCCTTATCTTTATAATTCACTTAGTTTGGGGAAAAATAAAAAGCACTGCTTTTGTGTTGATTAACCTTATACCTCTGATTATGCTTAAGTTTTAGGGATTGCGATAAGAGTCTTCGGTAGACTTTTCTTTTGTAGCATTGAATTTTTGTAACAGGAACCGAAATTGGACGCTTGATGGAATTATCTGTATGAAGATAAAAAACTTAGCATGTGCGTTTTTGTTGTTGTTGATATTCTCACACAATAAATAAATAAATAAATAAATAAATAAATAAATAAATAAATAAATAAATAAATAAATAAATAAGTAAATAAATAAATAACGGCAGTACTGACCAATGTTTGTCGGACTGAAGTCCACTCTGATTTGAGCTCAAATAAGGGCCCATCAAACATTGAAAGCTGATGAAATTTGCCATTTGTCGATATATATTCGAGATCTCACGTCTCATGTTCTGCCATTGCACGGTTTATTTTGTGTCTCGCGAGATTGTTTGATAGCATAGCAGACGCCATATCTCCATGTAGATGCGGTTAGTATTCAATTGCTTTATTGAACATGATGGATTTCAAGTAAATAAACGTCCCATTTACCAATCAAGGAGATTCTTGTCGTGCGTCGGGTAATGTATGTGTGTGTGGGGGTAGGGGAGGGGGAGTCGGAGGGTGACTTGTTTCAGCAGTTGTTATTGTTATTGTTATCAATGTGGATACGAAGTGCAATTGAATTCTGTCGAACCCTGGAGACACAAAGACCTGTGTAGATTTTTGAGGTATACTATTGTAAAAGTACAGAATTATTTACATAGTGTCCAAGGGCTATGGCTCCTTTCTTCAGAGGAAATGTAGGTGAAGATTGTTCTTGAGTCTCTTTGTTTATATAATTTCCTCGCAGGTTTTCTCTGTTAATATGCTGTCTTTACAGATCTCTCTATATATGCTGTTAGGGTATGTTGTCATTAAAGAAATGATAAAAAACTTACTGATCTGTATACTTGGTGTCCTTACAGATCAGTGTATATATAAGGTGTCCTTACAGATATGTGTATATATGGTGTATATGTGGTGCCATTACAGATCTGTTTATAAACAGTGTCCTGACAGAAATGTTTATACATGGTGTCCTTACAGATCTTCCTAGGCATCCATTTTCATTAACATTAAAGATATTACCGTTAGTGTATCCTTGGGTTGGGATTAGGATGAAAAGGGGTCAGAAGTCATGAAAATCTAAAAAATTATGAATTTTTATGATAACATACTTAAACAGTCTATACTAGAAGGGTCTTTTTGGCTCCTGTATCATCATTAATATTATTATTACTATTAACAGTGGGTCTACCAGCAATAGCTCTTGTTGCTGTTGTTATTATTAGGAGTGGTGATTACTGTAGTTATGTTCAGGAGTGAAAAATAGTCTTGGTATAAGGGTACCATATAGTTATTCTGGTAATTTCGGAAGTTTTTTTTTTTTGTTCCTGGGTCTTTTACGGAAGTTATTATTATTATTATTATTATTATTATTACTATTATTATTATTATTATTATTTTATTATTATTTAGTAGTAGTAGTAGTAGTAGTAGTAGTAGTAGTAGTAAGTAGTAGTAGTAGAGTAGTAGTAGTAGTAATTTTCTTGAAAGTTCTTATTTCCTTACAAAAGTTGGTGAACAAAAGCAACCCATTAGTTTAAGAACAGTTTTGCAGTTTTTCTGTTATGTTTGTAACCGGACCAAGAACTAAAAACTATATGTATATTTGTATGTATATGAGCTTGTATATATAAATACATACATACCTACATATATATACATATGTATATTATAATATATATGTATGTATGTATACAGTATGGATATACATATGTGTATGTTAGTATGTATGTATATATATGGCACCGTGTACGTATAGAGAGAGAGAGAGCGACGCTTTTTATATGACGTACAATAACTTTATCCCACTGACATCCTGCCCCACTGAAGCCTTAGTTTTGTAAATTTATTTTATCGACGCAGAGTTAATTGACCTGATTGCACACCACCTAATTTTAGCAGTTATCTCCCACGAGGTCTTGCCACACATCCTGTAGACTGTCAGCCATATTGCTTGCGCAAGCACGTATCACAATTTCATATGGTGTCACATGATTACATTTTTTTTTCTTTTTTTGTAAGCGGTGTAAAATGAATGTTTTTTTTTAAAATTTTGTTTTGCACCGTGTCACACGAACACTGTTTTTGCTGTGTCTCATGTAAATGTATTCTGGTCACGATTTCGCATAAAAAGGTTTTGCTGTGTCACATGAAAACGTTTTCTGGTGACGGTTTCACATGAATATTTTTTGTTGTGTCACATGAAAACGTTTTCTGTTCATGGTTTTCATAAACATTTTTTGCTGTATCACATGAAAACGTTTTCTGGTTATGGTTTGACTGAATATTTTTTGCTGTGTCACATGAAAACTTTTTTGGTTACGGTTTCACATAAGCATTTTTGCTCTGTCACATAAAAATGTTTTCCGGTTACGGTTAACATGAAATTTTTTGCTGTGTCACATGAAAACGTTTTCTGGTCAGAGTTTTACATAAATTTTTTTATGTGTCATACGAAAACGTTTTCTGGTTACTGTTCCACAGAAACATTTTTGCTTTGTCACATAAAAACGTGTTCTGGTTACGGTTTCACATGAATATTTTTTGTCACATAAAAACGTTTTCTGGTCATAGTTTCCCACAAACGTTTTTGCTGTTACATATAAGCGTTTTTTGGTTACAGTTTCACATGAGCATTTTTTGCTGTATCACAAGAAAACGTTTTCTGGTTACGGTTTCACATGAATTTTTTTTTTGCTGTGTCACATGAAAGGGTTTTCTGGTTACGGTTTCACATGAAATATTTGTTGTTGTGTCACATGAAAACGTTTTCTGGTTATGGTTTAACATGAAAATATTTTGCTGTGTCACATGAAAACGTATTCTGGTTATGATTTCGCAAAAATTTTTTGCTGTCACATGAAAACGTTTTCTGGTTATTTTGCTGCATCATATGAAAAAAATTTCCGTATGTTATGCTACACACACACACGCGCGCGCGTTTTCTGTACGGTTTCACAGGAGCACGTTGTCTATTAGCGGTTTCACAAGAGCATGCTTTTAGTATAGTTTGGCATCTTTATGGCATTCCCTTCACCAAACAGGCGTTTAAATATTCTACATTTTTTTCAATTTTGAGGTTGCGTTAACCTTCGATACTGCCACAGGAGCGCAAATAGTGTCTGTTTGGCTCTAGTTGACGAAATTATGTCTGTGTGACACCGACTGTGGCGTACATCACGCATTCATATTCATACATCTTTCTTTCTGTCTTTCTTTAATTAAATCAACAACCAGTGGCGGACCTAGAAATCTTAGGATTATCATATATATATATTATATATAGATATATATATATATATCTATATATATATAATATATATTATATATATATATATATATATAGTATATGTTATATATTATTATATAATACATATATATATCCGCCACTGCCAGCAACCCTGATGGACAAATTCAACAGACCGTAAACCTAAAAGGGCTCCAAAAAGAAGTCAACCTACAGAGAGAGAGAGAGAGAGAGAGAGAGAGAGAGAGAGAGAGAGAGAGAGAGAGAGAGAAAATATAGGAATGTATAGGAACTGCTAATAAATAAATTAATAAATAAATAACTGAGTAATTGAAAATAAAACCGATACACCGAAAGTTCGAGAGATATCTACAGACAACAGAAATGAATTTAATCCTCCCTCAATCATTCTGAGATCAGAAGATTCCATCAATACATGAGGCAAACAATTCTAAATTTTAGTCGTATTCGATATAAAAGGCCTCACAAACATTGTAGAGCGGCAGCCCGGACCATTGAGATACAACGAACGAGATACCGACTGTAACCCCTACTGGTATTTAGGAGTAGACTTGTAAACTGTGAAACTGACCGTCTGCCGAAAAAATATGGGTGGCTTA
>NC_087203.1:75729904-75747404 GCF_015104395.2 Macrobrachium nipponense | reverse complement strand
ATGATGCAAACTAAGAGTGAAATTGAAGTGAGTGAACATTATGATGCAAACCAGGAGTGAAACTGGTCAGTGAACATTATAATGATAACCAGGAGTGAAATTGAAGTGAGTGAACATTATGACGCAAACCAGGAGTGAAATTGAAGTGAGTGAACATTATGATGCAAACCAGGAGTGAAATTGAAGTGAGTGAACATTATGATGCAAACCAGGAGTGAAATTGAAGTGAGTGAACATTATGATGCAAACCAGGAGTGAAACTGAAGTCAGTGAACATTATGATGATAACCAGGAAGGAATTTGAAGTCAGTGAACATCATGATGCAAACTAGGAGTAAAACTCGGGTTACTGAGTGGAACTAAAGTCACTGAACATTATCATAATTTATGAGTGAAACTAAAGTTATTACACGTTAAAATACAAAACCTGAGTGACACTGACGCCACTGAACATTAGAACAAATTATCAGTGAAACTGAAGTCACTGAGCTTAAAGATGCATAGCAGAATTGGTGCAAAACAAAGGTGAAAGTGAAGTCAGTGTACAGTGTCAAAAACAAGAATAAAACTAATGTACGTTATGATGTACATTATGATGTAGTGTACGTTATGATACAAATAGTCAGAACGAGATCATTGTAGATTTAAGAACTAAGTCTTTGACAACAAGAGAAAAACTACGTCAATGTACTTTCATATAGTAAACAGGCGTGAAACAAGTTTTATAATACAAAACTGGATTAAGAACTGAAGTTGGATTCTATTATGATACACAAATAAAACTGAAGTCGGTGTATTTTAGGATGCAGAAGCAGAAGTGAAACGGAAATCACTTTACAGCATAATACAAATCATGAGTGAAAACTTAAGCTTTTGTGCTCTATGATGTAAAAAAAGAAAGATATAGAGTAACTTAAGTTTTTTTGCTTTATGATATAAAAAAAAGGTGAAGAGTTATTGACAATTTATATTTTACTCCAAAAGCATAAGTGAAACTGAAGCACCTTACACGGTGCAAGGGTTGGCGGCCAACTACCTAAGTAAAGACATCAGCACCTGTGCTTGCAGGAGTCACTTAAAATGAATGGGTGAAAATGTAAAGGCAAAATGGGAAAGAAGCTGAAATTAGAGAGCAATTAAGACTCAATGTAGGAAAATAAATGCAGGTCGTTAAGGATTAGTGGCCTGGCAGTATAGAGAAGGGGTCTTCAACCTTTTTTCCCATTAAATAATCTCAGAGTTAAGCATTTGCCGCTTTTCGCTATCAGGTCATTGACCTTTATCTTCATTTACCTGGGTGTGTATACAGGTTCATTATGAATAAGACTTGTCCATAAGAAAACTCTTGCTGGCTCTCACGCCACCCCAAATTGTGCTTGTAAGGTTCGACAGACAGTTGAACAAATATTCTATGGAAGACCCTCAGGAATGGTGAAATATGACGTGCAAATTTACAAACATCCTCGTACGCCACGCCCGTTGCAATGACATCACTGACACGTAACAAGTTCATTACATAGGAAGAGTTCTTGACGTCACCCATCACTTATTTAATAACTTAGGAGATCTCCAAAATAACAGGTTTTCTCTATTCTAGATTTCTCCCTGTTCTTAACTAATGCGTCTCAAAAGGTAAAATCTGTCCATCGCTGGTTCCGCCCATCGGAACCAACTCCCACACGGAGATTCCATTCGGGGAATTTCAATAGCAAACTCAATTCTGTTCAGGGTGACCCTTTGTCTCGCTAACGAAGACCATTCTTCTTTCGCCTCCGTAACGGCCAAGCTGACACCTGCCAAAGTGTAACGTCAACAAATGGATTGTTCCGACAAACTTGCTTTTCCGATCATTTTCATAGGAAGGCAAGACAGTATATGTATTAAGTGCTAATATATTATATATATATATATATATATATATATATAATATATATATATATATATATATATATGTGTGTGTGTGTATTTTATTTATATATATATATATATTATATATATATATATATAGATATAATAGATATATTATAATTTTTTATATATTATAGATTTTTTCAGTTTTATATGTTTACTTTGTTAGATCTTCTCTGTGTTTTTAGCATTGTACCCCGGAAATGTGTTGAAATAGCACGAAAGCGCACGGTACTCTTCCTTTCATTTTTCCTTCGCTATGTATATATATATATATATATATATAATATATATATCTATATATATATATATATATAGATATATATTAGATATATACCTATATATATATATACATATATATATATACATATATATATATATATATATATATATATCTATATATCTATCTATCTATATATCTATATCTATATCTATATATATATATATATCTATATATATATCTATATCTATATCTATATCTCTATCTCTATCTCTATCTCTATCTATATCTATATCTATACTCTATACTATATCTATATCTATATCTATAGATATAGATATGAGATAGATATAGATATAGATATAGATATAGATATAGATATAGATATATATATATATATATATATATATATATATATATATATATATATATATGATGTATGTATGTATACACACATAGCGAAGGCCACAGGAAAAATGAAAGGAAGAGTACCGTGCGCTTTCGTGTTATTTCAACTCATTTCCGAGGTACAATGCTAAAAAACACAGAACATCTAACAAAGTAAACATATAAGCTGAAAGAATTGAAACACAAGTATTCAAGATCCATTTAAAACCAGTACAATAGGTATGGAACAGGTCAACAGGTGATTAAAAAAACAACCCTACAAATCTCGTTAACAACAAATGGGTCTAGTTTGTACATACTCTGGCTTACATTCATTAAGTCACCGTGATTTTTAATAAAAGCAAATTCAATAATATTTCTACGAGTTATATTACAATATAAAACAACTTTTGCCCCCTCCCAATGAATCATGTGATTATAATTATTAATGTGTAACAATAAAGCATTCGACATTTGTCCCGTTCTCACACTATGTTGTTTAATAATGGTCTCCAGTCCCTTCCCAGATTGTCCGATATAAAAACACTTGCTGAGAGATCAAGAGGAGTTCATCAGCAACTCGTACTTTTCATTGGGATTGCTAAACAAAACAATTATGAGACCTATATTTATGGGCTGTCCTGGTTGAAATGCAGATGCAAAATGCCAAGTTGTAATTATAGGAGTTAGCGAAACGAAAAGCAGGAATTCCCACACCTGAGATAATTTAACTTTAATTTCAAGGAACCGTATCAACGCATTTGTGCCGAGTTTATTGGTGGGAGGAGGGGGGGAGTGCATGACGTCAAGTAAAAACTGATACATAAATTATACTCTGTTTTTTTTTCATCTGTCCATCCGCCTGTGGTGTTTTTGTATGGTAACACTGCGTCACGGGCTTTAGATAGTTACGCTATGTGTAAATTTTCGGTAAATAAAAGGATATCTGGGAGTACATTTGCAACTGAAAAGTGTTTTAATAATTTACTGTATGCGAATTAAACCGTTAATATTCGAAATAGGATATTATTATAATCGTTGAATGCAAGCTGAATGTCACTATCTAAAGCCCGGGACGCAGTGTTACCATACAAAAACACCACAGGCGGATGGACAGATGAAAAAAAACAGAGTATAGTCGTAACCACTTTTGAGAATGGGACACCTATGGTGGCTAGCAGGATTGAGAACAGTAGACTACTGTGGCAGTGCAATATCTTCTGAGAATACGAGAATGATAAGATGAGAGAATTTTAGAAAGAAATAACAGTGGTAGCAGACTATGACTCCTGAGAATTAGATGATGAAACGCAAGAGGTCACAGGACTACAACTGAGGTATTGAGTATGATATACAAGTGTTGGCAAGACTACAACTCTTCAGAATTCTGAGGATTATACACTAGTGGTGGCAGACCTATGACTCCTTAGACTTTGAAGATTATGCATTAGTAGTAATAGATCTACGCCAGATTTCGAGAATAATACACAAGCGGTGGCAGAACTGCTGTTCCTGAGATTTTGAGAATAGCAGCAGAATTATGACTCCAGAAAAAATTGAGAAAGGTAGACTAGTAGTGGAAGGATTACATTTATAGAACCAATTGTTTTGAGCATGCCGCACAGATGGATGCATGGCTACTTCGGAGACTTTGAGAATCGAATGATACTCAAGTGGTTCTCAACTCCTGAGTATTTGAGAATGAAACCATAATCATGACAGTCCTAAGAATTGGAGGATTAAATGCTAGTGGTTCAGAGTTTGAGAATGGTATGTAAGCAGTGGCAGAACTACGAATGCTGAGAATTTTACAATTATGGATTAATGATGACAGAACTATCACTAAAACTTTGAGAATGATAGACAATTGGTGGCATGGATGTAACCCATGACTTTATGAATTAAACGCTATTGGTGGCGGAGCTAAAACTCCTGAGATTTTGAGAATGATACAAAAGTGATGGCAGGACTGGGCGCGTGAGAATTTCAGGATTATGTAGCAGCGGTAACAGAACGACTATCTGAAGGTTTTGAGTGGTGCTGCACGGATGGCTGGGTTATGAAGTTGAGAATGTGTGGATTATGTGATATTTTTCAGAATGATATATAGGCAATGGTGAGACTGCAAGTCCTGGCATTCTGAGAATGATACATAAGTGGACGAATAACTACAACTTTTAAGAATTTGAGAAAGGTATGTTACCAGTAGTCCGAGAATCATACTCTAGGATTAGTAGGACTACATCTCTTGAGAATGTAACTCTAGTGATAGCATCGTTTTCAGAGATTCTGTAAATGATGCATCTATGGTGGCTAGACTATGGCTGCTGTAAACTTGGGTATGGTTCCTTCTTGCCAGACTATATTCGAAGTAGCAAAATTACAAGATTTTAAGAATGATGCACTAGGAGTGGAAGGACTGCATCTTCTGAGAAACTGAGGACAATACTCTAGAAATAGCAAGTCGACAAATCCTGAGAATTCAAGATTGGTACATTTGACATAGCATTATTACAACACTTGAGAATTTGAGAGGATTACACTAGTACCATGAGGATATACATTCTGCAACTATAATGTTGCTGTAAGGCTATTTCAAATAATAGTCTATATGGGGAATCCAGTTTAACGCTTGACTATGTCCGCCTTTCTGAGGTGATTAAGTGACGGCTTTTGAATCTTATCCTTGGTTTAGGCATTTTGAGATAACTGTGTGTGTCAAACACCGTGGTTAGTAGATCCTTTTCTTTGGTAAAGTTAACTTTTAAGAATCAGCTGCTAACAACTTTCCAGATAGATGTAACGAAAAAGAAGCAAACTTGTAAACGCTTAACCTAACATCACCTACCATGACTGAACCTGACGTGAGTTTTAGACTTACAAAATATAAGCAGCTAATATTCAGCTCTTACTGTTGACTTGTTATCACTCACTCTTTCCTGTGTAGTTTCTTGTATCTCGTTTTATATCTTATTAAGATTAGTAAGTCATAAGGCTCCTGGTCATGCTTCGATGGATAAAGTCAGCCATAAGAAATATGCATGGACTATATTCTTTCTAACATTGACTCTTAGTGTTGACTTGGAATAGTAAATTTGATCGGCTTCAAGTACTGAGAAAATTTAATGCATGAAAAGAGATTATTTCATAAGTCACTTATTGATATTATTATCAGAATTATTATATGGACACTACAATAGCGTTATATTAGGTGATATTGCTGACATCTAAAAGCACTTTAGAAGAAAATGTAAGTTTTTATTTATGAATCATATCTTGGATAGTAATAAAGGAAATGAGGTCTATTTTATCAGTGGGTGGAGTCTGAGCCTTGAGGACTTGTGTTTACTTTTTGCTTTCACGTAAAGGTTATGGAGACTGTGTAACTTTCAAGTTGATTGATGGTTTTGTAAGTGTTGAATGAGTTAATATGACACACACGGCATAATAATTCATATTATTGCCAGTCTTTGACCGTATTTCAATGGTATTTTATTGCTTCAAGTTAGGTATAAACTCTGTAGCTTTGTAAGGTTGAATTAAACTTATATGACAAACATGATTTACAAGAAGAATTCCCCTGATTACAAATATATGTTTTGTTATATACGGTATTTCATGGATCTGGGACCATGTTTGTTATTCAGTCTATTCAAAGAATGAACCAGGTTAATTTAAGAAAAAAAAAGGTTTGAATTCAGATAGAGGAGACAAGAATGAATGGTAAAAAAAAGAAAAAAAAAGAACTAGGGTTCAATAAATCTAAAGAAAACTGCTCGATATGGCACATAGTTCCAGGTTTAGACTCATGCTTCAGTTTTGAGGACGACTTACTGAAGTTATGGTTAGCGGGCGTGGAAGGAAGCAGATCATTATGAGGTGCAGAAAAAAAAAAAATAGACGCAGAAAGCTGAACACACACGTACATGCGTTGCAGCATATTCACTTTCAACATATTGTGCTTGTTTATATATACTATATATCTATATATAGTATATATAAAATTATATATATATATGTATAAATATATGCTATATATATATATATATATATATATATATATATATATATATATAAAATATATATATATATATATATATATATATAGTATATATCATATATATATATATATATATAATATATAGAGAGAGAGAGAGTGAGAGAGAGGGTGAGAGAGGAGAAGAGAGACGAGAGAGAGAGAGAGGTCCCTTACTCAGATTAGAGACGATGACAAATATAATAATTATCTGCATTAGTATTTTTTTCTCGGGCCGATCTTTTATTTGTTCGCGTTTCTGAGACATTTTCCCTCAAGATCTGACTGATTTTATTATCACTAATCACTTGTCTTCTTTGCTCAGACATTTTCTTTATCATTTCTCTTTATGTTCTTGAACTCGTAATCCTCATTTTATTACGTTCTTGAACTCGTAATCCTCATTTTTTATGTTCTTGAACTTGTAATCCTCATTTTTTATGTTCTTGAACTCGTAATTCTCATTTTTTTATGTTCTTGAACTCTTAATCCTCGTTTTTTTTAAGTTCTTGAACTCGTAATCCTTATTTTTTTACGTTCTTGAACTCGTAATCCACTTTTTTTATGTTCTTGAACTTGTAATCCTCATTTTTTTATGTTCTTGAACTCATAATCCTCTTTTTTTTATGTTTTTGAACTCTTAATCCTAATTTTTTTGTTCTTGAACTAATAATACTTTTGAGCTTGCTGCATACTGTAGCAGTTCTCAATCTCATCTCAACGGAGTCTTACGTACATCTATAGGAAAAGATATTTTTTCATATTCTACTCTTATTTCCATGTTGATTCTGCTCATTCCTATTCTTGCACCAGGGCACCGTCCGTAAACAGTACATTGCTAATGAGATTATGGTTTTTTTTGTAGACTTTACTTAAGTCAGTTATTTATTTGTTATTCGTTGCTCTGTTGCCCTCTTTTCATATAGAGCCTCTTCCGCGGAAGCTTTTTTTGTAAGTTAATAATAATAATAATAATAATAATAATAATAATAATAATAATAATAATATAATAACAGAAGAAAGACTCATTAGGTAAAATTTGTGTAACTATTTTGCTCTTGTTAAATAGAATCATTCTGTAATAATAATAATAATAATAATAATAATTAATAATAATAATAATAATAATAATAATAATAATAATAATAATAATAATAATAATATAACGAAAACTGTCACCTAGTAGAGATAAAAACTAACTTGATAAATTTTCATCTAATGTCGATTTACATCAACACCACTTATGTCACAGGCCTACCCTGGATTAGTGTGTTTGTTGATAAAGGGCATTATGTTTAGAAAAAACAACTTTATACAAAAGTTTCTTTGCAGAAGACCTAACATGTCAGCTTTTAATGGCTAAAGATGTCGGATTAGATTTCTAACTAAATCATTTGTGTGCCTTTGCATGTGGAGAGTCAGTCTATTCAATATCTGTATAATAATCTTATTTTATTTTTGCTTTTGTCATTATCTCTTTGTGATGTCATTGATCTTTTTTTTTTTTATAACAAATTCGATTGTTTTAGTCATTCCTCATTTGTTTTACGTTATCTCTATCTTTTTTGTTATGTCATTCATATTTTACAATTAGCTCTTAGGGCATCATACTGAGCTCGTACCTGTTTGTTATACAAGGTAGGCTAATTAACCCTATCTGAGCTTGGCCCTAAAGGGTTCATCGCTTGCAGTGTGACTTGAAGGGTCTCATTGTCTACAACGCAAAAGGTTCTATGCAATGTCTTTTTGCCGTATATATTTCAACGATTCCAATTTTTTCATGTTACCTAGCTGTTCAACTTTTCCAAACTTCCATCTTCAACTTTTGGTTCTCATTGAAGGACATTGCCCTTGGGCGAGCCTTATGGAACAAGCAGGAAGGGGCATGTGCCCATCCTACTCCTGTACAGGGGAGACCAGCTTCCCAAACCTTTACAATATATATTTATTTATTTATATTTCCTTTAAGACAGCTCTGTCTGGCATCCTCAATTATGGGAATCCATTATATTGTCGATCTGGTAAAAGGTGTTATCTTATTTATTAAAGCCAACTTCATTAAAATGGATAATTGTTCTTCTTCTCTACTGGTTGCCATAGAACTGCATTTCGCCGACTTTGCCCCACCTTTATTGATTTCAATTTTTATCTTTTGATCTGGGGTCCGATGGGACTGTCAGCCCAGTGTACACAAACACAGAACACGCAAATATATATATATATATATATATATATATATATATTATATATATATATATATATATATATATATATATATATATATATATATATATATATATATATATATATATATATATATATATCTATCTATCTATCTACCTACTATCTATCTATGTATATATATAAAATATATTAATGATATTGCCTAGCCGCACGACAAAAAGGATTCAGCCGTAGGGTGTCATTTCCAGATGGGCGGAGGAAGATAATAGGAAAATAAGACTTCCTGCAGTTGTGTGTTCCAAATAAGGCTTTCTTCAGAAGTACAGACTAATAATAATAATAATAATAATAATAATAATAAATAATAATAATAATAATAATAATAATAATAATATCAATGAAAGTATTTTTTTTTCTAAAGGGTCCACAATAATACAGTGTTGCGAGTCCGTGTATAATTGTTTAAACTTTACAAAAAGCTTTCGAACCCTTCCCTGGGTTCATCTTCAGTCCAAATGAACAGTTAGTTACCACATGTACTGAGGTGAATTTAAAAATAAACAATAAAAAATTAACTGTAGGACAGGCTCTGTTTTTCCCTGTCTTGATGCTGCTTCCACCTTGCCTCTCCCTGTCCAGGTAACTGCTGCTCCAGGGGAGTCTGGTTACGGTGCCCCATCTACGCAATCGGATGAAAGACTTCCTGCAACGTTGCAACAACCATTGCGGAGATCCAACAGAATTGCTGCCAGAAAGGATTGATAGGGGAGAGGAAATCACCCAGTTGGAGCTAACTGCCCTCTTTCTTTATCACCTGGTCCATAAACGAGCTAACGATCGGTGTCAACGATCTTCAACGACTCTTGTTTATTTTTAAATTCGCCTCAGTACATGTTGTAACTAACTGTTCATTTGAACTGAAGATGAACCCAGGGAAGGGTTCGAAAGCTTTTTGTGAAGTTTAAAAAATTATACACGGACTCGCAACACTTTGTATTATTGTGGACCCTTTAGAACATTATATATACTCTCGCGATAGAGAATTTTTCCCAAATGAAAGTATTACTACAAGAAGAATGTGAAAATTACTTTCAAAGAACTGTGTCGAAGTTTTTCAATAACGGAACAGTAAACAAGGTGCAAGGGACGGAAAGGAACTGAAAATTGGAGAGAGAGAGAGAGAGAGAGAGAGAGAGAGAGAGAGAGAGAGAGAGAGAGAGAGAGAGAGAGAGAGACTCAATCTCATGAGTCAATGTTTTAGTGGCATTGATAATATATAATCGACGCCGAAAATCAACATATTTGTACATAAAGTATATCAGATAAAACATCCCGCGAAATACATTTTTATCAAAGTTATTAAGCAAAGTCACTCCACGTACTTAAACATACTCGCATATTGGGAATGGAATAGCGTAAATAAACACACACACACACACACATACAGAGAGAGAGAGAGAGAGAGAGAGAGAGAGAGAGAGAGAGAGAGAGAGAGCTTGATGGCGTGGGTATGAATGACAGAAAACACATAAACGCAGTGGGAGAGGTAATACACAATTATACAGTCACTGAAAAGAATCATGAAAAAAAAATAATAATCAAATGGAGAGACATTAAAAATGAGGAGAAGAGAGAGAGAGAGAGAGAGAGAGAGAGAGAGAGAGAGAGAGAGAGAGAGAGAGAGAGAGAGAGAGAGAAGAGGCGCGAGAGGTTGAACAGAGGTAATGCCACGGGATAAAAACGGTAGAGAATTCAGTTTGTGGGCGTATTTGACCTTGAAACGTCGACGTCAAGATACAGGTGCTCATGAATGGGCGGGTAAAATCACCCCAGGGTAGACGAGATTGCTTATTATTTCTTGTTTATTTCCATAACAGCATCAAAAATAACGACCTCCCTGTTTCCTCTCCTTTTTAATCGGTTTTTTAAAATTGATTTTTCATGGCACGCTGGTTAATGTTTGCTTTTATTACTGGAATAGCGTCGCTTGTAACTACTTGGGGTTCGTGAGGGTTAGAGTTTGGTTTATTCTGGAATTTTTTTTCTACCACATTACGAGGCAACACAGGCAATAAGTAACTCGAGTCTGTGAGGGTTAGACTGGGCGTAGTAACTCGGGCTTTCTATAAAAGGATCTGGGAGCGCAGAGTATGAATTATGAAGCGTAGCTAGCAGCAAGCACTTCGTCTCTTCTCGAAGGTTACCGGCGATGCGATACGCTCTTGCGCGAATATTCACTCTCTTCCTGCTGAAGGGAATTTTAAATAGCGTCGTGTTTTAATATGCTGCTGTGAGCGAAGGATTTGAGAGGAGCTTCTGCTCATGTGCAAGCACAAAAGATAGCGCCGACTTCCGTCGTTACCTCACAGAATAAAAAATTTAGGACCCGAGTCGCCTCAAAATTAATGAAACTCTCCCGTTGTTCGTGGCTCTCCTCTCCACGAAATTTCACTTTGATTCACAGGAAACTTATTGTAAACAAAAAACAGAGAAGGGTGAATTTATAACGTCCGTCTAACTTCACTGAAGGAAGTAATTAAATTACAATATGTATATATATATATATATATATATATATATATATATATATATATACATCTATGTACTATGCATGTATATGCGGGTTCCAATCCTCAGAATTTCATTACAGTCTTCTGTTTGGATCTGAGGCTTTGTATTGACAAGCGTATCCAAAAAAGTGAAGAAATGGATTAGTTAAGAGGGCACAGTGGTTATACACACACACACACACACACACACACACACATATATATATATATATTATATATATTATATAAAATTTATATATATATATATATATCTTATATTTATATCTATAATATATATATATATATTATATATATATATAGATATATATATATATATATATATCTTTTATATATAGATATATATATATATAGAATATATATATATATATATATATATATATATATATGTATATATATATATATATATCTATATATATATATATATATATATCTATATATATATATATATATATATATATATATATATATATATATATATATATGTTTATATCTGACATACGACAAATACGCAAATTTGGGCTGAATTTATACATATTTTAAGTTTCTTTGAGAGTGAAAATAAAGATATAGGTATAACAAGTAAAATCCTAATTAAAAAAAAAAAAGAAAAAGAAAGAAAGAAAGCCAAAACATTAGACGTCTGGTCCACCGTCCTAAAGGTGATGTTATGGTTATCTTCGAACAGCCAAGAAATGTTTTTGTTGGCCGAGATCGACTCTAAAAGGATCGCTTCTCTCTCTCTCTCTCTCTCTCTCTCTCTCTCGTTCGTCTGGCATGTTTTTGTTGCTGGAGCTGCCGCTGTTTGTCAAAATGTCGCCCTCATTGTTGTTTCTATGTTGTAATCAGAGTTATTGTTATTTTTTATGCTCCAAAAGTCCTTGGTGGTGTTATTTTTTATTTTGTTAGATGTTTTGTTTCGTATTTTGTTGTATTTCCATGCTTAGTGTTATTTTTGTCATATTTTAGTTTCAGGTGTATCGACTTGGCCATTGCAGTAGTTGTTATTGCTGTTGTTATTGGTGGTTGTGAGTTTTCAGTTGCTCTTCTGGTGTTTTCTTTGTTCTCTTTTTCATGGAACTACAAATGTATTAACCTTGTAACTAGTTGTTGCCCATGATGTCCTTATATTATTGTTGGTGTTTTTTTTCTTTTTTTTGCTTATCACGGTGCAATAACCCTTGTTTTCCCATCAATAAATTATCGTTAATTCTAATAACTAAAGACTTCTTCACAAGACCAAAAAGAAATAAACTTAAGACAAATTTTTCGCATCCGTCACCTTGAGATTACAAGGTCGAATTTGATCTGAACCCCCACCCCCCCCATCACACCCCCTTCCTCTACACCAACCGCGGTAGCTACCCAATATATAAAAAACCGGACATTACATCACATTCGGCGTATCACTGATGTCCCTATCAGACAGGACAAAGAACCACTGACAAGAAAATAAGAACGAAAAGAGGAAAGGTTTCAATTACGTCACTTTTGGAGAGATTGACTTCGTTATCAGCCGAGATCAAGTTTTGTGTAGATAAAGAAAATCAGCGTCTCTTTTGTTTTCATTCTATAGTCACGTTTCCATTCAGTGACTTCCTTGACTCAAATGCTTTGACCCACCATAATTTCGCTTGATGTCTTCGAAGTCAAGCGCTGCGCTGAGTTGCCAGTCCCACCGGCCTCCTCGTACTCTGAATAGCAATAAGATTTCTGCTGATAGTTGATACCTTTGCAATGAGCATTGCGGATTCAGACGACGCGTCGCCGAGAGCAAGAGTGACACAAGTCACTTTGAAGTGCCGTGTACCGATGCCTTATTTTTGCTTATTGATGTTATTGTATTTGTGCTTTGATCTGTTTGTTTACTTATTTTTATTTGGTATTTGTTTGTTATTGTCCTCGCTTTGTTTTCAACAAACGGTCATTGTATTTGAGAATTGTTCTACTTAAATTTTAGCGCAGTTTTTGAATAATAGTAACAGTAATAACCGGGCGGTTTCACAATCTGAAACAACTCTTTTTTGGGGAGGGGGGTGGGGGGGGGATGTTTGGACAGATTTGTTTGTGCACTAATATTAATATATTGCCACTTTTTCATAATAATAATTTATAAGCCAACGGGTTGTACCTTCTGAAACAAGTTTTACGTTCTGAAACAACCCCTTCTATGGATAAAAAAAAAAAAAAACTTGTATATGCAATATTATTAAAAATAAAATCATGAGCGTCAAGTTTCGAACTTATGCTCAGATGATACAAATAATTTTTTGAACCGACGGGTTGTAAAACAACCCCTTCCGTGGGTGAAAAAAAAAAAAAAAAACTTGTATATGCAGTCATCAATGATAAAATCATGAACGTCAAGATTCGAACTTATTCTCAGATTGAGTTAATTCCTTTTTCCGCGTACGTCAGGCAATGGTTATTATTCCCGGTAAATCACAAGTCAGTCTATGCGAAGAATAGTATATGCAGCAGATCGTTGTGAGATGGCGACGTCTGTGCATAGTACATTGTCAGCATTCCTGCGCGGAATTCTGATTAGCGTATTAACAGATACGCCATTCCGTTGCAGATCGATGTGTTGACTGACTCGTGTAATTGATATATAAAAAGTTGACGTTTTAGCGGAATATTCAATCACCTGCGCGGAATGTTAGTGTGAATGAATCTTTACATAAATGCGTATATATATATATATATATATATATATATATATATATATATATATATATACATATATATATATATATATATATATATATATATACACACATATATATAATATATATATATATATATATATATATTATTATTACATACTGTATATATACGCATTTATATAATGTATATTTGTATTTTTATGCATATTGTTATATACATACTGTATATATGCGCATTTATATTATAATATATATTTGTATTTTTATGCATATTGTATATATTATATATATATATATATATATATATATATATATATATATATATATATGTGTGTGTGTGTGTGTGTGTGTGTGTGTGTGTGTGTGTGTGCGTGCGGTGTGTGTGTGTGTGCAAGTGAGTATGTTGTGCTTGTGTGTGCTCGTATGAGTGAAATGCATAGATGAGAGAGAGAGAAGAAGAGAGAGAGAGAGCGAGAGAGAGAGAGAGAGGGGGGAGGGGGGGGGGGGGGATGGGGGTGGGGCGGGGGTTGGGCAATCAGTCTCCATTCCCTGATTGAGACCGGCTATTCATTATGTAATTAAGTGACATCATCTGACTCGGGCTGCTCCTCTAAAGGCACCAGCTTTGTTTGCATCGGCAGCAAAAATCTGCACTTCAATGACGCCTTCTTTTTGGGTGTTCGTATCTCGTTTTAACCTTGATAATCCTCCGGTGATTTTTTGTAAACGCGGAAGTTTGTTTGTTTTTGTTTGTTCATGGTTTTGCCAACTGTTTCCTGGCGTATGCGAAGGTGTGTTGCCTTTTCCTGTGGGCAAAAGGTTGCCTGTGTCTTCTGGCAGTTTCAGTGTCGTCAGCTTCATTTGTTGCAGATTTTATAGTGCCTTCATAAGTTATCAAGTCTAATTTATCGTGAAGTTATTTGCAGTTAGATTTGTAATGTCTATTATTGACTAAGTAGAAAGAATGTACATTTGTATTATCCCCATTATTCAAAAAAATGTACAGAATAAACCTTTGCATCGTTTCTGTTATTTACTGTCTTGATAATTACGGAGGAGAAGAAACTTCCAATTATTTAGAAAATTGAAATCTCGCCAGGAACCAATGTTTCTTGTATCATTTTTTTTTCAGGGATAATTATGAAATCGTAGGCAATTAAGTCAGTGTGAGCTAAGTGTGAACATGACTAAACAAAGCTCCAGTTTTTATTAGACTTCAAATTATCTTGATCCCACTCGCATGAGATGCAGCAACAAATAGTTCCGTAATGAAAAACTGTCAGTTAAGAAAGTTAATGTGGGTCTGTCCTAGGATAGGTGGCCACCACTAAATATCGGACATCACATCTCTGGTCTATCGATCAGTTAATTCAAAAGCAAAATATTGAATATCAAAACGTAGGTGGCTATTTGTGGATGGCAGCCCTTAGGTGGCTGATTTTATGGGCCATAGCTCCTGGGGGAGCAGAGAGAATTAGCGAATAGGATTCCAAACGACAAAAACTGTTTGAACTTATTCTGTGTCGATGCTCTCCTGCAAGTAAGTCCAGAATGCGAATTCACTGACTGGGCCCGAGGGGTACAAGGCTGCACTTGGGTAAGATGCATGCAAGGGAAGGGTATTTAATTTGGCTTCCTGGTATCTTGTCTTTCCGGCTTTCGTAGGTTGCAGTTCTATGAGTGGTAAAAGTTGCATGTTCACGTATAATCGCTGGTTTTGCGAATAATTAAACGAAACTATCTAAAATGTTCTAAGTTTTATGGAAATACTGACGATGAACAAGATTTTTCTGTCTTCAGGCGTTGTCATGAGATGAAACAGAATAAATAACTGACACTGAAATCGTAACATTAGGCTTTTATTTAAAAAAAAACGAAAATATCAGGAAATATTCGTGTTAAAATGAGAGTATAAAAAAAGTGATGAGATAAAGATATTATTCAAATGATACAATGGTATAAGATTACATGTTCGATGTAAAACCACGTTTGTGCGCATTTTTCTATCTCTCTGCTGCTTTTCTTGAAATATCTCGTCTTCATTTAAATACACAGGTCAGAGTACCGTACGCAAGACTCTGCAATCATTCAAATGTAAGATAGACTTCAGTTACTGAAGTCTGCACCTTACTCTTTTCTATTTTTATTTATTCATTTTTTCTTTTTATTTATTTATTATTTTTAAGAAGTGATGAAACCACGACTTAGCGTATCGTTCGAATCGCATCCATTCCATTGTGGCTTCGTTCAGGCTGCTGATAAAGCCATGTTCAGGCGACCGCTAGGTGTGTCATTCGGAGGTGCGGCAACGCAATAAAAAAACGGACAAAGGAAAATAGTTTTATTGTAATGTTAAATTATTTTGTTAAAATAACTGGCAAATATTTTCGACTATACATCAACACGGTGCTCTCGCCTGACACCTTTTTGTTCGCAAGATTCAGCTGTGGCAGTGATCAGAACTGGTTTGGGTATACCAGACTATCCTGAATGTCTAAACACCACCCCCCCTACCCCTCACTCCCCCTTGCTCCCACATCACACCGATCCCCTATAACCGAATCCCGACGACTATCCCCCGCTAGTATCTCTTCTCCCGGGCAGCTCAGCACAACGAACGTAGCAGAGTTAACGCGTTATACCTGAAGGCCACTGCTTACCCCCGTCAGTATTCCTTGGGTAGTTCAACGGAACGCAGTGTCACTCTTCCAACACGGACTCTTTATGCTGGGGCTGAGATGAAGACACAGAGTTAAAGTACTGATAGTTTTAATGGCATTTCAATGATGCTGCGAGTGTATGTAAATATAACAGGTCCCTTCGCACGAAAAAGAAAGCAAAGCCGCATTCCTTTTTAATATTGTGCAGCAATTTTTTTTACAGTAATTGATTATACACAGCATGCTTCAGTGCGTAAATCAGGAAAACTTAACAAGAGTGACCCCATGGTAATATAACCAGTGCTTAGTGTTTTTGTCATGACAGGAAAATTAAAACTTTGACGATTTGTTCATGAACTTCTACACCCAATGCCTACGTGAGTAGACCAGGAAACCATGACAGTTTCCTGTCGAGTAGTGTGTGAGAAATTTAATATAAATGAAATCATGGTTTTATCGTAAAAAAAATAACATCAGAACGATGAAACGTGCTTACTAATGATTTCAATGACAATCGTTGGAAAGTTGAAGTGTTTGTTTTTATTTTTTCTCCGTACTGCATGATACGTACTGTCATAACCATGATCTCAGCGTCAAATCTGATAAGAAGTAAGATAAGGCGGTAACTGTTATTCTAACTTATCCTTTGACGTTCCAATTGTATTTCTTTATTTTTCTTAATGTTTTTATCGTTTTATGACTACTTGCTTTATTACCGGTGTAAATAGTGAACCGTATTAGATATTACCGTACAAATGTAACGGAATTTTTACCTTTCTCAGGCGTATAAGACTTGCATTTTACTATTCAGCTTTTTAGCTTTGACAAATTTATAGCGATAGAGAGAGAAAGGCAAAAATGTGAAATATTGT
>NC_087203.1:75704904-75724904 GCF_015104395.2 Macrobrachium nipponense | reverse complement strand
CATACATTGAATATTCATATGCATGTAAAAGTAGACACCTCTTAGAAGTATAAATAACTTTCAAAATAAACACGTAATCTCTTATCTACTCCAGTGGTATTATTGGCGTCCCACTGCTCTGTGTCAGGTTCCAAGTTGCATCCTTATCAGTACAATTAAAGGATATCCTCGCTTTCAGGAGACGAGTACGTTTCTTGTTTGACGCCACAAACAGCTGAAGATAATTAGAGAAAGCATCTCCGGGACGAATGCTGTAATCTGACGCTGCAGCTCCTCCGTGGCGCGTTCGCCCGTTTGTTTGTTTGGTCGCATCTCAAAAATTCATGAATGGATTTCGGCGCCACTTTGCGTCGGGGTGGGTTATGGAATGAGGAAGATCTGGTAGGTTTTTGAGATATTTCTGGATCCTTAATGTGGATCCAGGGGTGGGATTATTTCTTTTATTCCATTTCATCGTTGATTCCAAAAAGTTATTCTGAAAATGATACTTATGGATTTCGTTTTAAGTTTTCCGAATCTGGATTCAGTTAAAGGAATTGGATTATTATCTAAATCACTATTTATTGCGTCCACACGATATAGAAAAAGATCATAGATATCTTTCGATGAAGTTTTCTGGATGGATGGGAAGTGGATTAAAGAAAAGATTAACTTTCAGAGGATCCGGTTCCAGTTACTGATTCATAATTGATCTCTTTACATTCATTGTAATTCTGTGTTTGTCTATTTGTCTGCTGTGTAACTCAGAGTCTCCGAAGGAGTTTGACGAAGTTTTGGGGAAAGTTGGGATACGAATAAGAAAACAGTTGATTAGACTGTTTAATTAAACGGGATCGAAGATGATCTCCGTTGCTGTGGCATTGTTAGGGGTAAGCGCTGGAACCCGGCGCTACCCGTCACGTCTCTCCTGCTCTTCCCCTACCTACCCCGCTCCATTCGGGGCGGACAAACAGATTTGTAGGAGGGGCAGTGAATGTGTCATGTCTCCCCCAAACTCCCGATCCCCCACCCAGGGCGGACAAACGAGAAAGATCCATTCGGATTTTATCATTGTAGATAGATGATATTGGCAATAACATTTTCATAGTAGTAAATGTAGTATCATATAATATGAATGAAGGAGTAATACTTACAACAATTAAATTATGATGATATAAAGGATAATGGTAGCAAAAATGTTTTAATACCACTAAGGATAGAAAAAAACACAAACAGATAGACAAATAGGTTGACAGCAGACAGACATTTATAGATATATATATGCATAAACACCGTCCAAGTTCGCAAGCGTAAATTAATAACAATAATATTTTGCAGTCCACTTCAAAATAACATGTTTTTATTTTCGAAAAGGATACAAGAGTTTCCATTCCACCAAATGAGATGAGGGTTAAGGTTATACCATTTTTTTTCTTATTTTGTGGTGAAAATTATGATTCCGAATTTCTCTCTCTCTCTCTCTCTCCTGTATGTTACGCAACATTTTAATGACGTCTGGCATTTCTGTATATATATATATAATATATATATATATATATATATATATTATATATATATATGTGTGTGTGTGTGTGTGTTGTGTGTGGTTGTGTGTGTATGTATGTATGTAAATGTATTGCAGGTCTCTCTCTCTCTCTCTCTCTCTCTTCTCTCTCTCTCTCTTTCAGTTTTGCCACTGTTTATCATCATCATCTATATATATATATATATATATATATATATATATATATATATATATATCATCTATATATATATATATATATATATATATATAGTAGTATATATGTATATTGTATGTATTTGCATTGAAGAGCTCTCTCTCTCTCTCTCTCTCTCTCTATGTTTTGCCACTGTTTATCATCATCATTAATATATATATATATATATATATATATATATATATATATATATATATATATATACATATATATATATATATATTGTATGTATGTATTTGCATTGCAGGGCTCTCTCTCTCTCTCTCTCTCTCTCTCTCTCTCTCTCGTAAAAACACCACATAAATGACTTCTCTTCAAACACAAAAGAGCAGTTTCAATGTACTATGACTCGACAACAACAGTCGATGGTGCCTCAATGCCTTTATAGTCTTCAAGCCCTTTATACGATCCGAGACCTTTTACCGTCTATGGATTCCTTTCAGGCTTCTGTTGTGACATCAGGTGCTGTTATTGCTCGCTCTGTACGTACATGGTTCCGTTGTGTGTTTGTTCAACCTATCGAAATCATAGTGCTCTCTCTCTCTCTCTCTCTCTCTCTCTCTCTCTCTCTTACTTTAGTGGATGCGGATAAGTAAATATTGTTATTATCAAATACTGTCATTACCAAAATTATTGTTAGTCGTTGGTGGTTTTTTGTCTTATTTCTTTTTGTACGTGTATTTATTTGTTTATTGCTTATTAAGAGGTTACGATTAATAATGAAAAATATGAATGAGCCATCTCTCTCTCTCTCTCTCTCTCTCTCTCTCTCTCTCTCACACACACTTTTGTGGACGTGGATAAATAAATATTGTTATTATCAACTACTGTCATTACCAGAATCGATGGTGGTTCCTTTGCCTTATGTCTTATTTGTCTACGTTTATAATTGTTTGCATGTATGTATGTATGTATGTATGATCATTTGTTTCCTAAGTGAACATCTTACAAGATAACAGGGAATCTTTTGTCATGTTTCCAGCGACTACTATACAGCTGATAAAAAAAAATCTGTACTAACAAGAATGTAAAAACAGACTTCTGAGTCCAAGTCATTCAAGGAAGGATTAGTCAAAATATAATAAAAAAAATTCGTAAGGTCCGAGTACAAAAATGTCTGTAATCACTGCAGGAAATACTGTGCGAGAGAAAATAAATCAGGTCTAAGTAAAAGCTGCAACGCTGTACAGGCGCTTTTCCAATCGCAAATTGACGAAAACAGGTGAAACGTGACGGTTTCATCGTTGTAAAAACGAACAAAAATAACGACTTGGCAACGAACGTAGAGCCCTTTAAGGTTCTTTGTGAACGTGTAATTCTAAAAACGAATTAATAGGCCTTCAAGGGTATGCGAACGTGTAATTCTTAAAACGAACTATAAGCGAACTAAAAGGCCTTTAAGGGTCTTTGTGAACATGTAATACTGAAAACGAACGAAAGGCCTTTAAGGGTTTTTTTTAGGCCTACGTAGCTGCTGGTTCATGGAGTACAGCTACAACGAGCGCCTAACCTGTCCCAGCCTTGCGAAGATAGACGGAGCGCGCCAGTGTTAATTGACATCCATATTAAAACAGTGCCAATATCCTCCGGCATATGCACATATTATTAAGGAACAAGCATAAAATGCTATTAACTTACGAGAACATTAATCTGTGTTTGAACGTGTGATTTATAATACAGTCAAAAGGAAATAAATTAAAAGATGAATCTCGGATTGGAACATGTCGCAGACGAGGGGAAAACCTTAATGCAGCGAATCAACGGAAAGCTGACTCATGTACCTCCGCGCAGACGACGCTCAGGTAAGGGAGCCATGGGTTGCTTTCACTCTTGTGCTGCTCGTATACGGTGAGGTGATACAGGGGAGGCGTATGTGGTTTTGCTTTTATACTACTACTACCAATACTACACTGTTGATTTTGTAGCTACTAATATTACAACTTACGATACTAATTAATTAGATTTAATATGTGATATGATTTTTATACGGGTTTAAGGGTGTTTTACGGTTAGTATTATTAGTATTACTATTTGTATTACTGTAAGGTGCCCATGAGTTAATTATTATTATTATTATTATTATTATTATTATTATTATTCGTAAATTGCTAGTACGTACAGGACAATAGCGGGGGAAAGAAAAGAGAATTATGCACTTGTTATGGTATATAACCGCGTACTCCTGGTGTCGGAAATGCTTTTTTTTTTTTAGGCGTTTAAAGGGTTGGTTAAGGTTGGTGGGGGTTTTGGTTTGGGTTTCTCTTTTCTCGGTTGAGTCGTATCCTTTGAAATCTCTGTCTTAACTATGCTGACCCAAGCTGCGAATATGTTCCAGGTAGTTAGTCTTTTATTGTTGGTTGCAGCTAGAGGAACTGAGGACCGAAATGTTACCTTTTGCAGTCAACCCCCTTTAAAGACCAAAGCCTTATAGGTGAATATATATATATATATATATATATATATATATATATATATATATAGTAATATATATATATATATATATAAATATATATATATTATATGTATATATATATATATATATATATATATAAATGATACAGGTGGACAGCAAATCAGTCGATATATGAAGATCAGAGGGCAGTGGAAACAGGCTGGTACATAAAAAAAACACTCTTTATTAGTGCCGACGTTTCAGGACAACTAGTCTCATTTTCCAGGCTGTAAATAAAAGAATAAATCTTGTAAATTATAAAAACGAACAAATTATACAAAAATCTGTATAAAACCAAATTTACATCAGGGTACATTCATCACTGCAGGAGGTACCAACCTATATAGAAAGGAGAAGAGGGGCGAATGGAATAAGGGCAGGTGAAAAGCAAAGAAGACGGTTACGACAGGTAGAGAGGGGTGGAGGAGTTTTGGGCATTCAACAGTGGTACTGTCTGTGTGATAGTTAGCGATTCTAGAATAGCTCGGAAGAGGCCCTTTTTATGATTTTAAATTGATTGTAGTCAGTGTTGCTACCACAATTTTTGGCATGTTCTCTTATGTTCGAAAATTCGGGATTACTTAATTTATTGCCCGTTCGATAGCTAACGCCTCTGTGAGAGTCGGCGCGTACCTTGAGAAGTCTTTGGGTGCAGCCCACGGAAGTTCCTCGAGAACACCGAGGACAATCGTACTTATATCTCACCCCAGACGTCATAAGGTCGCCTAAACGGTCTTTAGTATTGAATAAAGATCCAATCTTCAGGCTATTCTTTTAGCAGTATTTTCAAAATAGAGGATCAAATAAACCGTTTTTAAATAACTTGAAAAAGAATAATACTATTTCTGATGAGGTTTATAGGTCCCTTTTTAGCACAGGCGGTTCTTTCGGTGTCTTATATGGTCTCCCTGACAACCTACGATACCCCTAATTATAAAATGGCAAAATTTCCGGTTCCTCTTCAAGATCCTCTCACCAAAAATGAATAAACGTTGACAAATTCCTACACGTTCAAGAACGCCATTCTCCCTCAAGACTTAGACCTAGTTATGGCCAGCTCGATGTCGAGTATCTATTCACAATGTTCCTGTTCAAGAGACCACTGATATTATTATGTGTAAACTGTTTCCGGATCCTAATACCCTCTTCCACAATTTTAGAAGATTTCTGGAACTTGCTGTGCTTGACACAGCCTTTATTTTTAATAACACTGCTTATAAACAAGTTTATGGTATGGCGATGTATTCTCCTTTGGGCCCAACGTTCGCAAATATTTTTGTGTCACTTGTAGGAGCAGCTGCTGGACAACTACCCTCTCAGTATTTACCCCTTATTCTACAAACGATATGTATATGATACTTTTATCCTGTTTAGATCTCGTTCTGATGCTGAAACTTTCCTTGATCTCGCTAACAGTAGACACCATAATATAAAATTCAGTATTGAAGTTGAGCAGGATAATAAGTTATCCTTTTTAGGTGTTTCAGTTTCACGAGAATCAGATTGTTTTAAGACAAGTATTTGGAGGAAACCTACATTCACGGGTTTAGGATCCAACTTCTATAGTAGCTGTTTTTTTTAACTTTAAATTAAATGCCTTGTCTACTCTTTTATATAGAGCCTTCCATTATCCTCGAATTGGCATGCCCTTAATAAGGAAATTCAATTTTTACGCGAGTTTTTCACAACAACTTTTTTCCATCTAACCTATTTTTTCAGTATGTGCGGAAAATTTTAAACAACAATTTCATGCCAAAGTACAAAATTCCAACCGTTCCCAAACTTCAAATCTATGCCAGTGTTCCTTTTCTGCATGATAAAAGTTTTAACCAAAAGCTTTCGCAAATTTTTCAAGATATTATGGATCAGTCAAAATTAATCTCATTCCAAAGAATCGTCTGAAGATTGGATCTTCATTCAATACTACAAACCGTTTAGGCGACCTTATGACGTCTGGGGTGGATATATAGTAAGTACGATTGTCCTCGGTGTTCTCGAGAAACTTACGTGGGCTGCACCCATAGACTTCTCAAGGTACGCACCGACTCGCACAGAAACGTTAGCTATCGAACGGGCAACAAATTGAGTAATCTCGAATTTTCGAACATAAGAGAACATGCCAAAAAATGTGGTAGCAACACTGAATACAATCAATTTAAAATCATAAAAAGGGCCTCTTCCGAGCTAGCACTATTTATTCTAGAATCGCTAACTATCAAACAGACAGTACCACTGTTGAATGCCCAAAACTCCTCCACCCCTCTCTACCTGTCGTAACCGTCTTCTTTGCTTTTCACCTGCCCTTATTCCATTCGCCCTTCTTCTCCTTTCTTATATAGGTTGGTACCTCCTGCAATGATGAATGTACCCTGATGTAAATTTGATTTTAAACAGATTTTTGTATAATTTGTTTGTTTTTATAATTTACAAGATTTATTCTTTTATTTACAGCCTGGAAAATGAGACTTGTTGTCTTGAAACGTCGGCACTAATAAAGATGTTTTTATGTACCAGCCTGTTTCCACTGCCCTCTGATCTTTACATATGTAACTAGATATATATATATAAATATATATATATATATATATATATATATATATATATATATGTATATATATTTAGTATATGAACCTATTATATCGAGTAATTCTAACCAAACTTGGTATACATACTACATACCATCTGGGGATAAACAGTTTGGGGTTAAAAGCCATCACTGGCACCAAAGAGGGTTTGTCTGGGAAGGGGGAAAATGTAAAAATACAGAAATGTAAACATAATCAAAACAACAGATATTAGTTTCTAATCCATAGTTTTAAAGGTCGCTGAGAAGAATAGTGGCACTTCCGATGCCTTGTAAGGGTTCAAAGAACAAAATAACTATTTAAAACACAGCTCTTAAGTCAATATTTTTGTGTATATGTTTATATGTATGCCGGTCATAGGTATCTACTCTTGTGTGCTCTATTATATTCAAGAGAGTTGTTCTTCGAGCCTGCTTATTATACAGAACGTAAAACATTGCTGTAGTCTGGAGATGCTGTATTCTGTGTCTTCAGGTTCCTTTGGCGTGACATTCTCTCTCTCTCTCTCTCTCTCTCTCTCTCTCTCTCTCTCTCTCTCTCTCTCTCTTTGAGTCATAGTTTTAAGACATAAAGTAAAACTCGATTAATATATAAGTTAAGATTCAAGTTGTCAGGAAGTGTTGAGCAAGAGACGAGCTCTCACTCACGTATACTCGCCGCACATTTCTAGAACGAAAGAGCAACACAGCTGCCATAAAATGATTTTTGTCTCGATGTTTTGAATACAGTGTTAAGCACAGCTGGTCTAGGATAGTGTTTAATTCGGTGTTTTTAATGTATTGTTAAATACAGCTGTCGCAAATATGCTGTGATATGAGATATCTTATTTATACGCGCACGCACACACACACATATATCAACTATTAATTCTATGGAAATACACACGCAGCTGTTATTGAATGGCTTTTAATTTTTAGTTTTGCACATTCTGCTTCCTTCTTAGATGTTATTATGGCTTGTTATTGTAAGAACCAGACCCTCAAGGCTTGTTGTAAGGACAGGGTTGTCCTAGAGTAGGGTTTGTCAGTTACACCGTTTAACTGATGTAGGCAGGAAAGAAAAATTATTCATGTTTGATAATGGGATGTCTAAATGGAAATTAAAGAAAAAAAACCATGACCACAAAAACTAAACCACTGGAAGGTCCGGATCAGATTCCTGATTCGGATCCATTTCAAAATTTAATTGACATAGCCATGTCTCAAAGTCAGCTGCAAATTAATTGTTTGTTGATATTAATCAGCTGGCTTAGTCCACCCCAAATAGTTTTTTACCAACGACCAAATCTCATAGGCCACATCAAACCCTTTACTGACTTTGATCTAGTCGCATAGTCCACTCTAAGTAGTTTATTGATATTGATCAAGCTTCATTGGTTCCTCCAGATAATTTATTGACATCAGTCAAGCTGTATAGTTCGCTCCAAATAGTTTACTGACATCAGTCAAGTTACATAGACATCGGTCTATTTACTTAGTTCACCCTAAATAGTTTCCCGGCATCGATAAAGTCACAGACTTTATTCGAAATAGTTTATTGACATCTATCAAGCTACCAATTCCTCTCCAAACAGGATATTGACATCAACAAATGCTTACTCAGATTACTCAAGTCACATAGTTTGCACCAAATAGTTAATTGACTTTGACTGAGACATAATCCTCCCTTAAGAGCTTATTAACATTGATCTTGTCGCGTATTTCAGTACCTATATTTATTGACACCGATCAAACTGCAACAATCAACTTCAAACAGCTAACTGGCATCGAATAGCATGGTCCATTCCCCAATAGTATTTTGACATCGATTGAGTCACATCGGCCATCATGATTAGTTTATTGACATTATTTAAGTCGCAAGGTTCACTCTAGTTAGTCAATTGATGCATTGTCCACTCAAAATAGTTTATAGACTTTCATCAATCCGTATAGTCCACTCCAGATATTTTATTGACTTCATCAACCCACATGGTCCATTCCAAAATTATTTAACTGTTATTCAACTCGGTTGCATGGTCCACTTAAATAGTTTACTGACGTTGATCAAACCAGGTAGTCCACTCCAAATAGTTAACTGGTACTGGTCTATTTGCTTGGTCCAGTCCAGTTACTTTATTGACATCGACCAGGCCACACATTGCACTCCAGGTAGTTTATTGACATTGATCAAGGCACTTATTCCACTCCAGAATCCAGATAGTTAACCGACGTCAACAAGCGTCATAAGTTAAGTTGAGTATATCTTAGTTTTACCAGACCACTGAGCTGATTAACAGCTCTCCTAGGGCTGGCCCGAAGGATTAGATATTTTTACGTGGCTAGGAATCAGTTGGTTACATAGCAACGGGACCTACAGCTTATTGTGGGATCCGAACCACATTGTATCGAGAAATGAATTTCTATCACCAGATTATAAATTCCTCTGGTTCCGCGTTGGCGTCCTAGTCCACCCCGTAAAAGTTGGTTAACAGCAGTCGATATTCTTTATGATCTAAGAAGAAAAGTCTGATTTCAGATTTGGATCCATCTCAAAATGTAAAGAAATCTCTCTTGATCAATATGAACCCTCACCACTGAATTCTCAAAATCAACTTTATTTGTGATCACCTAGACAGACAAACATATAAGCAGTTTAAAAGACACTGGGAAATACACATTTCGTCAACTTCGGCGGCGGAGGAAACTATTGAAATATGTTATTCCACTAAAGTCATAAAAGAGAATTGAATAATTTGAAGACGATGAAAATTCTAGTTATGAGGTTTTCAAATAATCATTGCATTCCAATTTTATGGTATTGCATTGTGTTTCAAGGGCAGTCTGTACACACACACACACACACACACACACACACACACACACACACATATATATATATATATATATATATTAGCTGAATCCAGTGGGAAAGTTCAAAATTTCATTTGAACTTTCTCAGTGGCTTCAGCTAATGAACAAAATCACGTGCTTACTTTTGTGATTTCTTATGTATATACTATGTTATATAATATATATATTATATATATATATAGTATATATATATATATATATATATATATATATATATATATATATATATATATATACATATATCTATATAGTAAGCAAATGCGTGATACTTGGACGAATGATGAAGCAGGGGATGTTTGTGGATAAGCACATTGAATTTTGTACACTCATATTCATTCAGTTTTTATATAATTGCAAGCACACTATTGATGAGAGAGAGAGAGAGAGAGAGAGAGAGAGAGAGAGAGAGAGAGAGAGAGAGAGAGAGAGAGAATTTTCCCTGAAATAGAGCCCGAAATAACCTCGTGCACTGAAGAGATTCTCTGATCGCAATTGCTGATAGATGATTTCTAACCAGGAACATCCTACTTACGTTGCAATTATCGGTTTAACTGAAGTGTCTTCTTGGACTAGAGTACTATCACTGCCTGGGAGTACAGGCTCTCTGTTTGAAAAAATACGGCCTCTCTCTCTTTCTCAAAAAAAAAAAAAATAAATAAAAATAAAAAAAATAAAAAATACAAAATAAAAAAACCTATACTAAAAACTTTCTCTCTCTCTCTCTCTCTCTCTCTCTCTCTCTCTCTCTCTCTCTCTCCTCTCAGAAAAACAAAACTACTAACACTGTTAGAGTACTGGTCTTGTGCTCACTGAATAGGAAATGTATTATATTCGAGAAAATACTGTTTTACCCACATTTTCAATTAAATATTGGAAATTCTTTTGAATTGAATAGGATCTTTTATTTCATATGTAAGCCACATACATTAGATAAAAATAATATATACATATTTTTACAAAAGAGCTTTACAGAGAATATTGCATAAGTGGCCATAACTTCATGAAATATATAATGTCACGTTGATTAAACCTTTTTTTTTCAAAATTTTAATAAACTACGTAATAGAAAATAATTATGAGCTAGATAACAACATTTTACTTTTAAGACTCAAAAAATTACATTACTCCATATTACATGTTGTTGAAACTTAAAAGAGTACGATAAAAAACTGATTTAAGAAGAGTATTATTTGTCTTAATTAGCAGAAGGAAGAAACTAATTTATTTTATATATATATATATATATATATATATATATATATATATATATATATATATATATATATATATATATATAGATGCACCTCCACGCATACACACACACAAACACACACACATTATATAATATATATATATATATATATATATATATATATATATATATATATATATATATAATCGCTTCACATAAATACCATCAATGTCTAAGTGGACAGATGATAGTTCCTGGAAAAGCATCCAGTGGTATCCAAGCATTGCCAAGGGTTCAACTGGCAGGTGGGAGGTGGGGAGGGGTGGAGGCCAGGTAGGGAGGGGGGGGGAGAGGGTTGTTTGAGAGACTGGTATCTTGGCAACCTGAACAACTTCCTCTCTCTCTCTCTCTCTCTCTCTCTCTCTCTCTCTCTCTTATACAGAAATGAATTGCATCATGGCGGAAGGGAAGGTGAACTTACTATGATAAGGCATTCGTTATGTGTTTCTTAAATTCGGATTTTTTTTATAATCTTTTAATTTAGGAATATGCAGACTTATATATATATATATATATATATATATATATATATATATATATATATATATATATATATATATATACATATCTATATATTATATATATATATATATATATATCTATATAATATATATATATATATATATATATATATAACGTATGTACATAAACACACACACAAATATATATATATATATATATATATATATATATATATATAGATATATATATATATCTATCTATATATATATATATATATATATATATATATATATATATATATATATATATATTTAAACTCTCGCTCAATAATCTCATGTTTATTTGCACGTTGCAAGTGTACCTTGTCGCTACTCATTACGGGAGCTTATCTGATGCACGTCTTATGATTGATGTAATTAGTCTGTTGCAACGAGAAGATAATGGCCATCAGGCTAATGAAAATCGTAAAGCGAGTAATTAGGCATCATCAATTATTAATGGGAAGGTGAGACGACGCAGAAGAGAGCAAAAGAATACTGATTTTGTCCGTCTGGGAAGAGACTCATTCACAGGGCCACAGGGTGACGAAAGGAATGGCTTGCTGCTATCAGATCAGCTGTTTGGAAATAATGAGGGGCTTTCATTCATAAGGATCACGCCGGGATAAGCGAGTGTGCGTAAATATATATATATATATATATATATATATATATACTATATATATGTATATATATATATCTATATATATATATATATATATATATATATATATATATTAGGGATGTATGTAAATTCGAATTGACAACGGGAAATGGATTTATCACGTCTGAATTACAAACACACACAGACACACACATATGATATCGGATATGATATGGATATATATATATATATATATATATATATATATATATATATATACATATATATATATATATATATATATATATATATATATTGTATGATGCACACACACATATATGCATCAATACAATTATATAGTCTAATATATATATATATATATATATATATATAATATAATCGTATATAATATATATATATATGTAAGATATATTGTTTTTTATGATGCACACACACATATGCATATTTGTGTGTATTATAATAATAATATATAATATATATAATATTATATTTAATTATTATATATAGATATATTATTGATATGATGCACACAACACACAGCATCATATATATATAATATTATATTATATATACATATAGTTATATGTATATAGAAAACGTTTGTATATACTCATGTTCTAAAATATTCTATAGAAGTTAGATCACCGGAAATTGCAGGAAATTTTGAAAAACGTTGGAAATAGTTATTAAAAATGCTCTTACAGTAAAAGAAAGCCGATTGCCTAAGTATATGGAAGACACATTTGAAAAATTTTAATCGCGTAGACGATCCGTTTTCAAACGCTGTGAATATATTGTCATAAATCAGCGTCCTAGTAGATCTTCTGTCCTAATTGCTGATTATATACAAATACGATTCGAAATTTATTATGAACTTTGTCAAACGAGTTTTTAGTTTTGTAAAGTATTTCATAATAATGATTATAAAGAGACATCATATGAAATTCAAGATTACTGAAGATTACCAACGCATACTTATTCTTATTGTTATTATTGGTTTATTGTACTTTTTTCTTTTGAACGATCACCCCAAACGTCGAAGAAAAATGTTTATGATCTTTGCTCACTCCATATAATCTTGGCCCCTTTATTTGCTTCTGAATAATTGTTCTTTATCGTGAATGACGTCTATTAACGATATCCCAAAAATCACTTCATAAGGTATTGAAGCGCGAGAAGCCGTTAGATTTAATAATAATAATTCATAATAATAACAATACCGTGTAATGTCTTATAGGAAGTGATTCTCATAGCAGTCTGTAATTAATCTTTGATAGTTATCTGTCATCGTACCGTCTGGAGATGTAACCTCATCTTATTCGTGCTCGCACACCTGGATGATAAGTAGGCAAGACATGGTAACGCACACGTATACCTATCCAGAGTGCTAGTTTAATACAAGATAATAGCATTATATTCCTTGCCCCATCACGTACACACACCTTTATACACACACACACACACACACACACACACACACACATATATATATAATATATATATATATATATATATATATTATATATATATATATATATATTAACATACCAACAAGTGTCAAGTCCATACATGAGTATATACCAACATAGCAAATCTTAATAATTTTGAATGTAATACATAGCTGTATATTTTATATATGACCAATTTTTGTCATGTATAAATATGCAGTATGAGAAAGATAAATAAAATTTATATCCATCTTGAGACGCTCTAGTTTTTGCTTTAAAATGATTTAAAATGATCTGTGGTTGGGATGAAGAATAGTGTATGCAACATTTAAACAACATAAACGTGTGAATAAACATGCCTGTCTGTGTAGTCGTAAAACTGAATGAGATAAAGAGCTCTGCTGAAAGGAGGAATCAAAATGCTTCTGTAGTCAACGACTCGTGACCACCAAAGCTGCTTCTTCTCGCCAAGTGAATTGTGAAGTGTGGCAAAGTGCGCTTTGGCCTTCATAATGTGATCTGGTTTAATCCGGTGACGAATTCTCCCTATTCGGTGGATAGGAGGATTTCGTTCTTACAAGCTATGGACGACGTCAGGTTCTTGGTTTGAAACTGTTACAACCAGTCTTTTGTTTTTGTTGATATAGTTAGTGTACAGAGTTGTGTAAATTTTTTTTTGTAAGTCATAGTCAGCAGACTTGAAAAAGACGGCCAATAGAATTTTTACTTGCTAATACGATAATACAAGTTTAACATGTAAATAAAAGCCATGATTTGGGTATAGCGGAGTTTTAAATTATTTGATAAACGTGGTCAGCATAGTCACTAGTAGCTGATCATTTTCGACATATTCAATAGATATTCGAATTGTTTCCCATATTCCTCTTTATTTGGTCCTGCTCTTGATGTTGTCCAACTGTGAAGAATAGTTTGCTATTGGGAGTCGATATATGGATGGTGAAATTCCCTGTACTGTTCGTACAGGAATTGACATACGAATACGTCTGTGCAAACAACCAAAGCGACGGTGTTAGTGCTGAATTTTGCGTTGCGAATTATGATAATACTTTGTATTTATCGGGGACTGGTTGATAACTCCCTCCTTGCCAGATGACTTCATACACACACTGGCAAATGCAACTCTTCAACGATAAGAAATGTGCGTTCACAGACGCAAGAATTAGCGAATTTCATACTCTGAAAACTCTAAGGCTGGTTAACCCTTGAATTCGCGACTGTTACATTGTATGTTTTGTTCTAAAGATCGAGCTATTCAATTTGACGATGGATCAAAAGTGGGTATATCGCGCTGACAAG
The DNA here is from genome assembly GCF_015104395.2 of Macrobrachium nipponense. Lineage (NCBI taxonomy): Eukaryota > Metazoa > Arthropoda > Malacostraca > Decapoda > Palaemonidae > Macrobrachium > Macrobrachium nipponense. The sequence goes on along the minus strand of NC_087203.1, from coordinate 75,710,158 downwards.
TTATCTGGCATCCGCTAACACCTTGCCATAATACTTTACACGTAGTAGCTGTCTTGATTAGTACGAGCTGTCATCACAGTGACTCAGTTGTCTCTAAGGCCGTTTTGCGACGTTATTGAATCACAGATGTTTGTTTGGTGGTGTCGTGTCACGTAAATCGGACGTGTGTGCTGTAGCCTTGTTAATAATTCTGGCAATTTGGTCCCAAGTTAGGCGTCAAAATGCTAAGTGGTTGAAATTTTAATCGTATTACGCCGCCCTAATTCTAAACGGTGCCTGACGCTCTTATCTTGTGAGACTGAATATTTTTTCAATTCATTCAGCATCTGCCAAGCTTTATCGAATCCACGGCTGAATGAGGACTTCCCATTACAAGGATTATGTAACAACCTGGAACTTCATTAGTGGGTATTAATTTGCATTGACTGTAGACGTGCTACAAGGTTCGTCCAAGTTTATCTTTTAATGACTATCTTTAAGGGGTGAGTAATTATAAAAATAAAGAAGCTGGTGTCTAACTGTAAATTATAGACGAAAAGTATATCTCTAAATTTCATCAAAGCAGCAGATTCTTAATGTCACAGATGTCATGGTTTGATCGACATATCTTGGAGTCGTCCACTAAGTAACATCCGTGACAATTGGAATTTTGAGATTGCGTGGTTCTTTAGTTTGTCTTATAGCTTTCATAAGGATGAGCAGCTCACTAACAACAAGCCAGAATGGTAGTTATCTTTTCGTAGGTCAGATTTACCAGCATTTTGAATAACGCTGATCACTAGTTACAAGTTCTCAGTTTTTAGTTTTCGGTAAAAAGTTAAGGCTATCTTAGTTTAAGCAGACCACTGAGCTGATTATTACAGCTCTCCTACAGCTGCCCCAAAGGATTAGATATTTTTACCTGGCTAGGAACCAACTGGTTACTCAGTAACGGAACTTACAGCTTATTGTGGGATCCGAACCACATCCTTGTTGGCAGAGCGGGAAATCGAACCGTACCCTGAGATTGGTAGTCGAGCATGTAACCGACTCGTCCAACGAGGACCTTAGTTTTCTGTAAAAGAAAACTGTTGAGATGGTTGTTTGTTTGTCCGTCCGCACTTTTTCTCTCCACCCTCAAATCTTAAAAACTACTGAGTCTGGAGGGTTGCAAATTGGTATGTTGACCATAAACCCTCCAATCATCAAAAATACCAAATTGCAGCCCTCTAGCCTCAGTAGTTTTTTTGTATTTAAGGTAAAAGTTAGCCATGATCGTACGTCTGCCACCCTATAAGTGCCAACAATACAGGCCACCCATCGCTCCGTGGCTGAAAGTTTCATGGGCCGCAGCTGAACGTTTCATAAAGCATTATACGCTGAACCGAAAACTCGATTGCGCCGAGGAAACATAGGCGCAATTTTTACTCGTTCATCTTTTGAAATGATCTGCTCAATAACATTCAACTTTGACATAATCATACTGGTATTGGCCACGTTTGGTAGTAATCCGCCTCTTATGAATAAGAGTAAAAATAGAAAATCTGCTTAACTTCAGTACAACCACTAAATACTAATCATCAGCCTTTTGTTTTATAAACCTCAAGAGCCACGATCTGCTATTAAACCATCCTGAGTGGATTTAATCCCGAAGATTGGCAATATGTGTCAGTTGTTTAGTTTCTTTTTGTCTTTTGTTATTTTTCTGTGTAGTACTGATATCTTGTTTTTTTACTTTCATTCCTTTGTTAGCATAGATTGTTTTTGCGTCTCTGGTTTTCTTTAAAAATGGATGATTTCATTTGTACGAAATATATATATATATATATATATATATATATATATATATATATATTATATCTATATATATGTATATCTATATATATATATATATATATATATATATATAATATATATATTATATATATATTGCGAATTTCAACGGTATTTTATTATTATTATTATTATTATTATTATTATTATTATTATTATTGTACTTAGGAAGCAGACCCTCTCTCAAGCATACTTTATTAAAAGTAATGGCTACTTCAGCAGCGTTACACTTGTAGAGATTCTTCTCTATTTTGCGAATAGCGGCTTTTTCGGTGCTACTTAAACAGGCTAGTAGAGCGCCTATAGAGGTCATGGTAAAATACAGGGTCAAAATAGGTGTATATATTTGAATTTTACAGATAAACTATGATACCATAGTCATCAAAGTCATTAACGATTTTCTCTCTCTCTCTCTCTCTCTCTCTCTCTCTCTCTCTCTCTCTTAAAGCGAGCTTTCGTCTGGAGCTGCCAGACATCCTCGGGCTGGGAAGCTGAGGATGGACTGATCTTGGTGCGGTGTCCGTCCTCGTTATATCTGTGGTAGACAGCAGGGGGTCTGCCCCGTGCTTGTCTCCTATTGGCTGGTGGCGGTGAGTCTTGTTTTCATTGGTTGCCTGAGCCACTTTCTTATTATTATCATTGGTTTTCATAATTTCGGCCACTGGAGACATAGGAAAATATGGTAGAAGATAAGAAAATAACTTCATAAATAACAGGAAATCTTACAAACGCCGCACTGATCCTATGACGAAATGAAATTTAATATTTATTTTAAAAGTAAATTCATATACCATGAACATCGACTAGAAGTTGGTTAGGAAGGACGGGTAAACAAGAAGATAATATTCTGCGTAAAAAAATATAATAAGCAAGAAGCACCGTGAGATAGATTTTATTATATGGTTTCATAAAGCTATTATGCACCAAGATAGCTCGGGAAAAATAATCCTCTTATTGGCTCAGAAGGATGGAGAGAGAGAGAGAGAGAGAGAGAGAGAGAGAGAGAGAGAGAGAGAGAGAGAGAGAGAGATTACATCAAAGGTTGGCGTAGTTTTGCAATATTCCGGATTTTTACACTTTCTTATTTATAATGGAGAGAGAGAGAGAGAGAGAGAGAGAGATTACATCAAAGGTTGGCATAGTTTGCAATTTTCCGGATTTTTACACTTTCTTATTTATGGAGAGAGAGAGAGAGAGAGAGAGAGAGAGAGAGAGAGAGAGAGAGAGAGAGAGATTCCTTATAGTTTCGGTAGTTGTATATTATCTTATTTATATTTTCTTATTTCCAGTGGAAAGAAAGAGAGAGAGAGAGAGACTTGGGTCTGATTCGCAATTTAAATAACTCCCTGGAGCGGGCTCCCTGCAACCTTACCGTAATTTGATTATTGAAATCCCTTTCTTGATCTCGCTGTGATGAAATAAGGAAGAAAAACTATAACTCAATTATGGGTATACAATATCGGTGATGAACAACGGGAATTTTCTGCTCGAATAACAAATTATTTTGATGATAGAAGGAAGAGCTCTATATATACATATACATATACATACATACATATAATAATATATATATATATATATATATATATATATATATATATATATATATATATCACATATAGTACATATACTAATAAGGATCCTCACTCGAAAATGAAAGGAAGTACCAGGGCTTTCAACTATTAAAAGTTGAAAGTCTTGGTAACCACCTCCTTTCACTTTCACGTGAGGATCTCTTTTATACTTCATCCACGGGACCATTGGGAAATTACAAGATATATATACATATCATCGTCATCATCATCAGCCGTTGCTAGTCAACTGCAGGACAAACGCCTCAGAGATGTCCTTCCACTCCCGTCTGTTTATGGTCTTTCTATGCCACTCTGTATCCGCAATTTTCTAAGCTCGTCAATCTGTCGTCCTTTTTTCCTTCCCCTGCTTCGTTTGCAATCTCTAAGGACCCATTCTGTTATTCTTTTCGTCCATCTTTATCTGACATTCTTATTATACGTCCTGTCCACGCCCATTTCGTTTTCTTACTTGTTTTTAGAATATCCTCTACTTTAGTTTGCTCTCATATCCATGTTGCTCTTTTTCTGTCTCTTTGTGTTATATCTATCATTATTCTTTCCATAGATCTTTGAGTTGTAACTAGCTAATGTTCTAAGGCTTTAGTAAGGCTCCAAGTTTCTGATGCATAAGTTAATATGTACACACACACACATATATATATATGTGTGTGTGTGTGTGTGTATTTATTATATATATCATATATATATATATATATATATATATATATATATATATATATATATATATATATATATATATATTAGTAAATGCAAGAGGGATATTACGTAATTGAATATTCCCCAGTAACACTAAATTTACACTCTTCACGGACATGGTTGGAGCCTGACTATTTACAATAAGAGACATTCCCGCCCTAATTTTCTTTGTGTAGACACTCGCAACGTAAATGAAAAATTTAATTAATGCTTATATCCATCGAGAATTCACTCACTGTAATTCGTGGACTTCATTCATTACACACCGAACTGGAAAATGCACTGAGGTTCCTGTATATAATTTGTATTCATATAATGATATCCACGACGTTATCGGAAAGAAAACGGACAGGGGGTGAGTGCCGTCAGTGTACCTCATGCGGTGCACTGTAGACATTACTTAAGGTTTTTGCAGTGTTCCTTCGGTCACTAGCTGCAACCCCTTTCATTCCTTTTATTGTACCTCCGTTCATATTCTTTTTCCTTGATTAACCTTACTTTCCAGCCCCTCCTAACAATTGATTCATAATGTAACTGCGACGTTTTCCTCCTGTTACACCTTTCAGATCTTTATACTGTCAGTTTCCCTTCCAACGCCGAATGACCTCATAGGTCCAAGCGCTTGGCCTCTGGCCTAAAATCTATATCCTGTATTCCGAATAAAATTGGAGAAAGAGAGAATGTTCTTAAATTAGAATATAGGAACTATGCGAGCACTGCTTATAAGACAGACGAGAAGTTGCTTCGAGATATTGTAGGACCTGGAATAATACCGATAGAGGAAAACGATATGCCTCTAGACGCAAACACCCCCCCCCCCCCCCCCCCCCCAACTCCCAACTACCTTGCGCGCTTAAAGATTCGTCAGATCCAACTGCAGGCTGAATGAACTGATATCAAATTTTGTCAGTTTACCTCCTGTACACTGGTGGTCCGATGTTCGATTCTCGGGTCTGCCAACGCGGAATCAGAGGAATTTATTTCTGGTGATAGAAATTCATTTCTCGATATAATGTGGTTCGGATCCCACAATAAACTGTAAGGTCCCGTTGCTAGGTAATCAATTGGTTCCTAGCCACGTGAAAATATCTAATCCTTCGGGCCAGCCCTATGAGAGCTGTTTAATCAGCTCAGTGGTCTGGTAAAACTAA
>NC_087203.1:75692404-75699904 GCF_015104395.2 Macrobrachium nipponense | reverse complement strand
AAGTGAAAATAGAGATAAGCAAGAAATGAAAAGGTGGGAAGGATATGGAAAATACAACTTCTACAGTAAAAATATAAAATGGTCAGAAATTAATGAAGAATTAAACAAAGATTGGGATAACATTTTCGTAAGTGATGAACATATAGGGTAAATACGGAGATATTATATAAAATATTGGAGAAAATAGTGGAAAAATATATACCGAAGAAGAAAAGTAAACATCATTCATGCATACCAAGAGACAGAAGGATCTTGTTCCAGAAAATCAGAAAGTGGAAAAAAGGTCTTGCAAAAGAAAAAAATGCATGGAAAGTTATAGAACTAAAAAGTAAGATAGAAAATGCCAGAACAAAAGATTATACAATCAAAAGAAAATGAAAAACGGGACTTGGAAGAAAAAAACCCTATTAAATATCAAGCAAAACCCAAACTATTATACTCATATGCGAAGAAGATGAATAAAGAAGAATAGAAATAGGCCCTCTGAGAATTGAAGGGAGATTAACGAATGAAAAAAAGGAAATTTGCAACATACTGGCAGAACGATATAAGAGAGAATTCACCCCTAGAATAGATAATGAAGATAATGATATAGAAGTAAGGGATGAAAATAGTGAATATTTAGCTGACATAGATATTAATGAAGCTGATATTGTGCAGGCTATTAATGAAATTAAAAATGGAGCTGCTGCAGGGCCTGATGGAATTTTGTTAAAGAAAGTAGTTCATTCTATCGCAAAGCCACTTGCAATATTATTAAGACAAAGTGTAGATACAGGCAAGATTTATGATGAGCACAAATTAGCATATATTACCCCTACTTTCAAAAGTGGATCAAGACTAGAGGCAAGTAATTATAGGCCTGTGAGTCTAACATCACATATTATGAAAGTGTATGAAAGGGTAATGAAGAAAAATATTATGAAACATTTAATAAAAAATAATTTGTTTGTTTAATAAAGGACAACATGGTTTCGTACCCGGAAAAAGTACACAAACCCAACTGTTAGTCCACCGTGAGAACATATTCAAAAATATGAAAAGCGGAAATGAAACAGATGTGGTTTATTTAGACTTTGCAAAAGCTTTTGATAAAGTAGACCATAATATATTAGCGAAGAAAATTAGAAAACACAATATCGTGGATAAAGTAGGAAGATGGTTAAAAGAATTTTTACACAACAGAAAACAGATAGTTATTGCAAATGACGAGAAATCGGATGAAGCCAAGGTAATATCCGGTGTGCCGCAAGGTACGGTGTTAGCTGCAATACTGTTTGTTATTATGATGAAGACATAGACAATAATGTTAAGGATTCGGCAGTGAGTAGTTTCGCAGATGACACAAGAATAAGTAGAGAAATTACTTGTGATGAAGATAGGAACGCTCTACAAAGAGACCTTAACAAAGTATATGATTGGGCAGAGGTAAATAGGATGGTATTTAACTCTGATAAATTTGAATCAATAAATTATGGAGACAGAGAAAGAAAGCTATATGCATATAAGGGACCTAATAATGAGACCATCACAAATAAGGAAGCAGTTAAAGACCTTGGTGTGATGATGAATAGGAACATGTTATGCAATGATCAAATAGCAACTCTGTTGGCAAAATGTAAAGCAAAAATGGAATGTTGTTACGGCACTTCAAACAAGAAAAGCTGAACACATGATTATGCTTTATAAAACATATGTTCGTAGTCCACTTGAATATTGCAATATGATATGGTACCCACACTATCAAAAGGATATTGCACAAATAGAGAGTGTACAAAGGTCCTTTACAGCTAGAATAGAAGAAGTTAAGGACCTAGACTACTGGGAAAGACTACAATTCTTAAAATTATATAGTCTAGAAAGGAGAAGAGAACGCTACATGATAATTCAGGCCTGGAAACAGATAGAAGGAATAGCAGAAAATATCATGGAACTAAAAATATCAGAAAGAGCAAGCAGAGGTAGATTAATAGTGCCCAAAACTATACAGGAAAAATAAGGAAAGCACACAGGACATTAATCCACTACGCACCAGCATCGATAATGCAGCGTCTATTCAATGCGTTGCCAGCTCATCTGAGGAATATATCAGGAGTGAGCGTTGATGTGTTTAAGAATAAGCTCGACAAATATCTAAACTGCATCCCAGACCATCCAAGATTGGAAGATGCAAAATATACCGGAAGATGTACTAGCAACTCTCTGGTAGACATTAGAGGTGCCTCACACTGAGGGACCTGGGCAACCCGAACAAGATGTAAGGTCTGTAAGGTCTGTAAGGTCCGGTTATAAGTCACAGCAGTTGAGTGACTACTTGGAAGTAATTTACTTAATAGGATAAAAAAAAAAATGGGTACAAAAGGCTTCACCATCCCTCCTATCGAACCTGGGTCCTTTAGCCTGATATTGCCCTAGCAGGCCTTATGCCGGCTAAATCTGTTGCCGCTTCACATAATTTTAAATGGCCAAAACATTCTGGAATGGAGGGTTTTTTCCAAAAAGGCCCCCTGACAACTGGAGCTTAGCAACAACCTAACTTTACACCCAGGGACTCTTTTTGGGAGGTTAAGACCCGTTGAAAGTCTCCCCTTGAAGATTTCGAGCGGACTTCATATGTCCCTATTGAATGTATAGACGGAATAATACTCTAATATGCGACTCTCGGTCCAGAATTTGGTGTATATGTATCTGTGTTCACATAATTGCATATATTCACGTCAGATTACCTATAATAGCACGGGTATTAATGTACTCATTTTTTATGTGTCATACGTCTTAGTAGAGGATAATGAAATTTGGAAGAATTATTTGAGCGTATATGCTTATCCTGGGATAAATCTTAATGGTTATTATTATTTATTACTATTATCAATATCCTGCATACTGTGCTGCATGAATCGTTGCTCGCGCATTAACACTTTTAAATGAGAGGAAACACCAAAACTAATTATTTAACAGTTTCTAAAATGACAATTAGTTGTCATCAGTATTCAGTTATTTACTCTTTGAAGTGTTAATACAAATATATATATATATATATATATATATATATATATATATATATATATATATATATATATATATATATGTATATGATTATATGTATTTATTTTATATATATATATATAAATATCGAACTACAAATGTCCTTTAATATCTAATTCTCTCTACCTCGGAATATATTTTCATATATGTTTAACCGAGGGGGAATTTTTATTAAGCGATAATAGGATGGGCGATCGCCAGGCTCGAACCAGCGAACTCTCAGTCCCAGGATTGGCAGTGAAGCCTAAAACCACCGGTGGCGTAGTGGTTTTAGGCTTCACTGCCAGTCCTGGGACTGAGAGTTCGCTGGTTCGAGCCTGGCGATCGCCCATCCTATTATCGCTTAATAAAAATTCCCCCTCGGTTAAACATATATGAAAATATATTAATTCCGAGGTAGAGAGAATTAGATATTAAAGGACATTTGTAGTTCGATATTTGTATGTGAATCACGGTAATGTGATATGACTGATACATATATATGTATATATATATATATATATATGTATATATATAATATATATATATATATATATATATATATATATATATATATATATATATATATATACACACACACATATACACAAGTCAGAAACGAATGTTGATATATTAGCAAATATTGTGTAAAACTCCGAGAGAAATATCAGTTTATTGCGGATCTCTGGGACGTAACATTTTAGCAATTTTAATTACCTTGGAAATAATCAGAAATGTCCTAAATTCTGATTCATTAAATACCCTTGCTGTTTTTGTTTGTCAGTCTAGCAAGGCCTTCCCTTCCTCCCACCGACCCCTCCACCCCGGCCCCCCTCCTCAACAATCCCCCGCCTCCCCTTCAGCTCTCAGTTCGTTGTATAGGATATTCCACCTGAAAGGCTTCGGTTTAGATTGCTTGTGAAAAGGATCCCCCCTCGCTCAGGTGAATTCGAATAAGATTATATGTGTAGGGAAGAGGGCGCTGCAAACTTCCCCTATCAGTTATCGGGTAAAACACGTAAGTTTTCGTCTATTAGAATTGTCCTTCAATCTGTGGATATTTTTCTCATTTTTCAGAAATGCTCATGTTGGATTCTGCTTTGAGGAATACATTTCCTTCCCTTAAAAACGTTTTAGATACTTCATGTATTAAATTTAGGAAATTCGCAGATGCTGAAAACACACACAAACACACTCTACCACTGTGGCCTGGTAAATGTATCAAGCTGATACGAAACGTCGGCGCTAAATAAATTGATAAAAGACAGAACGCGTCTCCACACTCCAATATGTCTATATATATATAATATATATATATATATATATATATATATATATATATATATATATATTATATATATATATATATATATATAGCGTGTGTGTGTGTATGTGTGGTTTACATATATACATGCATATGACTTAACAGAATTCTGAATAATTCTTGTTTTTATGACGAGTGATAAGAATGAAATCGAATGAAGAAGAGAAATTGAGACGAGAAAAAGCCGATTGTGTATGCGGTAAGAACTTACGGGTGTCACTAGCGCCTTCCATATTAATTATGAAAAAAAAAAAAAAAAAAAAAAAAATGCGGAATCATTGATGCCCATTCACTAGCCCAGGATACTGCTGCTTACGTGACCTTTACAAGGTCATTCCAAGGATGAAGTAGAACAAGGCGTGATCCGATCTACAGCTTACTCGGGGTTAAATAATTGTTATGTACTTTTTTATCATGCGTATTATTTATTGTTTTAGATTTTTATTCTAATAAATAAATCATAAATATACTATCCTAAAATTCCTGTATCTTTAACGCAACGCAAAACACCTTTTTCAGATCTGTTTAGGCTTTTCCATCGGGTTTTCCTACCCCCAAACAAGAACAACAACAGCAAGAACAACAACAAGATAGTTTGTTGGCTTACTCCCCAAGTAAGCGAAAACCTGGTTCTTATTCTGTGGCTAATCTTATTGTTATCTCTGCCCACGAAGTTATTGGGGTAAATTATGTATTCTGTTGGTCTATCGATTATCCACTAGTTATCTCCCGCAGTTAACGGAGGGCTTCAATGAAAATTGGTGGAGGGGTGGGCCATGGGCTAGTGAGGACTGATTTAGATTTTGCGATGAATTTCCATCCTGATAAGGATTTTTGTTTTAGCTCTACTTGGGGTTATGGAGTCTCTGATAGCTCTCTGCTTTGATCATCATAACGCTTGTTGTGTTTATTAGTATATTTCCACATTTTTTTTAGTTACCGCTGTGTGACAGTACAGTGCTTGCGTTAGTAGTCTACATCCAAGCGTGCGTAAGCCACATTTACCTGTTGCTTATCGAACAATAAATGTCAAATTTTTGTCATACACATGCGCGTATATATATACACACATACTTTCATACACATACATACATATAAATATGTATTATATACATATATTTGTATATATACATTCATACATATAAATATGTATGTATACATACACACACACACACACACACACACACACACATATATATATATATATATATATATATATATATATATATATATATATATATATATGTGTGTGTGTGTGTGTGTGTGTGTGTGTGGTTACGTTTATTTAGCTAAAATTACAATAGTATTGTATTAAGAAATAGAAAAATGTGAATTGTAGACATAAGAGAGAGACAGAGCTACGGAATCTTTTGTACTGTGGAATCTCGGAGTTTGATATCCCATGGGACTGGGCAGTTTTCGTCTTTAGAGAGAGAGAAAGTGAAATGTCCTGCGATCCGTAAATGAACACCGAAAGACCTCCTCGGAGGCTGTTGGTTTCTTCCTGTTTTTTTTTCTTATCTGGGGTCGTCACGGGCTGCCCTATCGAGGTAGACATCCGATCTTTGGATGATCAACTTACTCTGCGGTTTTCCAGGGATCCGCAGATTTACGTAATTCTCCGTTCTTGATCTCGAATGATATCCATCTCGGTGGCATTCTCTGTCCGTATCGTGGTCGCCCGTCGTTTTAAGTTTTCTGTAAAAGACAGGTATTGTGATGGCTTTTTGTCTGTCCGTTCCCCCTCAGATCTTAAAAACTACTAAAGCTAGAGGGGTGCAAGTTGGTATGTTGATCATCCACCCTCCAATCATCAAACATGTCAAATTGCAGCTCTCTAGCCTCCGTAGTTTTGATCATATTTAAGGTTAAAATTAGCTTTAATCATGCGTTTGGTGCCAACAACACAGACCACCTCCAGGCTGTCTGAAAGTTTCGTGAACGCGGCTGAGAGTTTCATGGGCCGTGACTGAGAATTTCATGCAGCAGAAAACTCGATTTCGCCGAAGTTTTACTTTTTGTTGTTGTTGTTGTTGTCGTCTTTGAGAAAGAAGTGAGAAGAAATAAAAAAGACAATTTGATACAAAAGAAAGGTTGATGGCTTCTATTACGAGCAGAACGCTCTATAATTTGTTACTAAAGACGCACAGACATTGTTGAATGTTTGGGTATATAGCAACTTCTTAACATAATTTTGCGTCTGATGCAGTTAATGAAATCATTTAGATTCTGTAATGGTGATGTGAAAAGGAATGGATATGCACAGTTGTAATTTTTCCACCTGTATTTGTTCCATGGGGCAACGTTTTTGTGACAAAATGCTAATATTTACCAGCAAGCGCCCTTCAGTCTCTGTCGGACACTGCAGCTCGTTGAGGCATACACAGAATTTCCAGGTAACCGAAAGGAAACCCAGTCCGTCCTCGTGATCTGTGTGCTGGGTAAGTCAAGAATTTAAAACGCACTTGCTAGTAAATTTTAGCATTTTGCCACGAAACGTTTCTCCATGGAACCAATACTGCTGAAAAAAAAAAATTAGAACTGGGCATATTCACGCTTGTTCTGCATCGTCTTAGAGGGCATGTAATGTATGGCAGTCGTTTCATCATAACTGCAGAATTAAATTGGTGGCAGAATTAGAATTAAAATTGGTAGAAATAGTGAGGCCAGAACTCACGTTCAGTTTTGCTAGTCCATAAAAGTATTGCTGGCAAAATTAAATTAGGTCTTTCGCATAGCATCCGAGAATTATCCCCCACAAAGTGCAGAACAGTCATCGGAGCAAAAGAGAGCGCTTCCTTGCATAAAGACAACTAAATCTTAGTAACTATTTAGGCAGATGTTTTGTGGATGGCAATGTTCGTCATTTTAAGCAATTCTGTTCTTCCATTTTAGATGCAAACGTTCTTCATTGGTTGCTATCTTTTTTTTTATTGATTTTCTTTTTTAAATATATCGCTTTTATTTCCTTTTGCAGTGTTTAGCTTTATAATAATAATATTAAATTGGACATCAAATGATTATCAGCGTTTTCATTCCTCTTTTGAAATTCGTTTTCTTTGAAAGGATCAAGATTTGAAGACTTCAAAACTCTGGAAATGTCGCGATTAGTAATTAAAAATTTGAAGAAAGATCAAATTTAGATCAGTGAG
>NC_087203.1:75682404-75689904 GCF_015104395.2 Macrobrachium nipponense | reverse complement strand
TAGAAGACCCTCTTTCTAGCATGGTATATTGAAGGAGATTGCTGCTTCAGCTGCATTTATTTTATAGAAGTTCTTTTCTATTCTTCTATTCTTATCACGGCTTTTTCAATAGGCGCGTTACTCGCGAGTGATAAGAAAATAGAAAAGAAAATATATAAGATTAATTCAATGGAATTCTGCCATTTTATTATTATTATTATTATTATTATTATTATTATTATTATTATTATTATTATTATTTTATTATTATATTGTATTTAGATAGGAAGACCCCTCTTTCTAGCATGGTATATGAAGGAGATTGCTGCTTCAGCTGCATTTATTTTATAGAAGTTTCTTTTCTATTCTTCTATTCTTATCACGACATGTTCAATAGGCGCGTTACTCGCCCAACCTAAAATAATATTGAAAAAAAGGCGTGATAAGAATAGAAAAGAGCTTTTTAAAAATAAATGCAGCTGAATCAGCAATCTCCTTCAATAGTACATATTATTATTATTATTATTATTATTATTATTATTATTATTATTATTATTATTATTATTATTATTATTATTATTAATGAAATATTCATAAGTAATAAGTAGAAAAAAGAACCATTAACGTGTAAAACAAACTTCGATGTATAAAAAAGTAAAGAACGCGGGAATGACAAATGAAATGAACAAAGAAAGAGAGATAACTCAACGATGAAATAAAAGTATCCCGGAACAATCTCTCTATCATCCTCCCAGTACACAAAATAGAGGAAATGAAAATCACGAATCAGAATTAAAAGAAAAAGGTTTTACCCCAACCATTTTGCCTCTTTGTTTTGTTTAATGAATTTCCATCGTCCTCGCACAAGGGAGAAGTATGTTGTAATCGAGAAATGTGTTTTATTAATATTCTCTAATTTCTTTACATGGCGTGAGACAAAGAGGGATAGAGTACGGAATTACCGACGCTAAAATTTCGAAATTTTTGCACTATTTCTGAAGCACTGGAAGATTCACAATAGTGAGACAGCGATGGTTTCGTTGAAGCATTGAAAGACACAGAGAGCTGGAATATCAGTGGTTTCGTTCAGGCATTGAAAGATTCAGAACTGGAGCATCAGTGGTTTCGTTGATGCACTGAAGGACTCAGAATACTGAAGCATCAGTGGCTTCGTTGAAGCATTGAAAGATTCAGAACTGGAACATCGGTGGTTTCGGTGAAGCATTGAAAGATTCAGAACTGAAGCATCAGTGGTTTCGTTTAAGCATTGAAAGATTCAGAACTGGAGCATCAGTGGTTTCGTTGAAGCATTGAAAGACTCAGAATACTGAAGCATCAGTGGCTTCGTTGAAGCATTGAAAGATTCAGAACTGGAGCATCAGTGGTTTCGTTAAAGCATTGAAAGACTCAGAATACTGAAGCATCAATGGCTTCGTTGAAGCACTGAACGAATCAGAATATTGAAGCAGCGATGATTTCATTGATCCACTGAAAGAAGCAGAATAATGTAGCAGCAGCAGCAGTTTTGTTTGGAGCATTGAAAGATTCAGAATGCTGGAGCATCGGTGATTTCGTTGAAACATTGAAAGACTCAGAATACTGAAGCATCGGTGGTTCCGTTGAAGCATTGAAAGGTTCAGAATACGAAAGCAAAAGTGGTTTCGTTGAAGCATTGAAAGTTTCAGAATACTGAAGCATCAGTGGTTTCGTTGAAGCATTGAAACACTCAGAATACTGAAGCATCAGTGGTTTCGTTGAAGCATTGAAAGACTCAGAATACTGAAGCATCAGTGGTTTGGTTGAAGCATTGAAACACCCAGAAAGCTGGAGTATCAGTGGTTTCGTTAAAGCATTGAAAGATTCAGAACTGGAACATCAGTTGTTTGGAAATTGTGTCTAATGATGAAGGAGTATCTGGTTGCGATATTCTCAGAAAAATAAAACTCATATTGCTTGATCTCAGAGTAACGAATGAGGACTGAGGTTGCCTGTGTATCAAACGGTCTCAGAATCAAACAGTAATTACAAGAGGCAGCCTCAGGGTAATGATGAACTAGCATTATGGTGTTAATAATGAATTAGTCACTTTTATATAAATGATATCCGGTTGGTACCAGAGAAAAACAATACGCTTATCACTGTCACATTTTTATTTTAACTGCTAAATTAGGGATGAACTCCAGTACATTATACATCACAACACTAATAGCTGCATACACGTGGTGTATATCAAGGTTTTTGCTTACTCGGGGAGTAAACCTACAGACATTTTTTTTGGGGTGAGGGGGTGGTTGGGGATGGATAGGAAAAGTCTATGAAAGATCCTAAAAAGGTCTGAAAAAGGTGTTTCACATTGAGTTAAAGATACAGGAATTTTAGAATAGGATATTACTGATTTATTTATTAGAATGGAAAATTCAAAAATAAATAATGTGCATGTTAAGCAGTACAGAAAAATGATTTCAATGGACTACTTGACTATAGATTTTAGCCCGTAATTTACGTTAAAAGTTTGGAATATAATGTTTACAACTTATGCGTGAGGGGAAAATCTTGCACGTGTCCCAAGTAAGATGGAGGTCAAATCACGCCTGTTTTCTTTTTCTTTTTTTTATGTACACTTGAAAATAATGACCTCAAATTCCTCTTAACCTCGGATTAATTACCGAGAACTGATATACATCATTCGGATTACTGTAATGAATGTCCCTTCGCCCACGGCTGACATTTTATGTCGGCTTTTGAGTTAGAAAGCGACGATTTTATCATCTTGAAATCACCGCTAGGTGTAGTACCCGAAGTAATCACTTATTTTAATTAAGAAAGATGAAAGGTAATGCTCTCGCTATCTCTCATAGCTGCTCATATGACGTTCAGGTTACAGAGAATCTTAATCAACTTAAAAGTTTTCTGTACGTACACTGAGGATTAAACACTCATTATAAACTGAAATAAATTCGGATTAAATGTAAGGATCCTCGTGGTGTAGCTGTTCGGGCGCTCACCTCTCTAACAAGGGGTCCCGGGCTCGATTCCCGGTCTATCTAGAATGCTTCAGGTGCATTCGTTTCAACCCCATGACTAATGCACCCGGTAATGAGTCGGTTATGGAGGGTTACAAGTAAGGTGAGAAAGTTCGTAGGACAAGGGGGAAACTGCCTTTTCGTATGTTTATTTTTACGTTTCTAGGTTAGATGAAAGTAGATTGCCCTCCCCGTCGGCTACTGGATAAAGAAAAAGTGTGATGTGTAAAATATTTTGGCCAGTGTAAATGTTTATTTCATTTGTCTTCTGTTTACATGTCAAGAATCGTAACAAAATTATTACTGTCAATACTATTTTCATTATGTTATATATATATTTAATACATACATATACACACACACACTTTATATATATATATATATATATATATATACATATATATATATACATATTACATATATATAATATATATATATATATATAGTGTATATGTATATGTATATTGTATTGTATATATATATATATATATATATATACTATATATTAGATAATATATATATATACTAATATAATATATATTATATATATATAATATATATATATAATATATACTTATATATGCCAAAATTATGTATATAATATAGGGATATATGTAGTATATATATATACTGCATATTTTGTTTAAGATTAAGCCCGTACAATGAGCAGCCCGTAACATGCATATGTAGTATATATATATATATATATATATATATATATATATATATATATATATATATATATATGTACGATTATATATAATAAATAATTAACATAATGAGAATAATAATGACAGTATTAATTTTGTCGCGATTTTTAACATGTAAACAGAAGGCAAATGAAATGAACGTTGCACTGACGACCAAAGGATTTTACAAATTTTTTCGTTTCTGTCCATCAACTGAGGGGGAGGGCGACCTACTTTCATCTAACCCTGAAAAGGAAGGTAAGAATACGAAAAGACAGTTTCCCATTTATCCTATGATCCTATGAACTTTCTCGCCTTACTTGTAACCTTCCATAACCGACTAATTACCGAGGTGGCTGGGTTGGGGGTGGGGGGGGGGGGTTGAGGGGGCGGGGTTAGGTGTCCTGAAGAAGGCCCTAGGGGGTTCGCGAAACAAGGATAAAAAATGATTATCTCTTCAACTTCAGAAAAAATACATATACCATATACTGTATTTATCTATCTATTGTAGCTGTTTTCACCAGTTCTACTTTGTATCAAATTCAAAGCAATAAAAAAAATATTAAAAATATTTCATATATTTACTTATACTTACTTTGTGCAGGAATATGCAAATATTAAATGTACCACGCTTTACTGGGTATCCCGGTATGGTAATGATAACTTTTGATTGCCCGGAGTCCTCGGCGGCTGCGACTCATCACATCTGGGAGTCCTTCGGTATGGTCCAGTTTGGGAACCAATGAGTTAACAGACGGAATGATAAGATCTTTCGAGGGAAAACTCGTAAAGTTTTAGATTTATAGCGATAGACACTTTCCGACAAACGGATATTATCTGATTTGGAGCAATTTCCGCTAACTCGGATAACTTTTCCAACTTCGCCCAAAATTACAGATTGTTCCCCCAGATTCCTTGAAATTGTTCCGGCTGGAGTCTAAGATAACAGTATTGGATTCATCGAAGTAGGGAAAATAATTTGATGACTGCGTCTTCGGGAGCATTTTCAGTGATCTTTGTGTCCTAAGTGTTTCGAGATCTTGAGTAGATGTAATCTGGTTCTGCAGTCGGAAGGTAACGAAAAAATAGCATGTTGAATGGTAGAGACGCATTTGGTACATTGCTTTGTAAAATAATGCAATATTGATCTGTTTTGAATATTTTCACATTTTTGGGAGCAAGAACAGGTAAAAAATACGCTAATTAGGCGTGGTTTACTTTAACGATCATTGAAGGCTTGTAGACATTTGCACGGAAGCCTCTTTTTCGGAGAAAAAGGAAACAGTTATGATGAAAGCGTATAATAAATGAATCAAAAAGAATAAACCGAGACATAAGGTTGAAATACAATCATTACATCAATATACATAACAATACAAGCAAAAATTTACATAACCAAACAATACCAATATAAAAACCAAAGAGCTTTTAAATAGTAGAGAGCGAATTAAGTATCAATAGCAGTTTCACTTAGATTGCTCTTCAGCCATTGGAATAGTATTGATTGACTGATTGTAAATTATCTGGCGTCGTAACCAGCTGAGTCACTGACTCCTTTAAGGGAATGAGAGGCTGTGGTTTGATAACGGGTGTTCATTGGTGAAAAAGATAATGGTAAAGGAATATGTCTGCGAATTGAGAAGACGATGAAGGAAATTTCCTATTGTGGTGGAAGAAACCAGAGCACAATACCCCGTTAATGTGGGTGTAAGTATTTCATGGTAATTAATTATTCGTCGTTCGCAGTTCACAATTGTTCGTTCAGTTTGTATGCGTACATGTTTATATCTGCATTGTTGTTGAGTATGTGACTGTTTACACGTGCGTATATAATGAGAAACATAAATGTAATGTGATAAAAACTAAATAGATGTTCCTTCCATATACTTTCAAAAGATGTTTTGATATTTTTATCGTGTGTAGTCTTCTGTAAATAAATACGACAAAAGGTGGTTTTGTGCATCTTAGCCTCAACAGCAGCGCACAATGAAGATGTATGGCGTCCGACTATATTGAATATGAGTGAAAGCCAGAACGCTAGTTTGCGGGCATATCGTATAACACGTGTAATGAGAATTCTTCTCCGGTAATATCGTCAATCTTCTTCACCCAACTTGTAACCACATTTAATATTTCGATGATGTAAAATATGAGATTGAAAACTTTCTCGAGAATTCCGAGCTCCATAAATATCTCTAGTGATGTCTTTCATTTTTAAGGCTTCCGAGGTTTTTAATCCCGATGTGGTGTCTTTTTGGCGCTCCTGTAGTTTGTAGTGATGTCTCTCATTTCAACGATTTCGGTGGTTCAAAGCCTTAGTTCGGTGTCTTTATTTGGCACTTGAGAATGTTGGCTAAGTCGTCTTTCCAGTTGCGATATCTTACGGTGTTGTACGAAGTTTTTAGTATGATGTCCTCCCTTCTCTCTTTGCTGTGAAGTTCAATCAAATCTAAGACTTTAAATTTGATGATGAAATGTGATATTGCAAGTCCTTTGATACACAACCCAAAAATTTGATAACCTACTTGTGTTTTTAAGGATGTTTTGGAAATGTTTTAAAACGTCAGTGTCTTTTATCAAAAGCAGACTGAGACGTACGTATATATACGTATATATTTATAAAGTTTTATGCTAATATTTATTATTCGTGAAATCGTTATGTTTATTTGTATCCACATTTTTGTGGGTATTTGGTCATCCCTGTTTTAAAACGACCTTCCTGAGATGTTATTTTAGGAAGTTGCTCGACTGGATTCCTTTATTCTGTGCTTAGGTCAAGAGCCACGAATGAAGATGTGCATTTTAAAATGTCAAGCTTGTAAAGGTGTGGGTCAGATTAAGATCTGCATGGAAAGACGTGCGTCAGGTTATGATTTGCATATAAAGATGGTCATCAAGTTAAGATCTGCGTGTAAAAATGTTCGTCAAGTTAAGATTCGCATGTTAATATGTGCGTCAAGTAAGATCTGCATGTAATGACTGCGTCAGGTTAAGATCTATATG
This sequence comes from Macrobrachium nipponense, assembly GCF_015104395.2. NCBI lineage: Eukaryota > Metazoa > Arthropoda > Malacostraca > Decapoda > Palaemonidae > Macrobrachium > Macrobrachium nipponense. The sequence goes on along the minus strand of NC_087203.1, from coordinate 75,683,210 downwards.
TTAAGACGTGCGTCCATTTAAGATTTGCATATAAAGACTGCCTCCAGTTAAGATCTGCATGTAAATATGGTCATCAAATTAAGATCTCCATGTTCAATAAGATGAGCATCGGGTTTTTAAGATCTGGCAATGGTTAAAATAAGGAACTGCAATCAAGTTTAAGATCTTGGCAATGCTAAAGATGTGCCGTCCAAGTTAAGATCCTGGCCCCCGTGCTAAGGGATGTGCGTCCCCGAGTTGAAAGATCCGGCGTGTTAAGAAATTGTGCCATCAAAGTTTAAAGATCCGCCATGTTTAAGATTGTGGCGTCCGAGGTTTAAAGATCTGTAAATGTTTTTTAAATTGGATGGGCGTCAAGTTTAAGATTCCGCATGTTAAGATATGCGTCAAGTTAAGATCCGCATGTTAAGATGTGCGTCAAGTTAAGATCCGCATGTTAAGATGTGTGTCAAGTTAAGATCCGCATGTTAAGATGTGTGTCAAGTTAAGATCCGCATGTTAAGATATGCGTCAAGATAAGATCTGCATGTAATGACTGCTTCAAGTTAAAATCTCCATGTTAAGATGTGCGTCGATTTTTAAGATCTGCATGTAAAGATATGCGTCAAATTAAGATCTGAGTGTTAGTGTGTAAAATCTAGAAATCAAGAAGGCATGATAAAGTATCACGCTATGATATGCATGAAAAGATCAATACATTAAGATTACACTTTGCAGTCTACGAATTAAGATCAGCAACGTACAACTAAGTGTTCCAATAACCCCTTGAAAATTGGGAACTTCTTTAAAACACAAGGAAAAATCCT
>NC_087203.1:75677404-75679904 GCF_015104395.2 Macrobrachium nipponense | reverse complement strand
AAACATCTTGTTTAATATAACATTTTTCAAATACACACATACATAATATATATATATATATATATATATATATATATATATATATATATATATATATATATATATATCTGAATAAATAAATAATTTATATATGTTATGCATGTGTGTATTTGAAAAAGTGTTATACTAAACATGAAAAATACAGTTTTGTATGTAAATTCAAGATTGGCTTAAAGAGCTTTTGCAAATTGGATGCAAAGCTGTGGAGAGAGAGAGAGAGAGAGAGAGAGAGAGAGAGAGAGAGAGAGAGAGAGAGAGGAGAAGAGGAGATGAGAGAGACGAGAGAGAGAGAGAGGAGAGAGAGAGAGAGAGAGAGAGAGAGAGAGAGAGATTAAGGCTCAAGTATACGTGAGGGTTTCCACATGTGTGCGTCTTAGATTCCTATTCATCATAAATGCCACTTTGTTTTTATTTATTAATCTTGTTCCAGACCCAAATATTTTCTCTTTCCGTCATTATCCTCTTTTGTGATGCAATGAAAATGTTGCATTCACTGGAACTGTTACATAATATCTTGCAATTTCCTCTCCCTTCTTGTCCGTCTCTCTTGGATATTGAGAGACCTACCATCTCCTTTGTTGTCTGCAGTGATCCCCCCACGTGAAAATGTTGCGAAATGTCAAGGTTGATCGAGTACAAGACGTCTTTTCTATTTATTTTTTTCCACCGAAATCCTTATTGTCTTCGTGACCTAATTTTGAATGACTACCTGGTTTTTTAACCCTTTTTGTCTCTGTTATTGTCTTTGCCGCCGCTGTCCTTTGGAGAAGTATTCGAAGAATTTCCTAAGGAAAGGTTAATTACTCTCCTGTCCTGCCTGCCCTGATCCGGGGATGAATACCTTAATCTTCCTGTCCCTTTTTCAGTATCTGATTTTCGACTAATTTCAAGAGCATTTATTATTGAAAAGTCTGCCCCTCCTTTGACATAATTTTGTATGCATATCCGAACGTATTTATCAGCGTTCAAAATAAGTTAGAGTGAATACATCGCTGATAGGCTTCATATGTAATCGAGGTCATTGTGTGAGTTCGCCTGTCATGTTTCTGTTTTCTTTCGTTCTTCGTCATTAAACGTTGATTTATGTCTGTTTAAATAATTTGTCAATGGCCCTTCCTTTTCTTGATATACAGCGAGGAAAAAAAACAGTTTTGGGGATGGAAAAAGTACTGGTAAAATGTAATTATTTGATATACATGGATGCGGAACTAAACTTGGTGACCATTAATTCAATACATAAAATCCCACACCCGTCAGTTGTAATTGTAATAATAGCTAAGTAACTCTGAAGATACAGTGGAAATTACGTATATAAAAAACATGTAGAGTAATTTTCATAAATAACTTTTAATTCCTGAAAAATAAAACTATTGGGAAGACTTTTCGTCTCTGTCCGCCCTTAGATCTTAAAAGCGACTGAGGCTAGAGGGTTGCAAATTGGTAGGTTGATCGTCCACCCTCCAATCATCAAACTTACCAAACCAAATTGCAGTCCTCTAGCCTCAGTAGTTTTTATTTTATTTAAGGTTAAAGTTATCCATGATCGTGCGTCTGGCGCTGCTATAGGTGCCAACAACACAGGCCACCACTGGCCTGTGGCTGAAAGTTTCAAGGGTCTTGGCTGAGGGTTTCATGAACCGTGAATGAAATTTCATACAGCGTTATTCGCTGTGCAGAAAAATCGATTGTGACGAAGGAAGTTCGGCGCATTTTTTTACTTGTTATTGGATGATTGATCTAATTAACCTTCGTTTTCCTACTTACCTATTTTTAGGTACAACCATATTTCCAATCTCGTGATGTGATTACCATTCCTTGCCAATATTCATAATTATAAAAGTAAGCTTATAAATTTGTATAACAAGGCTATCCTTCCGTTATAAAAGAAAAAAAAAACTACAACTCGACTGATATACACAACCACAATGCAGTCCATTGACAGAATGACCCTGGTCTTCATTGGTGAGAAAGGCCCTTAAGAATAGCAGGTTCCCATTCATGTATTCTGCGCCTTCAGTGTGCCCAGGGCGACGTCCCTTGAATTTGGTGTCAACCGGGTATCTTCCACAATGGCTTGATTTGCGTTTCCGCTCGTAAATTTTTTTTTTTTTTTTTTTTTTTTTTTTTTTTTTTAATTGTTAGATAGCTTATGGATGTTATATAAAATGTTATATAAACAACGTTATATTTATTCTCTTTAAAGGAGAATTAAATAAAAAGGTATAAAGATAAGGAAGCAATACGTTTCGATTCTTGTCTTCTAGTGGGATTATTATCCTTTTGGGAGTGGAATGAACTCCCATAATAATAATAATAATAATAATAATAATAATAATAATAATAATAATAATAATAATAATAATAATAGCTGTCTTTATGGCATGCAGTTTGTAAAGTCTTTAACATTCTTTTCCTCAGCATGTTGCAAGCATATTAGATATCAAGGGTCATATGAAAATGT
>NC_087203.1:75669904-75672404 GCF_015104395.2 Macrobrachium nipponense | reverse complement strand
ATCCCATCAAGTACAACAAAATAATATTTTATTGCCCCGAACGCGGATACAGAGAAATGTTAGGAGTTTCTTGCCACAGAAACAGATTATCTACAAGTGTGGCAATACACCAATTTGTGCCCAAGTCATATTGTGCAAGCTAGTAATTTACACAGACCACCTGGGGCCTTTATCTTTTCTGGGATATCGTTTATTATCTTTGATACCAAAGACGTTATTGCAAGGCTTTATTATGAAAATACTCAACCTTTTCGTATAAGAGGGTCACAGGCCTGAATGTGACTTAGGGGAAATACTGATTTACATACTGTATTATGAGTTGCACTTTGTATTCTTGTCATTTGTTCTTCGGGGTCTTTAAGTAGGGCGATGGCATTCATTGCAGGTTCTACTATTAAAGTAATCACTTCTTTCATAAATCGTCTCCAAATATACTGTGAACTTTGTATGTTTTAATTGCAAATATAAACCGCGTAATAGCTTCTTGATCTTTACAACTGATTCGCCGTTTACTTAGTATCTAGATGGTGTTTTATAGCTTTCATGTGGAAAGTGACATTCAAAGACAAACTGAATTCATGCAATGTTATTGATTTTTTCATTCCTAGTTGAATGGTTATCAAAACACCAGAGCTTACAATAGAATATTACACTGCAGTAATTTAGTAACAAGTCAATCCTACTTGAGAAGTCAGGAGAATGACTCCAGTTTATTATAACGACCCGGAATCAAGGATGGGAGACCGAAGGTTTGAACTGGAGTGCTTATGAATTCATTTTTTGAGTAAGATTTTGGTTGTCGTCCTCTTTCCCAGGCTTCATGATAGGGAAGATGCTGACGGGTGTTTAGTGTGAATTAGTACATTCTTTTGACGTTGTATTAGCATATGAATGGATATCAATCATAGATACTCTCTCTCGCCATCGCCGGGAAGCAAATTCCCGAGATGTAGTATACTAGTTTGCCATGCCTCTTATTTCAGGATAGGTCAGCAAAGCGTCCGGCAGGTCATTTGGGGGTGGGAAACATGATGAAATTATTTTCAAGAAGATTCTATGGTTAGTTTTTAAGATATGGCGTCCAGTTTTTTTTTTTTTTTTTTTTTTTTTTTTTTTTTTTTTTTAGGGGAAGGTCAGGCTACTCCTTTGCAAGTCGGGAATATGCCGCTGGGGAGTTGAAGACAAACCCACGTAAACACGATCTGCCACGGTCAAAAAACACGTTCGAAATCAGTTATTTTCTACGCGGGGTAGTATCGACTTTCGGGGTTTGTTTCGCTGACGACTGAGGCTCGATCAAAGAGGGACCGGAACGAGCCGGAGCCAAATTAAACAGCGGCTGGATCGACGTGTGAAGGATGAAGGACTTTCGGGTAGGCTTATAATGGGTCCGGATCGAACTTTTACCTAAAGTAACTTTTCTAGGTGATTAATTACTTTTGGGTGACTGTCTCGTCCCATTAGCATACTTAAGGTCTGCAGTCTACGGACTTAGTGATTAGGTGACTGTTAATTCCTTTCTATTCATACGCTATGGAATCTTCCCCCAGTAATTCTTTCTTTGAAATTACTTTCCATGCTGAACCTGTTCATTTTTTCATTTGTACGCATGCATTATTCGCGCCTTTTTCCCTTTAGATTCTGGCTTCCTACAAGTAATTATTTTTTATTCCAGTTCTCCATATTTGATACCAGTGTGCCCAACAGCTACTGTAATATTAGAGAGTTCGGACGGCTACTCTCAGCAGTAGGCACCTTCATTCGCCATACTTATATAAGGTCGCGAATTATGACAGAGGCATATTTCTTGTAGGGCATGTGATGAACAGAAAAAATTATGGATATTCAATGTTTTTATCGTTGTGTTTGTGCATCTATCAATCCATCTATCTATCTATCTGTCTATCTATCTGTTAGGTGTGTGTCTGTATATAGGTGATAAATATAGCCTCTCTAGTTACCGGTCTTCGAAAAATGATGTGCAAGTTGAACGAAGTGTTTGAGAAAGTGCTCATTTCATCTTTATTCGAACTCACTGAAAGGAGATTTCAATCAAAGTTTTCCGAGTTTCTTTTAACTTCCTAATGAGTCACTTGTTAATCCTTTCTCTAGCTCTCAAGAGAGAGAGAGAGAGAGAGAGAGAGAGAGAGGTTATCGGTGTCCCGTAAATATACACAATCATAAAATTAAAATTGGACGAAGCTCGATAAGGTAAATCAGACCTCAAGAACAAAGTGAGACCTTTCACCACTTCATTAATCAGACACCTCTCTCTCTCTATCAACAATGTCTAGTAACAAGTGACTATCAACCAGGTACAATTTTAAAATAATGTTCCCATACCGTTCCTCCCCTCCCTTCCCCTGTGTCAAAGGTCGAAATCGGGCACAATTATTCTGAAAGAGGACCCAAATTCCCTTTTCTTGCCCAGGCCCAAAGAAATCAAGAAAAAAAAAAGGGAAGAATGGGGCTTAACCATACACAAATCCGACGCTCACCA
>NC_087203.1:75654904-75664904 GCF_015104395.2 Macrobrachium nipponense | reverse complement strand
TCAGGGTCTAATTTTGGATCTACACAGAAAATCCCGTAGGCGGGTAGTGCCGTCAACGCACATCACGGGGTGCACCTTTTACTGTACCTCCATTCATATTTCCTTTCCTCCATTTTGCTTTTCACCCTTTACTAACAATTATTTCATAGTGCAACTGCGAGCTTTTCCTCCTGCTACACTTTTCAAACCTACTTACTCTCAATTTCCTTTCCAGCGCTGAATGACCTCATGGATCCTAGTGCTTGACCTATGGCCTAAACTCTCTATTCCATTCCGTAGAAAACACAATATTTGAAGATCCATAAAAGTATTTCAGTGAGATTTATGGTCCAAGGATGCATCACTTTCTAGAGAAACATTAGGGAGAATTTGAGGGGGATCCAAATTTGTGAACGGATCCGGATTTGAATTCGGCTCTGGATATTGGTCCGTGAAATTTAGTTTTGGCATTATGATTCGGACTGTGGTTTTCTTGTGGAAACAAAGACTGCTTTTAAGAATGATGCCATCGAGCCTGGCTCCTTACGAGGAGCAGAACGAAAGGAAAGAGGTGGTATTGTTTACTAGTAATGTAATATCCATGTAGCGCTCCTTGAATTCTGATTTTTTTCTTAGTAAGGTTGGGATATTATACAAATAACTTACATTCTGTAAAGAAATATGTTACGCAAAGTTTTTCAGCAACTGAATGTATTAAACATTGTCGATGAAATGATTTGCTTGTTTATTTAGAAGGCAGAAAAAGCAGGTAAAGAAACAAATTATTTTTAGGAAAACAAAGAGCAAACGGTGTGCATATTAAATCTCACGAATAAGTATGTAAATAATTTATGCCAAGTTTATTTTCCGAAATATGCTTAGGCAAATTTAATGAAACTGAAAAACACGACCCTAAGGCCCTCTCCAGAGAGAGAGAGAGAGAGAGAGAGAGAGAGAGAGAGAGAGAGAGAGAGAGAGAGAGAGAGAGAACAGTCACTCGTTCAAAAGGTCGATGAAAGCGTCATCTGAAAAATTTAAAGTAATAATAATAATCATATTCTGGAAAGGGTTACCACACAAACACTTTCTGGCACAACTTGGCATTTCATTGCCATGCTTTGAAATGAATTGTCATTTAATCTGTCCATATTACTGGCAAAACTGAATGGCTGGTTCACAGAAGCACGAACATACGTTAGGAATTTAGACAGATTTTTTATCATTAATAAGCCGTTTTGGTAGAAAATTTCGCAAATTTCGTTGCTCTATTTTGCCATTAGAGCAAGGTGCTAAACAATGATGGAATAAGGGACTTGTCTCACTATTTCAAATACAAGATGATGAAGATCAGCGCTGTAGTTGTAAAAAGAAAAGGTAGGCTGTTGACCACAATTCCGCTTTTGTTCTTATGTCTTATCGCTATAATTTTCGTTATAATTTCGTTATTAGGTTATTTTAAAATTTTTATAATTATATAAGTATTTTTCGGCTTTTTCCGGAAGAAGAGTGGGAGGGAAAAATCTCCCCCTCCCAAATTATAAGAATAGAAATAGAATATGATTATTCGTAATAAAAAAAGGAAGTGAGCTAGAAATACCGGCATATATAGCTCATGAATATTATTCATAAAATAAAAAAAACTTTACAAATTTCGATAGAAAAGAACACGGACAAAGGAAAATGTATGTGTGAAGATTAAGAAATGATACTGGACGCCCAAATAAATATTTCAGAGGATGAAAGGAACTATCTAGATAAAGGTAGGATAAAAAAAAAATCCATTTATATTCCATCAGAACGATCGAGACCTCAAATTCTTGCTCTTACTTTCTTTCATCACGACAGATTCGTCTTAAATTACAAATCGGAAGTTGATAGGAAGTCAAATTGAATCCTCTGCCAAGGGACGTTAGTTCGAGAATCCAGAGGCGCCGGAAGTGTCTTCGATGCAATCGAGTTTTCTGTATAGCGTATAATACTGTAAGAAACTCGATGTGCTGCAGTATGAAACTTTCAGCTACGACCTGGCAGCGCTCAGTTGCACCCCAGATGCGGTCAACCGTCTAGTGAAGGTGGGTAGGCGACGCCCTCCGGAATTGGACTCGGCGGTGTTAGACACACGATCAGTGGGTAACCTTAACCTTAAGTAAAGTAGAAACTAATGAGGCTAGAGGGCTGCAATGTGGCATGTTTGATGATTGGAGGGTGAATGATCAACACACCAATTTGCAGCCCTCTAGCCTCAGTAGTTTTTAAAATCTGAGGGCGGACAGACAAAGCCACCTCGATAGTTTTCTTTTACAGAAAAGAAAATGAAAAATACCGCATAGGCGTGTTTTTTTTTTTTTTTTTTTTTTTTTTTGTGCGGGTAGGGGAAGTGGAGTCTCCTTCCCCACATAAAAGCACTCAGATAAAAAGTGGAGCGTCTTTCGATAAAAGTTGCGTAAAAACATCGACGCGAAACACTTTAGCAACCTGTAAGTCGTGATGTAGCCATGCTCCAAAGGTGATGTGCAATATCAGGAACAAAAATCATTGTTGCTTATTCAGATGTCAAGAGCACTCCTGGACTTATCGCTTTATAACGAGGTTCCCAAAGCTGGCAACCGTCTGTTACAGATAGTTGGCCATTACAAGAGGAATTTAATAGGAGGGTTTTTGGACTGATGATCTTAGTTTTCCATTGCTGACATTATTTCGTTTCATATTCTAAAATAAATGTTCAAACGCGCTTGATTTCATCTTCATTTTATATATGCACATGAAAATGAAAGGGAGATAAAGATGGTTTGAACATGTCCTTTGCAAAACTCCTGGGAGAGTACTATGTGATTCTGTCATCTAGGATCCTATGGGCACCAGAAGAGTGGGAAGGCCGACGAGTAGACCTACATGGACGTGAATTATGAGAAGGGAGGCTGGAGATGAGATGAGACTAGTGGAACGTAGAGCACGTAGTACAGACAGAAGTGGCGAAATTTCAAGGAATGACAGTATATATTAACGGTAGTGGAGGAATATCAAAACAGCCTTTGCCACACGCGGCGTTGAGGTTAGTGATGATAGAATTAATTAGTGTCTCTGTAAACTGACGCGAGACTGGACCTTGGTTTCTGTGGTATTGTATACGCCTACACAGGATCGTGGTAGAGTTACCAATGTACCCTACCTTCTTGGGCTTCACAGCTCTCTAATGACAGTTTACTCTTGGAAGCGTCGACGGTCATCTCTTACTTTTTTCCGGCTGTGAGGGTGGAGAGGAGGTGGGGGGAGGTGATGTGTTTTGTGGGTTGGGTTTGGGAAGTATATCATTCATCATTATGCGGTTAAAGGGAGGAAAGTTATAAACGAAGCTCTGTAGGAGAATTCCAGAAATCATAATGTTTGTGCATTTATAAAACATTGAATATTCATATATACGTTATATAGATATATATATATAATAATGAATATTTTATAATATCATATATATACTATAATCTTTTTATATATAATATATAATATATATATATATATATAAAGGTTTTTCTGCCACGAAGGAAAAAATGAAAAAGCGAGATAGCCAAGTACTTTCGGTCCTGTTCGGACCCTTTACTGAGGCAAACTGATTTTACAAAGAACAGCATAGTCAAAAGAAGGCTTAATATACAAACTGACACTACCAGATTAGCCATAAGGGCGATTTTTCACTCTACAGAAAGGAGCCGCCGCCAGAGGCTAGCCACAACTTGAAGGATACCCGCAGTAAACAAGTGATTCTTCCAGAAAACAGTACATTTTGAAAAAAAACACGGGAGCATATACAATTTAATATCATGAATTTTTTACACAAATTTTCCCAACAAAAATTATTATTAATGAAAAGACGAAAGAAAATATAAGTATATATATATATATATATATATATATATATATATATATTATATATATATATATATATATATATATATCGAGCAAGAGAAAGAGGGAGAGAGAATATCGAACCGAGAGAGAGAGAGAGAGAGAGAGAGAGAGAGAGAGAGAGAGAGAGAGAGAAGAGAGAGAGAGAAATAATAACTATATACATGTGGGACTAATTTATTAGTTGTTCATTTATTTTGAGGTCCTTCATAAACATCTTACAAATATATGGGTCCAAACATTATAATTTCAGTGAATATATATATATATATATATATATATATATATATCTATATATATATATAGGTATATATAATAATATATATACATATATATATATATATTAATAATATATATATTATATAATCAGCTATTATATTTATATATATATCTATATATAATAGGTACTGGTAATCTTCTTAGGCACGAAGATATAGTAATTCCGTTGTATTCCTCATAGGAAAATGAAAAAGGTATGTGTCAGAAATGCCCAACAGTTTCGTTCTCCAATGGATCTCTTCTTGGAGTGTTTATTAATAATCAAACATATATATAAAATATATATATATATATAATCTACTATATGCATATATCTATATATATGTATATATGTATATACGTATGCATGTACATATATTTTTATATATATAATATATATATATATATATATATATATATATATATATATATATATATATATATATATATATATAGTATATATATATTTATTCCGTTGTATTCCACATAGGAAAATGAATAAGGTATGTGTCAGAAAATGCCCAACAGTTTCGTCCTCCAATGGATCTCTTCTTGGAGCTCCGTGAAAGAAAGTAGCCGTCTCACAAATGAGGCCTCTTTGGTTTGTAACAAAGAGGCATCTTCCAGTTTAATTTCGCGTCGGGTTTGAACGCGGGGCTACAAAAGAACTTATAGAGTTCGTCTTTTAGTCCTATGCAAATCAAACTCGTAAAAAAAAAAATAAGAAAAGAATCAAAGACTCCTGCTGAGTGATTGAAGTCTTCTGGATACAATGATATTCCAATTACGAATAATTGGGTTGGCCTTTTGAGTTATAATAGAGAAAGAGTTCCATCTCGAAACTGAGTAATTTCATAGAAGCAAGAAACATAGGCCTAACACTCGATCTGTATGGATCGTTAAGGAAAGACCGTGCATAGCTATTTTCATTATCTCCGAAACGGAAGTCACGTGACTATTCGGTTAGTCTATTTGTTTTATCCTTTGGTTATCAGCTTTCCTTGTGTGTGTGTGTGTGTGTCTGCGCGCTTATGGTTAGCAAGATATCACAAAGTTCATGCCTTGGCGTTGACGATATTTTGCCAAAGGTTGGTATTGTCACTGACAACGTGTCATATTTGGCGCATGAATAGCCTTGGCGGTGATTTGCGATTTCTGAAAACTCTTCTTACTAATTCTATGGAATGGAAACGTAGTCTGGAAAGCCTTCTTTGAACAAAACAAGTCAAACAAGAAATGGATGCTATTGGCTTTGGCTTTTCTAGGTGATGGGAGACCCGCCTCTAGAGAAGAAGTTTGCTAACTGAATCAAGGAAACACCGAAGACAGTATAAAATTCCAGGAGTTTCGATGTCTTTCTCGAAGCGTTTTATCTGTTTCTTTTGGAGCAATATATATATTATACACACACACACACACACACACACACACACACACATATATATATATATATATATATATATATATATATATATATGTATATATATATATATATATAATATATATATATATATATATTATATATATATATATATATATATATATATATATATATAACAAGGAACATTGTATATCGGGCCTCGGTGACCATATACGTCGAGACTCCGGTTTCTTAGAATGGAGCAAACCAAAGGATTTTCATTTTGGTGTGATCTGTTAAACGTTTTTCCCTCTTCTTCTTTCCCACCGTTACCCTACATTAAGGGGTCGGTTGCCTGATGCCCCTTCTCCTCCACTGCCTTCTATCGATGGCATCATCCCCCACCAACATCAGGCATGGTTTACTGTTTGGCAAAGGGTATTTTACCACCGTATGCCCTTGCTGTCATCAACCACAGTTATTGGCGGTGGGCGTCGCCTTTGACTAATGAGTCCACCAGCAGTTTTCACAGTTATTGGTTGTGGACCTCGCCTTTTACTGAAAAGTTACACTGCAAGGCAGTAGTTTCCACAGTTATTGGCAGCCTTTTACTGAATAGTACGACTGCAAGGCAACAGTTTCCACAGCTATTGGCGGTGGGCTTAGTCTTTTACTAAAAAAATAAGACTGCAAGGCAGCAGTTGTCCTTTTAGTCGCCTTTTACGATACGCAGGACCTACGGTGGTAGTATTCTTACACCCCTACCATAAGTCGTGTAACACACACTTCCCTCCCTTCCACTAAAATATTTTTTCTAGTCTTCTTTGGGACTAGAGTAAGTAATTTATTTGTTTGCTCGTCTCCTTGACGTTTACACCAATATAAAAGGCATTCGTTGCCTCCTTGCTCAGGGCATTCAGAAGATGATACCCAAAAAATGAAAGGTCATTCAAAGGTGATATAAGTTCAAACAGGAGCTTTACCAATTTTAAAAGGTCGTAACAGGGAGATGGTTGTATAATCCATGAATGCGAAAAAATTCTAATTACTTCAAGCTTTTAGTGTGATCATCACCATCAATGTAATCAACTTTTGGGTATTTTGATGTAACTGTAAATACCCAAAAGATTGAAGTAATTAGAGCTTTTATCGCATTAATGGATAATACAACAACTACCTCTGTGTGACAGCCTTTTGAAAGTGGTAAGCCTAGTGTCTGGGAACCCCAGTAATCCTAAAGAGGTCTTGTGTCGACTGGAGACATAAAATGGTTATATCTCTCCTCTACAATGCTGAAGGTGACAAATGGCTGGGCGTAATAGAATTTGAAACGCTTTTAGCCTGCCTGAATAATTCAGCGCAGTTCCAACGATGAAACTAGCCATCGTCAGTGATGTGAACTTTAGTCTGGAATATATTGTGTTCGAACACGAAGCGTCAACTCGATCTTCAGACATTGAACATCGCGTATCTGAACAATTCAATGTTAATCTCAAGGTCAGATACCGTTATCAGCTAGTTATTTTTTTCTTTTTTTCTCGGTCTTGAGGTGTTACTTTTGGTCTTCAATCTTTCAAATTCATTTGTTTGGACTTCTCCAAACCGTAAAAATCTCTGTGTCTGGCGATGCAATTTTAATATTCCTTGTGCGATTATACAATTAATTGGAAAGGATGATTAAGATGGCGCCAGTTCAAAACTTTCCCATTATTTACCGTAGCTATATAATAATTATAATAATGACCAAAGAGCGTTATAGAACTGCTGAGGCCCTTCAGGTATTTCCAAACTTTTATTTTTGTCTTCGCACCGTTTTAGGAAAAGTCGAAATAAAACTCTACGGGAAATCAACCATGGTTTCCAGAGGACCAGTATGAAATATCAATTGCACCAAAACTTATATTTATGAGCAATTAATTTGCTGGCTCTTGGATTGCGAGAGGGGCTGCAGAAACATAGGTAGAACTTTGAAACTTTTATTACACCCATGGGTTCATTTATTTCAGATTTCGAAGGGCTGTCTTTGAACCGGTCAAAATTACTCAAGCCAAAGGATGAAAATAAATATTGCGAGTAAATATAACAGTACCCAGAATGGGGAGTTATACATCTTTTACCAAAAAAATCCGAGTGACTTCGGCTATCATCCCATCAGTTAGTCGTTCAGAAAAGCTATTGTGTTATATATATATATATATATATATATATATATATATATATATATATATATATATATTATATATATATATATATATATATATATATATATATATTTGTGAGTGTGTGTGTATTATAGTGGAATCTCCAGTGTATGGGATACAAAAAAACGTAAGCATACCTGAAATTTGTAACAGGAAAATCAAATTTCTTTAAATCTATACTTGATGATACTTAGCTTTCCAATTCCAACTTCAGGTCTCCATGATATAAATTCTCAATTTTCAGAAAGAATTCATTGACGTCATTTGCTTCCTTTTTTCAAAATAAGTCTATAGTTCTCGTAGAATATTTAACACAGATAAAGGAACTCGTTTACCTACCACCCTGGTAGACGAAACCGTCCTGAAACGAATTGAATAAACCTCGCGGAATGCAATCGTGATCTTTCGCATTTCGGGAAGTTACTTCGGAAATCAAAGGTCTCCGACGATACCGCCGCCGGTCCTTCGCCCTTCCCGTGTAATTAGGACGGGTGAAAGGAGCGAAAGGGGATAACGAGAAAACAGCACCGGCGAAGGTGAAAGAGTGCTTTTCTCATTAAGGAACCAGGCCGCGATTCGCTAATTAAAAAATCCGCCGGCGAACGGGGGAGAGGGACTTTCGCTCTGTGATAACCCAGAGGGGAAATTAGACCTGCACTTTTAAGCCTTTATTTTGACTCGCCCCATCTGCCTTCGCCCGAGTGAGGGAGCCAAAGGGCAGGAAGGTCTCTTTATTATGGATGAATATACTGAAGGGGATCGACCTGAGACGTCGAGAGACGTTTTGGAATGGGTGGGAGTTCGTTTGGAAATGATTTCTGTATTTTGCTCAGAATTGTTTTTGTATGTTTCTTGGGATTTAATTCTGAGTATTGCTGAAATTTTTCTTGTCTGTTGCTTGGGATTTAATTCTGAATATTGCTAAGTTGGATTTAATTCTGAATATTGCTCAGAATTTGTTTTGTCTATTGGTTGAAATTTAATTCTGAATATTGCTAAATAGGATTAAATTCAGAATAGTGCCAAGAATTTTTATATGTTGTTTGGGATTTATTTCTATATATTGCTCAGAATTTGTTTTCTATATTCTAAATTGCTTGAGATTTAATTCTGCATATTGCTCAGAATTTGTTTTCTATGTTGCTTGGGATTTAATTTTGTATATTGCTTAGAATATGTTTTGTAAATTGTTTGGGATTTAATTCGGTATATTGCATTGTAAACGGCTTGGGGTTTAAATTACATTGAACTAACTGAGTTTATTTTCAAATGTCAAAATATCTTGTACATTTTCGAGGATGAATTAAAACTATCAAATCGTAAATTTCTAGAGCTATTGTCAGGGCAATGAGATACAATAGCAGCCATTTACAGATAATCGTTTCTTTTAGAAGTGATGGTTCAGAAGTTCATGTTGAAAATGATCTAGTTCAGCTATCGGTAAATACTTAACAATAATCAAAGCCTCTAGACAAGCACTTCCAGTATACCATATTATTATTATTATTATTATTATTATTATTATTATTATTATTATTATTATTATTATTATTATATACAAGTTGCAATGGCAAGAACTTTGTTATTATGACGTTCTTGAAGTATAAACAACGTGTACACAACAACAACAACAACAACAACAACAACAATAATAATAATAATAATAATAATAATAATAATAATAATAATAATAATAATAATAATCTTTCATGTTGAATGGCTTTGGAGATGTGAATTCCAAAGAATTATCAGTTACAGTATAATTCCCCCTGTCCTAGCGGGGACCTTAACAAGAAGTTTCATTTATTGGGTATTACAACATTGCTCAAACTTTCTTGGTTAACGAGAAGAGTGCAGTACCAAAATAGGCTACAAACTTATGGAACCCGACCAATTGCCCAGTAATTGATATCTAATGACTGATGACTGGTATGTGTATTTCCATGATTTGTTCAAATTTAGATTATTTCCTCAACTTTCAAGGTTTGCGAGAAAATGAATTTCCAAGTATGTATGTGTATATACTATATATATATATATATATATATATATATATATATCTATATATATATATATGTATTATATATATATATATATATAATATATATATATATATATATACTATATATATACTATATACTTACATATACATATACATACATATATAAATACATGTATATACATATGTATATATATATATATTTATATTATATTTATATGTACATATATATTTGTATGCATTTAAGAAGCTGGGACATTTTTTAAAGATTAAAGTCTTCTCAAACATCCCACTTTCACGTTT
>NC_087203.1:75639904-75649904 GCF_015104395.2 Macrobrachium nipponense | reverse complement strand
TATAATACGTATATACATATATATATGTGTGTGTACATATATACATATGTCTGTGTGTGCGCGCGTGTTGTGTGTGTAGTATTGCATATTTTCGTATTTATCATTATATACATTTGCTTTAATTAATGAATCTCTCTCTCTCTCTCTCTCTCTCTCTCTCTGAAGCTGCTCTGCGCCTTCCCCTAAAAGTTAATTACCGGGGATTTCGATTTGAAAGTCAAGAAGCAAAAGTAAATAATTAGAGAGATAATGAACTATTGTTGTCTCTTGCAGGGCTGCTTTCAATGGTTCGCCTCTTGTTTGAATTTTTTACGTTTTTTTATGAAAACTGCTATTTCTGTTCGTAGTTATTATAATTTTCTTTTTAACTTATTTCCATAAAAATTCATCATCACCATTACATATTGTTACTATTATTATTTTTTTTTATTTACATTTTTCTATTTTTTACTTATATTTTTTGGTAAGCGCCCTTTTTAGACAAATTCAGTTAAAGAGAATGGCAGAATTAAGCTAGTTGATTATATATATGTGTATCTAGTATATGCATAAATATATATATAATTATATATATATATATATATACTATATATATATATATATATATATATATATATATATATATATACGTATATATATATGTGTGTATTTTTTTCATATCATCCGCTTCTCTGGCTCTGCGATGTTTCTGAGTAACTGTCCAGTATTCATATTGGGAATTTCTAAAAAGAAAGAAAAAAAACAGCATTTTTATGAATAGTTTTTAAAAAATGCCCATTATGAATATCAGCCACTTGCTCAGAACATCGCTGAGCCAGAGAAACGAAATGATACGAAAAATAGAAAAAACTATATGAAACTAACTCGCTTAATTCTGCCATTAACTTTTAACAGTATTATTTGCTTTTAACGGAATATAGTTCCCAAATTGGAAAAAAAATAAATTAATACTAAAGAAAAAGATCAAAGCAAAATACATGTAATTAATGAAACAGCAGGCACTGTAGTTTTTATTGTATAAGGTGAACTGAAAATAAATTGAATTTTTATGTATATAAAAATATGTTCGATTTTAATATACTTAAATATGGTACTTTTGCTTTAGTTGGGGCATTATCGATGTTAATAACGAAGTCAATAAAGCATGAAAGAGAATTGAGAAACGATAGAAAAATACTTTTAAATGGAAATTCTAACAAAGTAATATCAAACTTTTTAGGTAAAAATACAAGTGGAAAATGATACCCACATATTTGCTCTCTCTGAACCTTCGAGAAATCTGTCACAAAGGCGTTTTTTCTTACCATCGTTCAAAAGATCTCAACTTTCATCATCTTCTAAATGTGAAGCAGACATCTGCAAACGAAAAATAGTGATATCCCAAAACGTTACGCTTTTAATAAAAGGTAGGACATATTTCAAAGCGGTTAAAGGAATTCTAGTGATCCCAAGCATTCTATTATTTTCCCCCGTCTCCGTAAGAGGTACAAATCTAGGGAGGTTCCATCAGGATTTCCGCCCCCCCCCCCCCCCCCCTTTTTTTTTTTTTTTTTTTTTTGCATAATGGAATTATTAAAGGTGATTGGGTTATTTATCGGAGGAGGTTTCGATTTCGTGTCCTATATCTTAATTCGAATTATATTAATAACAACAGAGCAATTTGTTTTGTAGTTTTCTCTAAATCAAAAAGTTTTCCTATTTTTAATTTCTGTTTATTTTTTTGGGATCTTTCCTAGATGGTGACCCCAACACAGTTCTGGAGGCATTATCTTTTGTTTATGTTTTTAATTCCCAACGGCCTTTTGTACTAAACACACAGCAAAGGTGGATACATACCGGGTTAAAAACCTCTTTCATTTATTCATTTGTTGGTAAATAAATAAATAAAACCTTCTAGCATTTAATTATTTGCGAGTCTTATCACTGTCAGCTTCTCGTACCCTGCTAAATTTATTCATTTTTCTCATTCCTTTCAGCCATTCGCAGAATTACTCGACATCTGTTCAAATAAACCTATTTTGACAAGACGAACTGGTCTAGGAAAGATCCATTTTTTGCTGTAGTGCAAGTGACACTGCAGTGCCATAGGTGGCTGTTTAGAGCTTTTGTTCCATTCTCATTTTCCGATACCCTTAATGGCTCATAATGTCTGAAGATTATGTCCTGCACCTTTCCGTTTGTAAGGAAGAAGTCTGAGGTATTCAGAAAGCTAATACTCCAATGGGGTTTACAGTGGGCTTCATTCAACTGCTTATTGCTGGCAAAATCCTGATAAACTATTCTCAGGAGGATAATATTACATTTTTCAGTCCATAAGATCCCTTCGCCTAAGCGCTATTCATTCTCTCTCACGCTTTTACCGATGACAAACACGCACTCAAGCATCAACAACAACAAAAACAGCATGCATACACTTTCTACATGGATCCTCCTCCTCCTCCTCCTCCTCCTCCTCCTCCTCCTCCTCCTCCTCCACCTCCTCCACCTCCACCTCCTCCTCCTCCTCCTCCTCCTCCTCCTCCTCCTCCATACACAAGATGAATGAAAAAATCTGGTCGATTAAAAAAAAAAAACTTTAACAGGAGCAGTTCTGAGTCAGGGTGTATGGCTTGTTTTATGGCTCGAGCTTTGTGTAAGGCAAATTGAAACAGTAATAACGTACATTTTTTTTTATCAGAATATTTCTAAGATGTGATAGCTGAACTAGTATCAGTTGTCACGGTCAGCAAAAAGAAAACTTGTAAGGCACAAGAAAATGGTTTTAGCTCATCCGTGTCAAGGACAGATGGGTTGTTTTGAGGCTTTGGTAAGGAGTAAAAAAAAAATGCCCAGTTCATCTTGTCAAAATAGGTTTACATGAACGGATGTCGAATAATTCTGCGAATGGCTGAAAAGAATGAGAAAAATGAGTAAATTTAAGCAGGTTATGAGAAGCTGTCGGTGATAAGACCCGCAACTAATTAAATCCTAGAGAGTTTATTTATTTATTTACCAATAAATGAATAAATGAAAGAGGCTTTACATTGGCAAACTAACTTGGCTGGATGGTATGAATTCGGCCATTTTTGTCACTCTTTCTGTTGGAACGTTAGCTCTTAAAACATATCTGAAAGGTAATGATTGATTTAGTGAAATTCTGACGTAATTATCGGCTTTAGGGAAAAGAGGTAAATTCAAACCCAAATGCAATGTTGTCGTAATTCATGATAGATTAGAAAGCCAGTGCCTGAGGAAGTATATCAGGATCAAATCGGGTCTTAACTTGGCCAATAATTAACCCGGCGACAGAATCTTGTTAATTAACCTGGCGACAGAATCTTATTACTTAAGCAGGTGACAGAATCTCATTACTTAACCTGGTAACAGAATCTTATTGATTAAATTGCGACAGAATCTTAATTAACCAGGCGACAGTACCTTATTGATTAACCTGGCGACAGAATCTTATTAATTAACCAGGCGACAGAATCTTATTGATTAACCTGGCGACAGAATCTTATTAATTAACCAGGCGACAGAATCTTATTAATTAACCAGGCGACAGAATCTTATTGATTAACCTGGCAGCAGAATCTTATTAATTAACCAGGCGACAGAATCTTATTGATTAATCTGGCGACAGAATCTTATTAATTAACCAGGCGACAGAATCTTATTGATTAACCTGGCGACAGAATCGTATTAATTAATCAAGCGATTGATTAATCTGGTGACAGAATCTTAATAATTAAACTGGCGACGGAATCTAATTACTTAATATTAAACTGGCGACAGAATCTTATTAATTAAACTGGCGAAAGAATCTTATTAATTCATCTGGCGACAGAATTTTATTAATAAAACTGGCAACGGAATGTAATTATTTAATATTAAACTGGCGACAGTATCTTATTAATGAATTTGGCGACAGAATCCTATTAATTAACCTGGCGACAGAATCTTATTAATTAATCTGTCGACAGAATCTTATTAATTAACTTGGCGACAGAATCTTAATAATTAACCTGGCGACAGAATCTTGTTAAATAAGCAGGCGACAGAATCGTATTAGTGAACCTGTCGACAGAATCGTTTTAATTAACCGGGCGATAGAATCTTTTTTTTTGAAATTCATGGAATGGTTTTGCAGAATTAGAAGGAAATCTTGGATACTATTGATATCCAGATTCATCTCAAATTTGTATTAGTTTTTGCACCGTCAGTATCACCCCTCCACAGATTTCCATCGAAATTCTGGAAAGAACCATTTTTTCAATGTTATAAAACAATTCCTGGATTGTGTCTGGATTTCGACCCACTTCAAAGTTAATCATTAATCACCTCTCCTCAAACCAATTACCAGCCCCTCCACTATTTCATATAAATTTATGGAAAAAACTTCTCAGTGTTAGAAAAATGATTTTATATATTGCATCTGAATCTGGAATTTTATAGAATATTAATCATTTCTTCACTGGCTAATAACCAACCCTTCCACAAAATGTCATTGAGGTACATATTTAGAAATAATAGCAAATTACAAAGACTTCCTGGAACGTATTTGGATTTAGATCGATCTCCAAAATTGAATTCGTTCTCCCTTGACCATTATTTATCCTCGCCGCAAAATGTTATTGAAATTCATAAAAATAAAGGGAAATATAGAAATATTGAGAAAAATCCAGGATAGATCCCAGATATATCTAAAAACATTGAATCAACTCCTGCTCGGCCGATAACCGCCCCCTGCATAAAATGTCAGTAATAGCTATGAATAACTTTGCAATATATCTTTATTGAGAAATAAACAATGATGATTACGCAGCCTCCGTATGTCTTCTTTGGCTGATCTTGGGAAATCAGTAACATCATTGCATCGTTGCATTCGCGTATTACCGTGAAATCCGCCTTTATTTTTATGGTTAAGCACGTAATTAGTTGTTCTCTTTGAATACGTAATTCCAGTTCTCTTTGAATACGTAATTCCAGTTTCAGACAAAAGCGACTACTTCTTTCCCTGAAATTAAGTTGTGAATAACTCTCCTCCCCGACGAGCTTTATTTCGTAAGCTGGCTTTTGAAGCATTCCCAGTGTCATTACCACAAAATAATTCCCAGTGTCATTACCACAAAATAATTCCCAGTGTCGTTACCACAAAATAATTCCGTGTCATTACTACAAAATAAGCAAACCTTCGTGTAGAACAAGTCTGAAAGGCTTATAGCTTATAAAAAGGAAGCATCCACAGATCTTATCGATCGCACGTTGGAAATATATTGAAAAGAGAAAAATGAGTACATGATGCAAAAGGGGCATGTCATAGAAGGCAACTAATATAAAAATAGAAATAACAGTAACAAAATAAAACGGCCATGCAGGATGGGTTCCATTAAGCTCATAAGTCTGGTATAGCCCTATATTGATACGATTTTATATCTAATTCAGAAAATACTTTTCATTATTACATTTCGAATAACATTTCAAAACATCTAGATGAATTTCAACAATGTCATAGAAACGACCTGTTGTCGTCATGGCGAATATAAAATCCAAATAACGTTGGATGAGAGAAATAACAAGTTAATCCCTCAGCGAGATGGAGCCAAATCCCGGATTTCCGAAATGGTTGTTGGATTCGATGACACTGGCGGCATTATCATCGATGGATTGCGGAGGAGATTACGAAATCATTACCGCCACTGATTAGGAGATTAATGACTGAGCAACAGCTCTGGTGGCGGCTGGGGGATGGGGTTGACTGAGTGATTTGTAATCTCCAGGATTACAGGATTATGTAACTTGCTGGAAGCTTAGTCTGAGAGTGGTTGCAATATGGCGAATGCAGTAATGGCTCTGAACATTTGCAGTGGTGAGGCAAGACTTCTATTGCCATACAGTAGAATATATATTGCTAATTATATGAACATAAGAAAAGAAAACTGAGCTTTGGAAAATCAGAGTTGGATTTAACCTTCTGTCCCACATTTTCAACCCACCAATTTTTACTTATGGAACTCTGAATGCAGTTCTAAAATCTTCAGTAGGTAACTGTTACAATAATGATAGAATACGTAATAGCAACAAGATAGACTTCTATAATAGTTTTTTTTGTTCAGTTTCCAATTCCCGAAGATTTTGATGTAAGTCTCTTGCATTTTGGCTCCTTTCGCTTTTTCATTTCATCCATAAATGGGTGATGATAGATTAAGCCAGCCTTATGCTGGCACGGGCTCTTGCTCTTCAGCAACCCGTAAAGATAAATGGGCATTCTGTTATTCAACCGGGAAGGGTATGGCTTTTACATTCCTAATATAAACGTTTGTAGCTCTTGAATAATGATATAAAAAAATTATCGTTATACATGAAAAATTCTCCGTCATCCAACTAATCAGTTTGTTAACCAATGAAAAGGGTTACGGTTTGTATTAAAAGAATAATGACAATAATATCAACGGGTGTTGAGCAATCCAGTTGAAAATTATGCAGGCTAAATCACCCAAAAAATAAGAGCATGGAAAATTTATTGGTGATGAACAGACAGTCATAAATTTTACCAATTCAACTTAAGTACCTTACTTGAGATAAACTTGCAAAATATGTGACTGTCTCTTGTTCTTATCACCAATGAATTTTCCATCCTCTTACTTTTTGGGTGTTTTAGCCTGCATAATTTTCAACTGGATTGTTCAACATCCGGTAAACTTAAGCCTTTTTATCCTGCCATGGAAATGATAGAAAAAATATAGAGGTGAATTTTGACAGCCGTAGGAGTTTACTTATGTACAGGGTGTCCATAAAGTCCCAGAACCATTACAAGTATTTATTGCTCAAAAAGAGTCAAGTATACCTTAGTTTTACCAGACCACTGAGCTGATTAACAGCTCTCCTAGGGCTGGCCCGAAGGATTAGATATTTTTACGTGGCTAGGAACCAATTGGTCACCTAGCAACGGGAACTACAGCTTATTGTGGGATCCGAACCACACTAAATCGAGAAATGAATTTCTATCACCAGAAATAAATTCCTCTGATTCCGCGTTGGCCGAGCCAGGAATCGAACTTCGGACCACCGGACTGGCAGCCGAGCGCGAAAACCATTCGTCCTGCGAGGAACTATTTATTGCTCAGAAACCATATAGCATAGAGTAATGCAGTTTGTTGTAGAATGTTTTACACTTCCTCAAGTGTACATTTAGAGCACTTCATTCTGCAAAAAAAAACTGCATTATTCTATGTTATATGGTTTCTGAGCAATAAATACTTGTGATGGTATTGGGACTTTATAGACACCCGTCTAAGTAAACTCCTACGGCTGTCAAAATTCACCACTATATTTTTTCTATCATTTCCATTATGGCAGGATAAAAAGACTTAAGTATAACACTTGATTACAGAGAGGAGGCCATTACCCTCAGTGGCTGCTGGATCAACGTTCTTAGCTTCCTGCACGGGTTCTCGACCTGGGGTTCGTGAACCTCCGCCGGTTCGTAGGGGTTTTTCAAAAGTGAGTTGAATGGCTGAAGAAAATATTGATACCTGAGAGAGAGAGAGAGAGAGAGAGAGAGAGAGAGAGAGAGAGAGAGAGAGAGAGAGAGAGAGAGGCTTGACCGAGGCAATAAAGTAATTACATCTGCAATTAAGTGATCGTTTCAATTACCAAAACATTTTCTATTTATTTCAATCTAATTATTAACATCTCTGTGCCCCGTGCCACACTGAGAAATAGGTCATTTCTGCGAGGGAAAATTGAAAGGCAAATCTTTACCATTATCAGTGACTCAGTAAATTTCCTCATCTGATAATTGTACCTAGGTATTTTCCTCGTATGATAATCGTACTTACTTATTTTCTTCATCTTATCATCATACTTAGACATTTTCCTCGT
Organism: Macrobrachium nipponense; assembly: GCF_015104395.2. Taxonomy (NCBI): domain Eukaryota; kingdom Metazoa; phylum Arthropoda; class Malacostraca; order Decapoda; family Palaemonidae; genus Macrobrachium; species Macrobrachium nipponense. The sequence goes on along the minus strand of NC_087203.1, from coordinate 75,642,041 downwards.
CTGATCATCGTACTGAGATATTTTCCTTGTCTGATAATCGTACTTAGAAATTTTACTCATCTTATAATCGTATACATAGAAATATTCTTTGTCTGACAATCGTATACATAGAAATTCTCCTCGTCTGATAATCGTACTTAGATATTTTACTCATCTGATAATCGTATACATAGAAATTTTCCTCGTCTGATAATCGTATACATAGAAATTTTCCTCGTCTGATAATCGTATACAGTAATTTTCCTCGTCTGATACTCGTATACTTAGAAATTTTCCTCGTCTGATAATCGTACTTAGAAATTTTACTCATCTGATAATCGTTAATTACGTAGCCTCTTTTATCCGCATTTTAATGACTTGATTTGAATGACTTACATGATATGGAAAAAAATATGTTAAAAGTTGTTAGGTTAAACAAGAAATGTTGTATATTTCTACCCATTTTGTTTCGTCTCCCCACAAAGGAGAAACCGTATTCTTCTCTGTACACGTGTACGTGCGTGTGAATGCGTGTGTGCACTTTTTTCGGTAAAGATTGAGACATGAATGGCCACTTCTTAAGAATTTGGGAGGATAGAAAAGAAATTTTTTTTTTTTTTTAAACACACATGCATACATAAATACGTACGTTTTATATATATATATATATATATATATATATTATATATATATATATATATATGCATGCTCATATGGTATATATACATAATGTATGTATGTATGTATGTATGTATGTATGTATGTATGTATGTATGTATGTATGTATGTGTTTATATAGATGTATATGTATATATATACACCATATGTATAAATATATTTATTATAAAGATTTCGCAGGGATATTCTAACGGATAAGCGTCACAGTGACTCCCCGTCTTTTGTGTATTAATAACTACAACAGGTATTGATACGGTATTCACTCCGAGGCTTAATTGAAAGGGAGCCGGATATTGAACCAGAGGGCGATTTGCAGCGGGATCCTCGGATGTTGCTCTATGCGAGTTTTGATGAATATAGTTCGTTGCTCTCTCTCTCTCTCTCTCTCTCTCTCTCTCTCTCTCTCTCTCTCTCTCTCTCTCTCTCAATTTATGAGTTGCACGATGATGAAGTAGAAATCTTTTTGTACCCTCCTCCCCTCTTCTCTCTCTCTCTCTCAATTTATTGTTTAACGATGATGAAGTAGGACTTTTTCTGTACCTTCCCCCCTTCTCCCTCTCTCTCTCTCTCTCTCTCTCTCTCTCTCTCTCTCTAGGTTCCGTGTTTCCGTTTGTTTACATATCTATCTCTTTGTTGTGAATTAGCTCCTAGGTTGATTGATTGTAAGTTAGCTGGCTTTACAACTACCAAAGTCGCTTTCAGATTTCCTTAACGAGTAACTTAACTCTCTCTCTCTCTCTCTCTCTCTCTCTCTCTCTCTCTCTCTCTCCAATTGAAGGAGTGGAAAGTAGCAAACATCGCCTTAAGAAGAAATTTCATTAACACCTCGAAGCGAAAAAGATAATTAAGTCAGCAGTCTTTCCAATTATTTATTTATTTATTTATTTTAATTTCGCGGCTCAGAAAACATTTATATTTTAATTTTAAAGACGCAGAAAAACTTTAAAAATCAAGCAATCAGACAAATCCATCGGACTAATATGAATTTGGGAAAGGGGTGGGGTTGCGCACTGGAAGGCATGTGTTGACTCCTAAAAAAACAAGTAAAAAATGCGCCAAAGAAACGGTAGAGTGAGGATGCGTCTCATGCCTCCTGAAAGCGCTGCCAGATGCACGATCCATGGCTAACTTTAACCTGAAATAATATAAAATCTTCTGAGGCTAGAGGGTTGTAATTTGGTATGTTTGCTGATTGGATGGTTTATGATCAAAATACCAATTTGCAGCCCTCTAGCCTTAGTAGAGTTTTAGATTTTAGGGCGAACAAAATAAAGTGCGGAGGGACGGACAGACAAAGCCGACACAATTGTTTTCTTTTACAGAAAACTAAAAATGGTAAATTCATTTTTAGCTTTCTGTAAAAGAAAACTATTGAGATGGCTAATAAAATTTGACAGCTCTTTCATTTTAGCTTTGGCTGCAAGATTTATGTTGGGGTAGGGCTTGCTTATAATATATGTTCGGAGAAGTGGGATGTAAT
>NC_087203.1:75622404-75627404 GCF_015104395.2 Macrobrachium nipponense | reverse complement strand
AATTTTGATATTGTTTTTATTAATCCTGAGTCAAGCGTGGGAAAGTGTGATCTTATTTTTCCTTTAACGGTTAAAAAAATGGTGTTAGTTTACTTTTAACCCTGATTTTTTTGGGGGGAGGGGGGTGGGGTTAGATTGAAATAACACGGAAAAGAGTAGTGCCGTTTTTTCCCGTTCGGCTGAATTTACTTTCTCTTCTTTAGATAAATTATAAAAACCAAAATGATAAAAACCAAAATGATAAAAAAACCAAAATGATAAAAACCAAAATGATAAAAACCAAAATGTTACCAAAATACCTTTTTTTTCAACTTTTATTTTCTAAGTTCCTTATATTTTTTTTTTATCTCTACATATCCCTATTTTCAGTGAAAACAAAAATTTTTATATAATTTCTTTTGAAGATCTTATTATATTACTTCCTTCCTTGGGACAACCAAAACTCAAAATAGTCCATTTGTTGTGTCCTTAGTAAAATCTTATTTTCCCACCGTAGAATAATTGGATACAAAACATAAATAGAATAGAATAGACGAGGTTTTTGTTTTATTTTCTGATTTAATTTTATTTTCTGTTTCAAGGAGTTGGAGCTCCCAGTATGGCAGTGAACGGCCGAGGAAAATTGAATCATTTGGACCCCCCGTCTCCACGTACGTATTTATGAATGTTATTGAGAGTATCATGAGTGTAGTAAAAGGGTTATGAGCATGGAGGTGGTGGGGAAAAAATTCTCCGAGGTTTCTTCGGCGAAATCTACTTTTCTGTATAGCCACTACAGCGTATAATTAAGGCCACCGAAAATAGATCTAGCCTTCGGTGGTCTCGGCTATAATGTTGTATGAACTGCGGTCCCTGAAACTTTAACCACGACCCGGTGATGGCCTGTCCCATATTGTTGCCAGACGCACCATTATAGCTATCTTTAACCTTAAATAAAATGAGGCTAGAGAGCTGCAATTTGGTATGTTTAATGATTGGAAGGTGGATGATCAACATACCAATTTGCAGCCCTTGAGCCCCAGTAGGTTTTAAGATCGGAGGGCGGACAGAAAAAATGCTGACGGACAGACAAAGTCGACGCAATAGTTTTCTTTAACAGAAAACTGACAATGGGTAAAGCTGAAGACAAAGAAAGAGATTGAGTCCTTCGACGGACCGTTGCTTTGACAAAAATTTCCATATTATAGGATTTTCTAAATATTTAACTACGGAAGTGTTGTAGATACGTATATTCACACCGACTCTATATATATATATATATATATATATATATATATATATATATATATATATATATATATATATATACTATATATATATATATATATATATATATATAATATACACATATATATATATACATATATATATATATATATATATATATATATATATATTATATACACACATATATATATATACATATATATATATATATATATATATATATATATATATATATATATATATATATTATATCTATATATATATATATATATATATATATATATATATCCATTTATCTGTGTGAGTGGGCCTGCACGTGTGTGTACTGTAGCCAGAAAGCTAGATATTATTCAAGTTTCCCTCTATATGCGAAACGGATAATCTAATCTCTCATGCTTCAACGCTTTCGTTATGAATTTATTGGAATATTCTTCTTGGTTGATGTGACCAGCATCCTGAAACCTTCTTCCTTTAGATAAAAACATACTCACACACACAGACATACGAAAGTAGGTCGAGGTGTTTTCTTCTCCAAAATCCAGTCAAACTGTTAGTAATGACGCAGGATGTCTGTATGAGTACTGAATGAACTGTTACCATCCTCAGTGCCTGATCATTTTGAGTTGGTGCTAACTCTTCATTTAGCAGAGTTGGCAAAATGGCCAATTACCAGGACGAAATATATATAAGAAAAAATACAGGGAGATGTTCTTGTTAGGATGAAACGTTAGGATCAAAATTTTACATAGGAGTTCATTAAATGTCTTTTTTAGCGTCCTGGAAGTAGAAGTTGCTATTTATCAATCCAAACTTGGTTTGTTTGTAATATTTATTTCATTTACATTTGCTCAATGCTCATCAAAGGGAAACTCGCCTGGTTTCCTATTCATTATTATTATTATTATTATTATTATTATTATTATTATTATTATTATTATTATTATTATTACCATCGAGGTAAATAACATTATAATTCCTTTCAAGTTCGCCGCCATCCTGGGAAGTTAACCTTTAAACTTTTCATGAAGAAAACTTCCATTTTCCCTTCACTTGTTCTTTCCCCCAAAATACTAGAATATTCAACCAGCTTAACATCTTACTCAGTCTTCATATTCCGTAGTCCATATTCCAGAAGCTCTCCTTACTAGAACTTCTTTTCATTTTGCGTAAAATGGAAATCCCGAAATGCCTTAGTGTTCAATTATCCACCAAGATTCATTTGATCTGAATGTCTACTCGGTTTCGAATTGAATATTGCACATGAAATTATTTTTCCCTTTCTGGGAACATTTGAGTGAAGTAAACACCTTTTAGTTTTTGTAAAAGAAAACTATGGAGATGGCTATTTGTTTGTCCGTCCACACTTTATCTGTCTGCCCTCAGATCTTAAAAGCTTCTAAGGCTGGAGGACTGCAAATGGGTATGTTAATCATCCATCCTCCGATCATCAAACATACCAAATTGTAGCCCTCTAGCCTCTGTAGTTTTGATTTCATTTAAGGGGTAAAGTTAGACATGATCGTTCATCTGGCACGACTATAGGTTCCAACAGCACAGGCAACCAACGGGCCGTGACTTAAAGTTTCAAAGACAGTGGCTGAGAGTTTCACGGACCGTGGTTGAGAGTTTCATACAGCATTATAGGCTACGCCGTACAGAAAACGCGGTTCTTCGACGCCCTGACTGTAGTGTTCTGAAGGGTTCTTTTCCCCAGAGAGGACTCGGCTCCTATATATATATATATATATATATATATATATATATATATATATATATATATATATATATATGTATGTATATATATTGGTTTTTGTCTTGCTGGGTCCCTTGGCTTTCTTCGTCTTGAAAAAATATTAGACTCAGTTTACTGTATTTTCGGTTATATTTCTGAATGCCTATATAGACACTCAGGTGAGTTAGTATGTAATATATATATATATATATATATATATATATATATATATATATATATATAGATATATATATATATGTATGTATGTATGTATACATATATATATATATGATATATGTATATATATATATATATAGTATATTGATACATATATATATATATATATATTATATATATATATATATATATCTTTATATTTGTATGTACAATGGATTAGTGTATTTGCATAGCAATTTTTATTTAAACAAAAATATACAATTTAAGTAAACGTATTTATGTATGCATTCAAAAAGGTTTCGTCTAAAATAAATAAAAATAGTATAAAGTGTTATACAGGCACTGTTCTCAGTGTCCTTACATTTATTCTTTTATCAGGACGTAAATTTGTCAGTGAAATGGAACCATTCATATTGTCTTAAGCGTCGAAAATTCCTCCTCTTACTCGGCCTTGGTATACCTGTCAAGCCACCTCTTGCCACACTTAGTCGGATGGCATGATTCAATGACTGTTTTTTCAGCTAATACCAAGCTTGGAAATCCTCTTCCTGCCTCCGTTTTCCCAGTCTGTAATTAATCTTACTCTGTGAGGGTGAAGGTCCGCCATTTTTTTTTCTTTTAATTCCTGGAGGGAGAAGTATTTGGATGTTGCCCACCCCACCGGCCTCTTGTATTTAGGAAATCATTGTTGAACGCTAGGTGATTGTATCGCCTCAGTGGCGTGATCGGTATGGTCTCGGCCTCCCACCTCGATGGTCGCCAGTTCGATTTCCTGGCATTCCACTGAGGGGTTTTAGAGGCGCATTTCTGGTGATCGAAGTTCACTCTCGACGTGGTTCGGAAGTCATGTAGAGCCGTTGGTTGGTCCCGTTGCTGAATAACCGCTGGTTCCATGCAACGTTAAAGCACCAAACAAACAAACAAAAACTAGTTGATTATAGTATCTCAATCACGGGATCCCTCTGTGGATGAAAGATAATTTGACGAGCAGACCAGAGCCGCGATATTATGAGCTCGCAGAAGAAAGCCAATATCGCCTCGCAAGCAGGAAAGATTGATGATCCCAAGCACCTGGTTACGATCAGTTTGAGCCTCGGTTTCATGTCGGACATTAGGAGCTGTCAGGGAAAATGTTAGAGCCTTTACTATTATGAAGTCTGGTGTAATGAAGTCATATTAGATAATATCCAAGTGAGAGAGAGAAAGAGAGAGTACTAATAAGAATACACAACGGGTGGAAACAACCACCTTTTATGCATGAGACGATGTAGATGAATAGATTAATAGACACGAACGAAGAATGTTGGAGTTTCTAGCACAGTAATGATTGTTGTCATAAAATTTGCAGTATATAAATAGTAGAGTATATAATGAACACGGAAAGCGAGATATGAAAGAGTAATGAATTTTGGATGAAAATTTCAATTTAATTTACTTAAGTGCGAAAATTTGGTTGAAGAGGTGCCTCATAGGGTGTTACATATTGAAAAGGATTAGGTAAATATAATAATTTGAGTATTAAACAATATGCAATACGCGATGATGATAATTTTTAAAAATCGCCAGTGTGTGAGACAAGATCAAGTAAAGCATAAACACATTGGGAGGCGAAGTCTGTCATAAACAGAAATCATCAAATGTCTTGCACGATTAATAGTGAAACGTGGAGTGTGAAGTCCGTAGGGTGTTTGCAACTTGTTATATTTGTGATCTACACAGACTGATTCACTTGAACATTGATAACATGTTCCGGTCAACGATATTTTTCTTATATTTTCTTTGCTTTTTTTTATTTAGAATAGTCAGTCCCCTGATACAAATAACTACAAAGGCGTAAAAAAATTTTATTCACTGTTCTTCATTT